>NC_091956.1:77191990-77549490 GCF_031021105.1 Erythrolamprus reginae | reverse complement strand
TAAAGGGAACACTCAAAGAACACATCCTAGATGTGAAAGAATGAAATATTATCATTGAATACTTTGTTCTGTGCGAAGTTGAATGTGCACAACAGCAGGTGAAATTGATTGTCCATCAGTGTTGCTCCCTAAGTGGACAGTTTGATTTCATAGAAGTTTGATTTACTTGGAATTATATTGTGTTGTTTAAGTGTTCCCTTTATTTTTTGAGCAGTGTATGTTCAAGTAAAGGTCTGGCTAGCCGACGAGAGCATAATAAGCTAAAAATAGATCTATACTAGTCTCTTCCTTTTCACTTATCAGCAAAAACATCTCTCTCTCTCTCTCTGTCTCTCTCTCTCTCTCACACACACACACACACAAACATATAAATATGATACGTTATGTTAAAACAGACATCAGTTAGTCTATCTTTGCAGGAAGTTAAGGAATGTCTTTTCATTTAGTGAATGGATTTGAGATCAACTGACTGGGAAACGGTCCAAAAATGAAGCAGTTGATGGATGCAATACCTCTTCCAGAGAAATGTTCTGGGAAATGTTTGCTTCACAACAGATTTTAAAATACATTTAAAAATCTACTTTTAGACTTTTTATTTATTTTTTTAAAATGAAGATCTTATCAGTCCCATATCCCATATCAACTTCCGAAAGATGCTCGTTAAGAACAGAATCGGTACCTTTAGAGCAGTAACTGATTCTAAGCTGTTTGGTTGTCACTGTGTTTTTGGTTGGTCAGGAAACTTGTGATTCAATCCTGTCAATCATGCAGGATTTCCACTCTTCCAAAATAAAGGAAAAGAGGCATAAGAGAACTTTTTTCAGCCTATGGAATCAGTATCCTTCCGATCAAGATAATTAAGGATGCCATGGTTTTAACCAACTTCTGAGAAGCCCAAATGAAGAAGAAAAGAAGGAAGAAAAGGAAAGATACTTTGTGCCTATTTTGTGACCTTGAAGCAATCTTCTACAGTTATTCACCTATATAAGATTTGGAATTATTCTTAAAAGCATTTTTTTTGCCCCTATCAGTTTCCTGACCGCCATATTTAATAAGTTATCAAGTTACCATTTTATATTTTCTGCTTTCTCATCTCAGAGGCACTAAACTATAAGTAAAGAAAAGAACAATGTAAAAATAGTGCAAGATTTCCCAAAGCTTTTTTTTAAGTAGATGCAGGGGAATGAGGGATTTTGAACTCAGACTGCACTAAACTGAAGGAAATGTAATTTAACCTGCTGTTTTTTTAAAAAAAAATACTTAAAATCCATTAAAGCTATTTAGCACAGTGTTGGGCCATAAGGAAAAGAACTTCTATGGCTCTCCAGATGTTTTGGGCTACAAGACCTATTAGCAGAGTTATCACCAAAGTTCATATTCTTCAGGACATCTTCTGCATTCAAGAAACAGCAGAAATTATTGAGACATCATGAGGATTAATGACTTCCTTATTCCACAAAGTCACTGGATCACAGCTGATATTTTATGCTATTTCTCGCCTTTAAAGTGCCACAAGTTTCTTTGTTGGAAGAGATGAATATGGCTACCTTATGAAAATGACATACTTGTGCATACTTTTATTTTTATAATCAGGCTAGCAACAGAAGAAAAATCAATAGAAAATGCTTTTTTCTCCTCTTTCTCATTTTTACAGCTGCTTCTAAGTTTTAGAGGGGAGATCTAGCCACAGGTCTCTGGAGTTCCATCTGTTCTATTGCTAAAATTCTGGTTAGGAACTAGCATTACTGGAAGAGACTGAAAAAGTTCCATCTCACCCCATTTAATAACTCCTCATGGGAAGGGAGGAATCTCCTACTCCTTGGGGGAAATAAGGTTTACTGGTCTCTAATTTTAAATTTATTACTTCCACCTCCATAATGAGAATAGCATCAGGTATTCTAACACCATCCGTAGTCCCCCAGTTTCAAAACTGTAATTGAAAAGTCCTGGCTATGATGTTCCCAGAGCTAACCTGCCCTTCCACGTTGTGGTTTCATTTGAAATATTGCAATTTTATCCTTTTAAATTTAGGTACATTTTCGGTACAAACAAACAGGAAAAGGTTGATTCAGCTTTCCATCCTTCCAAAGTGGGTAAAATGAAGATCCAGATTGTTGGGGGACAATATGCTGATTCTGTAAAATTGCTTAGAAAGGGTTGTAAAAGTACTATGAAGGGGTATATAAGTCTAATTGCTATTGCTATTGCTAAAACACCGAAAACAACCCTTTGGTGGTCATGATAGTAATACAATGGTCATTGTCAATTACTGCTGAAAGAATGTGCCCACAGAGGACTGAAAACTTGACGCTGCAATTTATTTATTTATTTTATTTTTTTATTTATTCTTTGTCCAAGATACAATACATATGGAAGAGAATAGACATTAAGTAATATATATAACGATAGAAAGTAAAAAAGAAGAGAAGTAGATGGGAGGGAGAGAATATATATGATATAAGAGATAAGGAGAGAATATATATGATATATGAGATAAGGAGAGAATATATATGATATATGAGATAAGGAAAGACAATTGGACAGGGGACGATAGGCACATCAGTGCATTTATATACGCCCCTTACTGGCCTCTTAGGAACCTGGAGAAGTCAATCGTGGAGAGTCTAAGGGGGTTGGGGGTTGGGAGTTGACACTATTTCCCCGGGTGCTGCCTTTGCTATTACCGTCCAAGAAGTATTTAAGAATTAAACTTTGTAGCCTATCTCCAAATGGCCCAGAGATACAAATCTTAAATCACCAGGTAGGTTAACTCCTTGAGGAATTTATACGCATCCGAGGCTATTGATAAGTTCAGCTGCAAGAAGAAGAGGAAGGAAGGCTATCATTGCATTGAAAGGATCCTGGACGATGTAGCCCTCCTATCTTCCTGGTCTCTAACCTTCCCTTCTTTGCTTGCCACCTCTCCACCACGAACCCTCCAGCTGCGGTAAATAAGCGCCCGTCCCCAAAGCGCGGAGCCCTGCCTGGAGACGCGCCCTCGCGGCGGGACCCGTCTGAAAAGAAGCAAGCAAAGAGAAGCGCCAAAAGCCAAAAGGGCGACGGCGCGGTTGCAACCTTCTTACCTCGCCTTGCCGGTGATAATGCTTGAGGCCCTTGCCACCCTGGCCGAAGAGTTTGCCTTTCTTGCCGCTCCCCGGGGAGAGTCCTTGGTGGAAAGGGGCCGACTTGTTGGCCGCCTGGGTCGGCGTCTCGCCCATGAGGGTGGCCTTGATCGCGTTCACCTTGGTGCCGTCGAGCTGGGAACCTTCCACCGCCAAGAGCGCGGCCAGGAAGAGGAGAGGGCGAGTGGAGAACTTAGTCCAGCTCTGCATGGTCGTCTCGACCCTCTTCCTAGACGTCTGCCTTCCCGGGGCTGGGCTGGGCGGCGCGGTTGCTGCAAAAAAGGGGGGGGAGAGGGGAACCAACCCACCGGCCGTCGGAGCAGCGCGAGCGAAGGGAGGGAGGGGAAAACTCCCAATTAAGGTCTCCGGGGCGGCATGGTGGGGCGCCCCCCCTCCTTCTCCGCAGGCGAGCCAGTGGCGGAGGAAGGGAAGAAGACGGAGACCTGGTCCCGGGCGGGAGGCGGCGGTTGAACCCGACGAGGGAGCCTCCCACCCACCCGCGAAGCTCAGCTGGGGACGTCTAGGGCAGGAGAAGGAGTCCTGGATGCGTTCTTGCGTTCCCACGCCGTTGGATAAACTCAACCCAGATCTGCTCTGGCTTGGAGAGCGACTGGCTGACGGGGGCTCGCTGTCTAGGACTCAAGGCAAGCCTTCCAGCATCCGCGGGCTGCTCCGGGGCATCCCGACCCCAGGCAAGACGAAAAGGTTTGAATAGGATATGGGGCGCTCCGCTTGTCAAGGCGCTTGGAGTCCGCCCTCCCGTCCCCCAGCCGCCGCCTCCTCTGTTCGCTTTCTGCCCCCCTTCGCTTTTATAGCTTCACCGGCGGAGTTCTCTTTTGCCTCCGCCCCCCGGAGTGACAGGGAGGGGAGCTGACTCACTCCTTGAGCCCACTCCTCACCGTCCCCCGTCCCCCTCGGCACCTTCGTTCCCTCCTCCGCTCTCCCATCTCTTCTTGAAGGGTTCTTGGAAGATTGCGTAAAGGCGCGGGGAGCGCCTTTCCCTTAAGTTAAGATCTTCTGGTAAACCCTGAAGGGCGATGACCGAGGATGAATAATTGTGAGGGTCTACGTTTTTTGGATCCCACTCTTGGTCTAATTAATCCGGGATGGTTAGACTTGGTTACCCCAGCAAACTGTTTCAAGTTGGTCCAAGGCTCTTCCCAACAAAAAGCCTGGAAAGTTCTTGTGGCCATGTAAAGGAGGAAGAAAAATAGGAGGAAGCAGGCTCCTTCTCTCTCTGTCACTCACACACACAAATTTGGCGGTTCAGGTTTCATTGGAAATTAAAATGTTTGCTATCAGATGAAATTCCCTTGAAGTTAATTTTTTTAAAAAACCCATTTGTTTCCATTTAAACTAATTTTTGGAAAATGTCAACTTGCCGATGGGATCCATTCCTAAACGTTTGTCCATTGCCTTGGACGGGAAATGAACACTCGGACACCAAGCTGGGTAAAATGGGTCACTTTATTAAATATTAACAGAAAGACCTGCAGGGGTCGCTAAATGGGGCGGAGTTTCCTGAACACAACATACTTGGGCAACTCAAATGGGCGTTACTCCATGCCTGGTCAGGGTGAGGCATGCTCCGCCTACTCCCGACCAGTAAGCCACGCCCAGCATGTGGGAGGGCTCGCCTTGCATGACCCGGAACCGGAAATGACGTAGGTGAGCCCCAAGGGCACCCCCTTTACACCTCTCTGTCCGTGGAGGAAGCATGAGTTGTGCAATGGGGGTGCCAATCATCTTACAAAAGATGCCCAAAGGAGAACACACAGTTGCTACTGATACCCTTTCCGCCCCGTTTCTGCCATATAGTGACCAAGAATATAAACATCAAATTGCTGAATCAGAACCTATTTACATACAGATGCACCCCGTAACCACAAATCCTTACCCTCGTCCAGGATGGAGTAGGCGAAAAACAATCCGTAGCAAATGCCCAAAGATTGCAAAAATTCCTACTCGGCCCCTACCAGGCGACCTATAAAAAACATCCTGGATTGAGCGGAGGGTGGGTGGGTGTCCGTTCTGCGGCGAGCTCGGGGGGCAAGAGAAGCCGGGGGGGCAAGCAAACCCTGATAAAGGGCACACGCCCCGCCCCCTCGGCTTTCCCAGAATGCCCGAGCGGCCGCTGATTGCTCTGGGGCGTTCCCGCGCTAACGCGGGGAACGCCCCACAGCTGATGGGGAGAGCCGAGTTGCTTCCCGCCATTGGCAATTTTCGTCCAGGCGTTATTTCGCCTGGCCTCTCATTTGCCTTGGACGGGAAATGAACACTCGGACACCAAGCTGGGTAAAATGGGTCACTTTATTAAATATTAACAGAAAGACCTGCAGGGGTCGCTAAATGGGGCGGAGTTTCCTGAACACAACATACTTGGGCAACTCAAATGGGCGTTACTCCATGCCTGGTCAGGGTGAGGCATGCTCCGCCTACTCCCGACCAGTAAGCCACGCCCAGCATGTGGGAGGGCTCGCCTTGCATGACCCGGAACCGGAAATGACGTAGGTGAGCCCCAAGGGCACCCCCTTTACACCTCTCTGTCCGTGGAGGAAGCATGAGTTGTGCAATGGGGGTGCCAATCATCTTACAAAAGATGCCCAAAGGAGAACACACAGTTGCTACTGATACCCTTTCCGCCCCGTTTCTGCCACAGCAGGGGGTCAGATCTCTATCTTGGCCCCCTGCTCCCCGCCTAAGCCTGCCCCAGCTCACGCAGGCACCACTGCAGGTCTGTGTAAAAATTGCCACTCCTGACATCTTCCTAAATTGACCCAGTGACAGCTAGGGGGGGTTTAAAAACACATGCCCGTGTGTCAGATCACTTTGCCTCCCCCTGCCATGTTAACCCATAACCTGGTCCCGTCAACAGCTGTTGGTGTGACGGCGACTCCGCATCCCCTCCATGTGGGGGTATCAGAACCATACACCAGAACCACACACCACGGCCGTAGGCCCCGTACGACCGGTGGTTCACCATGACATGACATCACTGTGCCAAGTCCTTCACCGACACCAGGTCGTTGCCACCCGTGTGCAAGACCAACAATCTGTTCCATATGCTCTGCAAGCCCAGGGGACTGCCACGACTTGACGCCACTGGGCCAAGTCCTTCACCGACACCAGGTCGTTGCCACCCGTGTGCAAGACCAACAATCTGTTCCATATGCTCTGCAAGCCCCGGGGGACTGCCACGACTTGACGCCACTGGGCCAAGTCCTTCACCACCACCAGGTCGTTGCCACCCGTGTGCAACACCAACAATCTGGGTCCGGCCCATCACTGCTCCCGACTTTTCACAACGGAAAAGACCCGTCTCAAACGAAGACCTCCGAGCTCAAGCCTTTCCGCTGAAGCCCCAGCGACTCAGCAACCTCCACATTCCTGAAGATAATGTTGCAGCTCAATGTTCAGCCACCAAGCCACGCTGTGGCTGCCGTTCACTACTGTGGGCAACGGAAGGGCAGCTCCTTCGCACTTCGCACGTAACAAAGTGGAGCAGGGCCAGGACCTAGAGAAACGATAAGGATACAAAGACAGTGTTAGCCACCCGATCCCAAGAGTGCTTGTACTCAGGTGCTCTGAATCTACTTTATGAAAGCCACTGACTTCCATCTGCCACCGGATTCATTACTTTGCTGAGAACTTGTTGAAACCTGCATTCAGTATTGTTGAGGGAATACCGCCCGATATCTTGCCGATCCTCCTGTAACGGCCCCTAACTGTTATTTTAAAAGGCACCCTTCCCTGGCTTCATCGCTTTACTTGCACTAAGTCCATCATACCCCGGCATATATCCTTGTTTGATATACCAGGCCAGTGATCAATCCACCATCTGTGTTATTGGTCAGCCACCATGTGTAACCAACGCGGCTGCCGCAGCCGCTATTTAACATCAGTTTGCTGGCCCAGGGAACCTTGCATGATCCACTACTATGCGATCATGACAGCACCTTGCAGACCTACCATGTCCCAAAGGCCATTTTTATGGCTGTTGTGTGAAACAGACTCACCCGTTGGGTGAGGATCTGGGTCTCATCCAATGCCCGCTGCCCCTGAAACTGGGCAATGTATAGCGGCTTACTAATTTCTCCCCAATCTGAGTCCTTTTCCTTGGACCATCTCTTGATCATTCCCCCTATCCTCAAATAGTTTGACACCAAGGTCTTTTGTTAGGGGAGCTAAGCCCCACCTGTTGCCCCTACATGATGGCATGTAACCATGTGGTCCAACCTGCACTCCTTTGCTTGAGCGATGGCGCCGTTCACCAATTCTGGGTACCCTGCGCCCCAGCCTATGCCATGTGGCTGCCAACCGCCTGCCCATGCACACATACTCCCTGTTAATGGACTGGGCCTCCTGTTGCTGTCTCACTTCCCTCCACCGATGGGCCAGCTGTACACCATAGTCGCAGACCCATGTTCCTGTATTCCTCTCAGGCAATCATAATACTCTTCTTCCAGCATTAAAATGCCAGGGAGATTAGCCAATATGCTCTGTGGCCCTGCCTGCTCGCCCAGGGAGTAGAATAATTGCAAGAAATTTCTGAAGATAAGCAAAGGCCCATGCCAATGCTTTCTTTACCGTTAGCGCATGGATTAGCTGTACCAACATGACTTAATCAATATAACCATAATATCAATGGTACCATGCTGACACCACGACTTCAATATTGTTTATGATAATAACATTTTCTAAATTATCATTCACTAAAACAATTAATATAATGCTTAATAACTCATATTAAGCTAAAATCAACTCAAGTGTGAATTTGATTCAGATGACCTTGATGCTTAGCATTCTTGCAAGCCCCCCATTCCAGTAAGTGACTACACCATTTCCTTTGAACAAACTAAAGGGGCTGAGATAACTGACTAATTTATTTATTTGTTTATTCGCTTTTCATGCCGCCCTTCTCCTTAGACTCATGGCGGCTCGCCACATGTCAGCAATAGCACTTTTCAAACAGAGCCAGGCTATTGCCCCCACGATCCAGTTCCTCATTGTCTTACTCCTGAAGGGGATTAACCAGAAATTAGGAGATTTCCAACTTTCGGCATGGTAATGACATGGGGATCTGCAGGTTGTAGTTATGGTATTAATGGTATCTTTCAGTTTTGTTGGTACAGAAAAAGGCCTGCTACCAACTGCACCCGTACTGTTATAGCCTTCAGTACAATAACTTTACATTTGGCAATGTGGCAAAATTCAGAATAATAGTAGCACCATTCATGGAGACATAATGACTTCCATGCGCAACTGCTCCAGGATCCAGCACATCATGAAAATAATAATAATAATAATAATAGTAATAGTAATAGTAATAATAATAATAATAAAATACCCAGGAGCAAGCACATAAAAACCTTGTTACCAAGTAATTCCTTAGTGCAGTACATCCCTAGTTAAGTATGGCCATAAAATTAACAAAGATAATTCCTCAGGAAAAAAAAAAGGGGGGGGGGCATATTTGACCAGGAGGATTGCCATTAAGCCACTTGAAAGTGAAGAGGAAAACATACCAAAGTAAACCTCCGGCCTGATAACATGTATGTATTCTCAACAAAAGCTTTAATAAGCAAATTTTACTATGTAAGGTGTAGAACATAGCTCACTGTGTTCCACCTGCCATAACAGTTTATATTAACACTGTCAACCCTTATTAAAGCGTGAGAGCAATTATTTATTATTTGTTTTAAATTGAGGGTAAGGGAGCAGCATGAGGCTATATTTACTTACTGCCCAATAACCTAATTGCCATTTTCAATGTGGTAAAGAAACATATGCCAGACCTGTCTGCCAAACAGCTTCTTAGGTCCCTATTCGACAGTGCTTCAAAGAAAGGCCAAGATATATTTCTGCACAGTGCTCTCGGTAGGAGATCCTTACATCCTTATGATGAACAAAAAGGGTCAAGGTCTATAGTAATGTTACAGTCTTTTGATCACTACAAGCCATTCTCACTGACAAAGCATTCTTTCCATAGATCCAGTTGCTCAAACACCATCTAACCTGGTTTCATGGCTACTATCCCTGATTGTTATTGTCTCTCTTGTGAGAAAAATGCCCTAGGAGGGCGCCATCATCCACTGGGTATGAAAGAACTGTTATCAAATGGTAGTGCAACCGGGCTGCTGAAAAGCATTTCCGAATATGAAATTTTTTAATCCCCATACCATTTCTATGTCGACCACATTGTGGCTCAATTATATATCCCATTCTAACCAATGCTCACAACCTAGTGGCTTGTTTGGCCTACCCCAATATTTAACTGGCGTACAGGAGCCTTATTTCTCCAAATTTGTGTACGCTAAAAATTGCCTTAAAGGGATGCTCACATTGCCCTGTGGAATTGGAGGGGCGGGCAGAGGGGGGGGGTTTGCCTCACCACCCCCGCTGTAATATCACAACACATGTGTTGTGCCCCCCAGTAAATCAGTTTAATTTCAAATTAATTCATTTTAAGCTCACTCAATTCAAATATACTAACTTGATAAATTAAACCATTTTGATAATTCATTAAGCACAATCCATTCCCATGTACTGGCTTAATAACCTAGATCATTTTTTTTATTTTATTTTTTAACAAATCACTTTATGTTCAATCAATTCCCATATAATCGTTTCAATAAATTAACTCATTTTAATTCATTCCTCTTAGGATCAATTCATTCAAGTATACTAGCTTAAATTAAATTAGATCATTTGATTCATTCATTTTAAGTTCAATCAATTCAACTCTATGGACTTAAATCCATTAAATTATTTTAATAATTCAATTCGAGCTCAATCAATTTCACCATACTGACATAATAAACAAATCATTTTACCAATCAGTTTATGCTAAACCCCTTCAACATACTGACTTAAATAAATTAAATCGTTTTGATTCATTCCTTCTATGCTCAAACAATTCAAGTTTATCCTCTTAAGTAAATTAAATTGCTTTTAATTGCCCATTTTTATCCTAGGTACCACAAGTATACTTAACTTAAAAAGGTAAAACGTTACAATTCCACCATAAATGAATAAATGAAAATTTAAGAATGGAATAAATGAAATTTAAGAATGTATGGAATAAAAGCAGTTTCTGCAATGTTGTAAGCTACCAAACCAAATATGTTAAGCATTTAATAGAAATGACAATCACATCAATATATTTGGTGAATTACAACACCATCATACAAATACTTTTGTATGTTTAGGGAAAAGTTAGACTTATTTAAAGTCAAAAAGTCTGTCACACTATTTACTAAGTCTGCACTGCTATTAATCTTCTCACCGTTCACATCACCCATCTTCTTTCACAAAAGACTGTATGTAATTTTGTTGCTTGTATCCTTACAATTTATAATTACTGGTTCCTAATATGACTGAATTGATTATTTGTAACCGGACTATCATTAAGTGTTTTACTTTATGATTCTTGATGAATGTATCTTTTATGTGCACTGAGAGCATATGCACCAAGACAAATTCCTTGTGTGTCTAATCACACTTGGCCAATAAAATTCTATTCTATTCTATTCTATTTTAAACTTGCATAGATTGAAAAGTTTAACACTGCCATTTATTGATCAAACTACTCAAGCATATTAGCCTAAATAAATTAAATCCTATAAATTAATTCATTTTAAGCACAACAACTAAATTGAAATAATTTACATCACTTTGAACCAAATAGCGTGCCAATTAAATGCACAGGTTAAAACTCAAACTGTATCCTTCCTGTCGGGGTCTAAAAGACCCTAGCACCCCGGAGACTGTTCACGAAAAGCCACTTTACCAACTATTCTTCCCTGGGCTGGCCTTACCGCCTCCTGCGCTCACCGGAGCATGGCCCGCCAGGATCGTTCAGCTGTATCAAACCTTAGGATAATATTTTGGTCCTTTTTTTTTTTTTTTTGGTGCATGGAGTCCACTAATATTGATGGAGATCAATTTAATCTCTTCTCACCATGCTAAGGCAGACTTATCCCCCCTCACCTGTGAAAGCAAAGCGAGGCGCGAAGCGCCATGCTGGGAACGGGGGGGGGAGTGGCTCACCACGTGGCACCCCCCCCCAGCGCCGCCCTGCACGCGGCCTGTCCGAATTCAGCAGAGAAACACAAACCACGTGGGGGAAGTGAAAAAGGCCTCCCCGTTGCTGCTACTCACTCCCCAGCGCTAGCCTTGGTAGCCCGGCACCGAGACGCTCGGCGCGTTGCCAGCCGAGCCATCGGAGCCCTTGATCACCTGCCCGGGCGGGCCCACAGGCCCCGAAACCGCGATCCCGGCAGGCAAGCCGACAAAGCCTGTTCAGGCCGCTGGCCCGCGCCAGCCATCTGACCACCTCCCCCCTTTCCCCAAGCAAGCAAACCGGGCGAGAAAAGGTGGATTTCCAAAGCTCCTGTAGGCGCCGTCTTGTGCGCTGCTGGCAATGAAGAAGGCGAGGATCCAACGGAGGAGGTGAGCTCCGTTCTGCGGCGAGCTCGGGGGGCAAGAGAAGCCGGGGGGGCAAGCAAACCCTGATAAAGGGCACACGCCCCGCCCCCTCGGCTTTCCCAGAATGCCCGAGCGGCCGCTGATTGCTCTGGGGCGTTCCCGCGCTAACGCGGGGAACGCCCCACAGCTGATGGGGAGAGCCGAGTTGCTTCCCGCCATTGGCAATTTTCGTCCAGGCGTTATTTCGCCTGGCCTCTCATTTGTCTGCAAGCAAACAGACAGGATGCTACATTTAATCTGATCAAATCTGGGTGTAATTCCTGGTGACTGCCTGGAATACCGGTAATCCCTGAAGTTTTCCTGCCAAAGTTTTTCAGAAGGAGTTTGCCACTGCTTCCTTTCCCCGGAGACTGAGACACAGTAACTGGTCCAAGATCACTCAGCTGACTTCCATCCCTAACAATGACTGCAACCGACTGTTTCTCAGTTTCTAGCCACCTTAACCACTGCAACAAATTGGCTCTTTTTTAAACAGATATAAAATGGGAGAGCATCATTTGCAGCAATGGGTCCAGTGGTTACTGTAGGATATGTTGGCTACCATCACAGTTAATTATATAAGGTAGTTAGTGCAATTCAGTTGAGTACTCATTATGATTAAGAAGACCTATTTGATATTGATATTTGATATTGATATCACTCCTCCACTCGAAACAGAATACCCTACGAAAATAGACTAACTATCCTGGGTCTTGAAAGCTTAGAGCTACGTCGCCTAAAACACGATTTAAGTATTGCCCACAAGATCGTATGCTGCAACGTCTTACTGGTTAATGACTACTTCAGCTTCAACCGCAACAACACAAGAGCATGCAAGAGATTCAAACTTAATATTAACCGCTCCAAACTTGACTGTAAAAAATATGACTTTAACAATCGAGTTGTCGAAGCGTGGAACTCATTACCGGACTCAATAGTGTCAACCCCTAACCCCAAACATTTCTCCCTTAGACTATCCACGATTGATCTCTCCAGGTTCCTAAGAGGTCAGTAAGGGGCGTATATAAGTGCACTAGTGTGCCTTTTGCCCCCTGTCCAATTGTCTTTCCTTTATCTCATATATCGTATATATTTTCTTCCTTTCATATATCTTCTCCTCTATTTTTACATATTATCTTTATATATATTACTTCATGTCTATTCTCTTCCATATGTATTGTGTATTGGACAAATGAATGAATAAATAAAATAAATAAATAAATATTAGCCAAGTGTACTATAGGCAAGAACAGGGGTCTCCAACTTTGGCAACTTTAAGGTTGAAGATCCCTGGGCTAGAAAAGGTTTCAGTTGCCACCTACCTCTTGTTCTGTATTGGAATATATTGTGAAACTGGAGGAGGCAAAAAAAGAGCTTGAATGATTACAAGGTGATTTGCAGTAGATCAACTATAAACTCTCAAAACTGAAGAAGAAAAGAACTAGGAGAAAACGAAAGAGCTGGAATGTATTTCTGGAAGAACTTTTGAGCGGAACTTGTTTTTTTTTTTTTTTAAATAAAGAATTGTGACTTCCTTGCAGTTTGCAGTTTAGAATAGATTTCTGGGTTCCTAACACTTTAATTTGCAGTGATATTTGATTTGGTTTGCATTAAGTTTTGGTGTTTGCAACGCGAATATTCAGGACCTGGTTAACAGAAAACAAAGTAAGAAATTCTGTATAGCTAAACTTTGTCCTTTCTAAGGATTCTGTAACTGTAAATGCTTGATCAAAGGCCATGCTTTTCTTTAAACTCTCCTTTTACAGAACCACAATTATCTTCTAAATGATTTGCATTAGTTCTCAAGAAGAAGCTGGAGCTTAATAGGACTTCTATCCCTAGCTTTCAAGTTAAATTATCATATTGCTAAAGAAGTAATGCTACTTCTTTTCAAGCTCACCTAGGAGAATCTATCCTTGGTGTCCTTTGGATGTTCCTTCTAACAGTATGCATGTTTTTAAAGATGTTCCTTTACTCTTGATTACATAATCCAGGTTAGGATGCTAAATTAGCTCCATGAGCAAATAATGAAAGTCTAATGTTAAATATTTTTCCTTCAATGTGTTCTTTTTTCTGTCTTTTGAAGGGGTTGGTGTTGTTTTTTGTGTGTGTGTTTTTTTAAACCCTCAAAACATGAATTTATATGTGACACTTTTATTTGTTATTGCACATTCAATGATTTAGTGATAATTAAGATGGACTAAGCCATCCTGAGCCCCATTGGGATTGGGAGGCAATGAAGTCAAATAAATAAATGGATGGATGGATGGATAGATAAGATGTCATAAGTCATGTCTTTATAACAATTGTATATTTATGGAATTGAAGAGAACATAGAGGAAAGATTTATACATGATGTATATAGTATAGCACATACACAGACCTTAGATCAGGGGTAGATAAAGTTGGCTCTTCTATGACATGTGGACTTCAACTCCCAGAATTCTTGAGCTAGCACGATTGTCTCAGGAATTCTGGGAGTTGAAGTCCCCAAGTCATAGAAGAGCGAACTTTGTTTACCTCTGCCTTAGATGAAGTAAATAATTAATAAATACAGGTTCTTGCCATCTTATACTGGGGCGGATCAAAATGAGCACAACACGCACTGGTGCCTCAGATATTTTTGTTTCTTTTTCATACTTAGATATAAGGGCCCACAACTCTTACCATCTCTATCTAGCAAAGTCGTGGGTATGACGGTACCCAAACAACTTTTTAAGGCATAGATTTCATCTAGGAGGCTAGAATATTTATCCAGAATTGTGTATGGCCACATGCACTTGGACATTATATACATGACATAATGTTACATTTGGAATGTTTCATAGAATCCTAGGACTGAAAGGGACTTTGGGGGTCCAACTTTCTGCCAACGTAGGAGAACTTATTGTATCCCAGACAAACAGGTATCCAATCCTTTCTGGAATGTCTCTTGTCGTAATGCAGTTATAACTCTTGGAGGCAAGTTATTCCATTGGTTCATTGTTGTTACTCTTCTTCTTATGGATCTCTCTTTAGTGAACCATTGCTTCGTGTTCTGTCCTCGGGTACTTCGGAGAATAAGTCAACCTTCTCTTATTTATGTCTGCCCTCTGTTGTGTATACTCCTGTTCAGTTTGGGGGGTTTTCAGATTCTGATTCAGAAAGTGGTTATGAATTAGTGGTAGGGCCTGATTTAGAGGCAGAAGAAGTAGGAGACCAACCACAGGACGTTTCTATGGGTTCAGATTCAAGTGAAGAAGAAGCAGATGCTAGATGGATAAATCCTTATTTCAGACGCTTGCAGAGGCGAAGAGAGCAAGTGTCAGGGAAGAAATATTAAGGAGAGGAACGGATTAATTAATTAATTAATTAATTAATTCATCACATCTGGGTGTCAGAGGAAGAGAAGAATTGAGTTGTCAATCTGCGTTAAGAAATATGGAGGTTTCTTTCAAGCAGCTCTGAATGTAAGCTATGTCTGGTGTGCTTTTAATTGCAGTTTTTATGACTCTGTGCTAACTCTGACTAGCCATGAATCTTAGAATGACTTGTGGAATGTTTTAATGATTTTGATGTTGCCTTGCATACCGAAGTTTAAGATAAGAGATTAGTGCTGCATGCCGAGATGATTCAGTGTGGAACAAAGGAAAAAATAAATAAAGATGATGTAGTGTTTTACAAATATATGCATTTAGCAATCCTTTATTCCAATTACCAGTGGTCTTAGCCGGAGATCAGAACACCCTCAAAGACAGCAATCATATCATCCCTAATCCTTTTCTTCATTAGATTACACATACCTAGTTCCTCATATATTCCTCATATTTCATCCTTCAGTTCTGATTCCTCTACTCAGATTTAGGATTTAGCTCTTGGAATCTAGCAATAGGATAGCTTTAACTTGAATTATAGGAATTCTAGGTATAGGAATTCTTTTGGAAAATAACTTTAAATTGATATAAAACACTAGCTCTTTTCATCTCTCGTTGTGAATATTAATTTTAGATGCAAAAGACTTGCAACCCTATCAACTGACATGGAAAACTTTTATTGTTTCTCACTGCATAAAAGTGTTGATCACACTCAATTAAAAAAATAATATAATCTAGTGGGTTTTTTTTGCCAAGTTTAGGACTCTACAAGAATCTACCATTCTTTATAGAAGAAAATCAATTCTACATGTCTGCTAATCATTAAAGAGTATGTAATTCAAACAATTGTTCAAAAATATGTCTAGTAAATATTGGAAATGTAATCAAAAATCTAGGACATATTACCTACCATCTATGTTGAACTTGTGTTAAAGCAAAAAAAAAAAAGGGGGGGGATATGCATGTAGTTAAAAAAAAATGTTAAGAAAAAATGTAGATTTTAAACCTGAACTTTTTAAATTAGGTAATATCAGAAAAACTTGATAAACAAAGTTTAATACTGCATCCATTAACAGCAGTGAAGATTGTATTTGCTCAGCATTGAAAAAAATGAAGAAATCCTACTAGATGAAGAGATAATTAAATAGAAATTGGACTATGCAGAAATAGGCAGATTTACATTGAAGATCAAAAAGAAGGAAGATACAGAATACTATCAAACATGGAATTAATTTTATCGATGGCTGGAAAAAAGGGGTAAAGATTAAAATATATATTTTGCAT
Organism: Erythrolamprus reginae; assembly: GCF_031021105.1. Classification (NCBI taxonomy): domain Eukaryota; kingdom Metazoa; phylum Chordata; class Lepidosauria; order Squamata; family Dipsadidae; genus Erythrolamprus; species Erythrolamprus reginae. The sequence continues at coordinate 77,533,265 of NC_091956.1, read as the reverse complement.
TGTTAAGCAAACAAAGTAACACAGACAACAAGATATTTATTAAGCACTAAATAAATATAATAGTAGAAAATTAATAAAACTTTATTTTAAAAAATATATATAGCCCTAACTTGAAAATTATGTAATTATATTTCTTTTTCTTCCCTTTTAATTACTTACTATCTTCTCGGATGTAGGGTCAAAAGCTTGCACACTCTTTGGTGAACTTGAGTTGAAGTAATAGAGGTATTAGCTAACACAGATGTGGCTTTCTAATATTTTAAAAATATAGTTGAAGTTCAGAAGTTAAATGAAACAGGAGCCATGTTTTTTGTTCACTTTATATGGATGGCTCCTGTGCTATAAAATTATTATCATGCAGATCTAAGATGTTCATAAGTCACTCAATAAAATCTTCCTTTCCTTTAATTGAGGAAATATATATTCGAACATAAATAGTAGACAGTTGAGAAACAGGATAAGAGAAATCAGGAAGAACAAAATATATTTCTATTTTATCCAAAATAATATTTCACATATGGTACTCATTGAGCTCCCTTCTGCTGTTATTTATATTAGACAACCATCTTAGAACTGAACAGCGTGAACAAAACATTTGAAGTATGTTTTGCAATTATTTTGTTCGGAGATTGACAAATCTATTCAAGAGCCTCTTAGAGTCACAAGGTTGAAAATGTGAAAAAAGGGATTTGTAATAAATAAATTGAATGGTTTTAGATATCTGTGAAACTTAAATCATACCAAAATATGAAGGAGAGTTTCAAGAATGATCCACAATCTGGATAACGTTTTTGAAATCTGACACAAATTGAATTGTTTTATCATATTTAGCTCCTGAAATGTCTTTAAGACATTTGAAGACAATTAGCCAATGATTTTAAAACTAGAAGGTGAAAATGAAGATGGAAGTAGGATTCACATGGAGGAACATATATATATATACCAAGGCTTTTCCCTCCATCAAATCAAACATTAAAAACACATAAATGTGCTGGTAAGCACTGTATACATCAGCGATGGTGAACCTTTTTTTCATTGGGTGCCAAAAGTGCGTGGGCACATCATGAGTGCCCACACCGACAATTCATTGCCTGGGGAGGGCAAAAACAGCTTTCCCTGTCCCCTGGAGGCTCTCTGCAGGCCAGAAATGGCCTGTTTCCCAACTTCTGGTGGGCCCAATAGGCTCAAGTTTTGCCCTCCCCAGGCTCCAAAGGCTTCCCTGGAGCCCGGGGGGAGGATAAAAACACCCACCACCACCCCGAGCCGCTCTGGAAGTGAAAAACGCCCTCCCAGAACCTCTGTGCAAGCCAAAAATCAGCTGGCCCACACACACATGCACGTTTGAGCTGAGCTAGGGCAACAGCTCGCGTGCCAGCAGATATGGCTCCGCGTGCCACCTGTGGCATCCATGCCATAGGTTCACCATCACTGGTATACACTATATGTGTCTAAACAACTGTGGCCTCTAATTATGCAATTATGCAAGGTTTTTATTATTTTTTCTCAATTCTATGTAATTCTATGATGTCTAGCCATAATGTGCAAATCATATTTATGCATGATATTGCCTAACTAGCTGTTCACATTATTATTGTTGTTGTTGTTGCTGTTGTTGTTGTGTTGTTGTTGTTAGTTATTGTTATTGAAAGCAGAAATCTAGCACATTAAAGTGTAAGCCACCCTGTAACCCACAGGATTGGGTGGCATAGGAATCAAATTATTATTATTGTTGTTGTTGTTGTTGTTGTTGTTATTATTATTATTATTATTATTATTATTATTATTATTATTATTATGTCAATACAACACAGCAAACGAGATCACTATGCTGGATTTTGTATTTCATCACCAGTCGGGCGCTTCCCAAGCACCTAGGACTGCGTGATGTAGCTGCAAATTATGTTTGCCAATCCCAGTAAAGCAGCCTTTTGCAATTGACAGATGGAGATTTTGTCAATTCCGATGGTTTTCAAATGTCCGCTGAGATCCTTTGGTACTGCGCCTAGCGTGCCAAGTACCACTGGGACCACTTTCACTGGCTTATGCCAGAGTCGTTGCAGCTCGATTTTTAGATCTTCGTATTTCACTAATTTCTCTAGCTGCTTCTCCTCAATTCTGCTGTCCCCTGGGATTGCGATGTCGATGATCCATACTTTCTTTTTTTCCAAAATCAGGATGTCTGGTGTGTTATGCTTCAGAATTCGGTCAGTCTGAAGTCGGAAGTCCAACAGTAGTTTTGCTTGCTCATTTTTGACCACATTTTCGGGTTTATGATCCCACCAGTTCTTTGCCACTGGTAAATGGTAGTTCCGGCACAAGTTCCATTGGATCATCTGTGCCACAGCATCATGTCTATGCTTGTAGTCAGTATAATAATAATAATAATAATTTGACTTTTATGCCACCCAATCCCATGGGACTCAGGGCCGCTGACACTTTAATGTGCTAGATTTCTGCTTTCAAGGACTAATTTTCCCATTTTCCTTGAGAAACATTAAACATAGCACATTTCTATGTAATCTAATGTAGAATACACAAATACAGTAGACCCCCGCTCGTTGCGAGGGTTCCGTTCCAGGACCCCCCGCAACGAGCGGGTTTTCGCGAAGTAGCGCTGAGGAAGTAAAAACACCATCTGCGCATGTGCAGATGGCGTTTTTACTCCCACAGCGCTAGCGAGGAGCCGAAGATTGGGGGCGGGGCAGCTGTTTGCCGCCGGCATGGAGGGCTTCCTAGCAGCCCCCCAAACCCGGGTTGGGGGTCCGGGGGGCGCTGGCTCTCGGCGCTTTCGAGCTGAGTCCGGGAGCGAATTCGCTTCCGGACTCAGCTCAAAACCGCCGATAGCAAGCGGCAAGGAACGGCTTGTCTCGGCGCTTTCGAGCTGACCGGACTCAGCTCGAAAGCGCCGAGACAAGCCGTTCCTTGCCGTTTGCTATCGGCGCTTTCGAGCTGAGTCCGGGAGCGAATTCGCTTCCGGACTCAGCTCAAAACCGCCGATAGCAAGCGGCAAGGAACGGCTTGTCTCGGCGCTTTCGAGCTGACCGGACTCAGCTCGAAAGCGCCGAGACAAGCCGTTCCTTGCCGCTTGCTATCGGCGCTTTTGAGCTGAGTCCGGGAGCGAATTCGCTCCCGGACTCAGCTCAAAAGCGGCGAGAATGAACGGCGTGGGCGGGCGAAGGGCGGGCGGCAGCGAGGAGTTTGCGTGGGCGGTGGGGAAACTCCTCGCTGACGCCAGCAAGAGGGGGAAGACCCAGGGAAGCTGCTGCCATCTACGCATGCGTGCCCGGCACGCATGCGTAGATGGTATTTTTGACTTCCGGGTTGAAAAATAGCGAAGTACCCTGTTCGCAATGGTTGGGGACGCAATAAACGGGGGATCACTGTATTCTATTCTAATCCCTCCGGTTTTCTACTATTCCACATGTGCCGATTAGTTGTATTTTAATTGCCTTCGATCTTTAGCGTACCATTCTATCTTAAAAGCTTTCAAGTCAACTGTTTATAATTCAAAAGTTGTGAAAAGTCATTTTGAGATGCTCTACACCCTCCCTCTTCAATATCATCTGTACTTAAAATGAAATGTGTTCCTAATTCTACACAAACTTTTGTAGACAGTGACAGAATGAAAGACATATAAAAATAAGGCATTAATGCACAGAATCCAAGAATTTCTGGCTTGTGTGCAAAGGAATACAATTGAAAGAAGGAATTCCATGCATCAAATACACTGAAGATAATATAGTGGCTACCTCAATTCAAAGATTTAAAAGCAGACTTCAAAATGTCGTACTGCTGAAAGGACTAATCTACTGACTAATGCATCGCAACTCAGTACAATGCAATTGTTAAACACTTTAAGATGTGTATAGTTTTGTTGACAAGCCAGCTAATCATGATTATATTTAACCTCTAAATTTTAATGTGAAATTATTTGTGACTCATCCAAGGGACGGATATGCTAGTCTCATTTGAAGTGATTGGTATATCCTGGTTGATATTCAACTATTTTGATTAAATCATCTTCAGTATAGAATCAGTTTTAAATCCTCTTGAATGTACTGACATATGGTGTTATTCTTTGCTCTCTTGTTTCAATACAACCAACAGGCACTGATTCAACACACTGGCTTTTCCTTAGCATCTGGAGGATGGCCAAAGGATGCATACTGTTCCAGGTCTCACTGCATAGCCTTTTATTCAGTTTCTTCAGCTTCCCTGGTTTTCCACACTTCTATTAAATTCCAATGGTAGGCATCCTTTTTAAAAAGAAGAGAAGGCAGCTATGTGATGGAAAGATGTACACCCGACATTAACTATACACCACCAATAAATATAGGAGATGAATAACACACCAGAACAGAAACCTATTTTCAGAGGAAGATCCTTGAAAAATTTCAAGACAGATGAGTTCTATTTTTTTTAAAATTATTATTATTATTATTATTATTATTATTATTATTGTTGTTGTTGTTGTTGTTGTTGTTGTTGTTATTATTATTATTATTATTATTATTATTATTATTATTATGTCAGTACAACACAGCAAACGAGATCACTATGCTGGATTTCGTATTTCATCACCGGTCGGGCGCTTCCCAAGCACCTAGGACTGTGTGAAGTAGCGGCGAATTATGTTTGCCGATCCCAGTAAAGCGGCCTTTTGCAATTGACAGATGGAGATTTTGTCTATTCCGATGGTTTTCAAATGTCCACTGAGATCCTGGGACCACTTTCACGGGCTTATGCGAGATGGTTTTCAAATGTCCACTGAGATCCATTGGGACCACTTTCACGGGCTTATGCCAGAGTCGTTGCAGCTCGATTTTTAGATCTTCGTATTTCACTAATTTCTCTAGCTGCTTCTCTTCAATTCTGCTGTCTCCTGGGATTGTGATGTCGATGATCCATACTTTCTTTTTCTGCACGGTCACAATGTCTGGTGTGTTATGCTTCAGAATTCGGTCAGTCTGAAGTCGGAAGTCCCACAGTAGTTTTGCTTGCTCATTTTCGACCACATTTTCGGGCTTATGATCCCACCAGTTCTTTGCCACTGGGAAATGGTAGTTCCGGCACAGGTTTCAGTGGATCATCTATTATTATTATTATTATTATTATTATTATTATTATTATTATTATTAATTAGATTTGTATGACACTCCTCTCCGGAGACTCGGAGCGGCTCACAACAGCAAAACAGCACAAATCCAATAGTTAAAAACAATTTAAAACCCTTAATATAAAAACAATCATACATCTCAAACAAACCATACATAAAACGGAAACGACCCAGGGGAATCAATTTCCCCATGCCTGACAGAAGAGGTGGGTTTTAAGGAGTTTGCAAAAGGCAAGGAGGGTGGGGGCAATCCTAATCTCTGGGGGGAGTTGATTCCAGAGGGTTGGGGCCGCCACAGAGAAGGCTCTTCCCCTGGGTCCCGCCAGATGACATTGTTTCGTCGACAGGACCTGGAGAAGGCCAACTCTGTGGAACCTAACTGGTCGCTGGGATTCGTGCGGCAGAAGGCGATCTTGGAGATATCCTGGTCCGATGCCATGAAGGGCTTTATTAAGCTATAATTATGCAAAATTTATGGACAGAGAAACAAATCCATACTTCAAGTTAAGAGAAAATGTTAGGTTGAAATATGGGCCCATGACCTCCTTCAGCATCCACCATTTGCGGTGGATGCAGAGTAAGCACACAGACACAGAACTGGGATTTATTGGTCACATTTATTAATTTAACTTAGGACCTGCAGAGGTAAACGAAAGCACAACCCAAAGCACACTGAAAATATACCTTCAAATGGGGCAAAATGTCTACAACCAATTCGCCAAGCTTAGATCTCAAACCAACAACGTAACTATCAAACATGTGCTACTAACATTCAAAGATATTTAAATGTTTAGTATTGCTTCCAATCGCTCTGGAAAATTTGGTCATTTTTATAAAGAAAAATGTAGAAATTGAATACCCTTGTCTATTGTTTGTTTCATTCTTTCTCCCTTGTTTGCCTCCTTTCCCCCTTGTTGCCAATTTGCATTTTAAATTATTTATTTATTTATTTATTTGTTTGTTTGTTTATTTATTTATTTATTTATTTACTTACGTATTTATTTATTTATTTATTTTGTCCAATACACAATGAGGGTTCTATATCTATATACACATAGTAAAATACATGATGAAGGTTATAGAGGAGATACTCATAGTAAAATATATCTAAGAAAGAATAGAAAAGAAGATATAGGAATAGAATATATCAATGAAAGAAGAGAAGAAGAGATATAGGAATAGAAGAAAGGTATAGGAGATATAGGAGAGCAATAGGACAGGGGACGGAAGGCACCCTAGTGCATTTGTACTCGCCCCTTACTGACCTCTTAGGAATCTGGACAGGTCAGCCATAGATAATCTAAGGGTAGGGATCGACTGGAGTGTGTTAGATAAAGTGGAAAATGCCCCACACCAAAAAGAAAAAATAAAATGAAATCAAACTGTGCAGCTTTTTGATTGGCAGGAAGAAAGAAGGATTCTCAACTACAGGAACATTTTTTGAGCAGCAACTCAATAAAAAGAAAAGAAGTCCTAATAGCTCAGGAAACTCAAACTGCCCAAGGATCTGCCGATCCAGTTCTACAGAGGAATCATTGAGTCTGTCATCTGCACCTCTATAACTGTCTGGTTTGGTGCTGCAACCAACAGGACCGACACAGACTTCAGAGGAGAATCAGAACTGCAGAAAAAAACAATTGCTGCCAACCTGCCTTCCATTGAGGACCTGTATGTTGCACGAGTCAAAAAGAGGGCAGGGAAAATATTTACTGACTCCTCACATCCTGGACACAAATTGTTTCAACTTCTACCCTCCAAACGTCGCTACAGAGCACTGCACACCAAGACAACTAGACACAAAGACAGTTTTTTCCCGAAGGCCATCACTCTGCTAAACAAATAATTCCCTCAACACTGTCAGACTTTCTACTAAATCTGCACTTCTATTCTACTAGTTTTTCTCATCATTCCTATCACCCATTTCCTCCCATTTAGGACTGTATGACTGTAACTTGTTGCTTGTATCCTAAGATTTTTTATTAATATTGATTGTTTCTTTATTGCTTATTTGACTTATATGACAATCATTAAGTGTTGTACCACATGATTCTTGACAAATGTATCTTTTTCTTTTATGTACGCTGAGAGCATCTGCACCAAGACAAATTCCTTGTGTGTCCAATCACACTTGGCCAATAAAATTCTATTCTATTCTATTCTATTCTATTCTATTCCATTCCATTCCATTCCATTCCATTCCATTCCATTCCATTTATTTATTTATTTATTTATTTATTTATTTATTTATTATTTAGATTTGTATGCCGCCCTTCTCCGCAGACTCGGGGCGGCTCACAACAAAATGAAAACAATTCCATTCCATTCCATTCCATTCTAATAGGAAAAGCAATGTTGTTGTTAATTTTAGCATTGTTTCTCCTACCTGGACTTCTCAATGTATCTGCAAAGTTGACAAGTTTGACATTTCCATTCGCAGAGTTTGATACCTGTCCCGCTTCTCTTAAACCTGAGAGAGGCTGCTTGGTTCTTCGCACCCCAACCTTTTATGTTGAGTAGGATTTAAGAGACTTTTGTTCCAGCCATACCACAGGCAGCTACAGCTCCCCTACAATTTCTTTTAAGCATTTCAAGATGGAAGAAATAAAGACAATTAGGAGCAGCAGTACTCTGGAAGCATCCTTGCGCCGGTGCTCAACCACTTCTCAATATTGAAGAATATTTATTGCTTCTTCTTTTTCTCTCTTGGTGATAATAGGATAACGTAATATGCTATTTATGATTGGCAGTGAGAAACTCCTTACAATTATGACTGCCTGCCCTGTACCACTCTATTTCTTTTTTTCCTTTCTTTTTTTTTTGGTGCAATTTTAATTGAATGTCTTTCTTGGGGAAAGTTCTACGATTGTCTAAAAAAAAAGAACAATGGAGAAATAATTAAACTTCAAGCAAAGCAACACGTCAAATAAAAGAGTAAATATTAAGTGATAAAGGAAAATTCTCTGATGGAACATTCAAAAAAGAAGTGGGTAAACTTTTGTTTCATAGAAACATAGAAACATAGAAGACGGATGGCAGAAAAAGACCTCATGGTCCATCCACTGCCTTCTGCCGCACGAATCCCAGCGACCAGTTAGGTCCCACAGAGTGGATCTTCTCCGGGTCCCGTCAACTAAAGAATGTCGCTTGGCGGGACCCAGGGGAAGAGCCTTCTCTGTGGCGGCCCCGGCCCTCTGGAACCAACTCCCCCCAAAGATTAGAATTGCCCCCACCCTCCTTGCCTTTCGTAAGCTGCTTAAAACCCACCTCTGCCGTCAGGCATGGGGGAATTGAGACCATCTTCCCCCTAGGCCTTTACAAGTCTATGCATGGTATGTATGTATGTATGTATGTTTGGTTTTTTATATTAATGGGTTTTTAATTGTTTCTAACATCAGACTACTATTATGCACTGCTTTATTGTTGCTGTTAGCCGCCCCGAGTCTCCTGAGAGGGGCGGCATACAAATCCAATAAATAAATAAATAAATAAATCTAGTCTGCCCTTATACTATTTCCTGTATTTTATCTTAGGATGGATATATGTTTATCCCAGACATGTTTCAATTCAGTTACTGTGGATTTACCAACCACGTCTGCTGGAAGTTTGTTCCCAGGATCTACTACTCTTTCAGTGAAATAATATCTTCTCACGTTGCTTTTGATCTTTCCCCCAACTAACTTCAGATTGTGTCCCCTTGTTCTTGTGTTCGCTTTCCTATTAAAAACACTTCCCTCCTGGACCTTATTTAACCCTTTGACATATTTAAATGTTTCGATCATGTCCCCCCTTTTCCTTCTGTCCTCCAGACTATACAGATTGAGTTCATGAAGTCTTTCCTGATACGTTTTATGCTTAAGACCTTCCACCATTCTTGTAGCCCGTCTTTGGACCTGTTCAATTTTGTCAATATCTTTTTGTAGGTGAGGTCTCCAGAACTGAACACAGTATTATTCCAAATGTGGTCTCACCAGCGTTCTATATATTTCCCAAATGTTGTATTTATATGATCTGTTTATTATTTACTGTTATGTCATACTTATTGTATTGTGTTTTATTTTATTTTATTTCTGTTCATTTGTTGTTTTGGTTTATTATCTATGTAAACAATTTAAAAAATATAATTTAAAAAAAAAAGTACCACTCTATTGTAAGTGCCTTTAGATTTAAAGCTCAAATAAGTGGCAACTACCACATAGATAATTCCTTTTTAATATTGATAATCCAATTAGGAAATAGTTTCCAAAAGCACTTAGCTATATTGGATATGAATTATAGAAACTGAAGCCCATCACCTTAGAGGTTAACAGAATATAAAAAGCTCTTATAGAATAGAAAGTAGGGATGTTTTTCATACTGTAACGTTAAAACTGAACATGGTCCATGTAACAATCATTTTAAGGAGACCTATATGACCCACTGACCACTAGATGGCCATACTTGATTCGGATTGGATAATATCCTTGTCAAATGTATTTTATTTATAGATTGAAGTTAAGTTGAAAAGAGTTTGAAATTATTTACCAGCAAATAGAACACGCCAAACAGGAAGTATTAGAATCTTTCATTGATAAATAATGTGAAATCATGTAACTGAAAATTATCCAACCTCTTTATATTCTGCAATAAACCTGTAACACTAGTTCAGCTGCTCATAAGGATAGAAGGATTTATCAGTTTCTAATATTACGATTTGCTTATTCTATTTCTGTAACAGTATACAACTATAGAAACAAAGACATCAACAATTGAAAACCCACTGTGAAGAAAGGTTAACACATGTTTTCTGAATCAATGTGCTGATGTAGTAAGATTTTGAATTAATACTATAGAGGCCTAGATTATAAATTACCCTAGGTTTAATTGGTCTCTTTCAGTTCAACCTATCTTGTAGGGTTTCTCTCTGGTGATAAAATGGGAGATCTCTTTATAAGTGTTTTCAGCTCTTGGAAACAGTAGGATATAAATGTAATCAATAAACTAATAAATGATTACATGGGCTTGTATTTTAGTCATTTAGTAAACACAATTCTCCAGAAGAACTAGAAAGAAGAAGAAGAAATAGAATATTATGTTTACAATGGAACAATACAGTGGTAAATAAAAAAGGCAGAAGTTCTTCCCTTTCTTTCAACATCTTGGAAAGTTTTTGATACTTTTCTGTCTAGAATCTAGTCCAGAAAAGGCTTTTCATTCAACAGAAATTCTTGGCTTTAATCTAGTCCAATCTCTGCTCTATTTCTCTTCTCTTAGGGTTTTTGGGTTTTTCTGGGTGGGGGGCATACTCTTTCAGGTGACTCAATTCTCATTTGTAGAAAGGTAACTTTGTAGCAATTAAATTATGGTTTTTGTGGATTCTTTTTTTTAATTGAAATCTATTATTCATAATTTTTATTGAGGGTGATGGATGGTTTTAAAATTTGATAAACAAATAGAAGAGTATAGGATTGCATGCTTAATTGGTTTTCTGTTATATAGTGTTGTTGTTTTTATTAGGTTGTTACATTTTTGTAAATGTCTTATTGCTTAAATTATAAATTGCACCTGCTTGTTGTCCTTTATATACTGATGCTTTAAGTGTTATTTTTAAAGGTGTATCCTGAAGAAGATCAGGAAGGAGGAAGGGTAGCATTGGCTAAAAATAATAAAACCCAATGATAAAACCTATAATAATCTATGCTTCCATGATGATATCCTAGAATTTTTTTGGAAATATTGTCATGAATGATGTGGGTCAATCTGAAACACAGTGAAAAGGGAAGAATTATGTTTGCGCAAAAATGGAAAGATAAGGATATACCAAAAGACGAAGAAGTATTTTAAAAAATTGTGGAATGTGCAGAATTAGACATGATGACAAGACGGTTAAGTAATCAAATGGAAACAGAGTTTTACAGAACTTGGGAAAAAGTATATAATTGGTGGAATATTAAAAAAGAGTTTTAATAACATGAAAAAATTGTAAAACATTTGAATTTATGAAACTAAATAAATGATATATGGAAATTTCAAGGATAGTTTTATATTAAGAAATTCAAAGGATAAGGTTTTTTTATAATGAGTAACTGATTTTAAATACTTTATTATATTATATTATATTGTTAAATTAGATATAAAGAAATAGATTTTAAAGAATATAATTATGTAGCATTGTAGTATTTTAAGAAATTTTAAAATATAAGCTTTTGTATTTAATTAATTGGCTTGAATTGGTTTAATTATTTTATTAAAATGAAAATACAGAATTTAATGTTATAGTTTAGTATTATATTGACATTAGAACTGATTTTAATTAAATGAATCATAAGATCAAAATGGAAATATAGAGGTAGAATATTATTAATTGTTTTTCTGTATGGATCTGACTATAGTTAGACTTTTTTTGTATTAGTTAGACTTCTATGACTAGCGGAGCAATTGTAGCTCATTTACAAAATTGTATTGCTTGTGTTGTTTGTTTAATGAAAAATCAATAAAAAATTATTTAAAAAAAGAAAAGGGAAGAGAGGGAATGGGGGATTTTCGTTTGGAAAAGAGAATAGACTGTCAAAGAGGTGATCCAATTAGGTAGCTTTAAACTTTGGACTAATCCTTTTAATTGGAATCAATTGTTTCAATCCCTATTATTAAGCAATACCAATAGCTTTAGATCAAGTTAGCCCTACTGCATTAAGGGAGCCTTTTCATTTGTCTTGAATCTCTTATCTCTATGTCATCCCGAAAACTAAGTGCTTTCTTGCTTTTAAGAAGATTATAAGAACATTCTACAAAAACAAGCCATATCTTCTCATAGATACAATAGCAATAATTTTGTTATTTCGCTTCCACCGCAAAGTGGTAGGCAGTTCTTCAAGCAAGCCCCAGAGATAAGAGGGAGTCCTCTCAGCAGGCAGCAGCAAATTACATCTTTTCCTGTTGGTTTCCCATTGATTTTCTGGGGAAGCCAGCAGAAACAATTGCAAGTGGCAATCACTCAATCACAGGTTTTAAATGCAAACAGGCTGCCATGCATCCAGATTGCAAACATATGACTATAGGCCAGATGCTTTTACGACTGCCGGAAGTGCAGCTATTTTTATCATTGTTGTCAGCCGCCCCGAGTCTACGGAGTGGGGTGGCATACAAATCCAATAAATTATTATTATTATTATTATTATTATTATTATTATTATTTGGTTATTATTGTACTTTTCTTATTTTTGTTATTGCAAATAAAAAATCCAATAAATTATTATTATTATTATTATTATTATTATTATTATTATTATTATTATTATTTGGTTATTATTGTACTTTTCTTATTTTTGTTATTGCAAGCCTCTGAGAGTTGTTGGGAGTCGGGCAGACTACAAATTTTATTAATATTAAAAAATAGAAGCTTTATGCACTACATTCCAAACTCTGTATTTTAAAATTAATGTTTTCCCTTTAGAACCTCTGTGTCCTAATTATGGAGTCACAATTAAGGTATATTTGCAAAGCCATTTGTTCCATTCTCCTTCTTCCCCAGATCATATTTAATTCTTTTCTGCTGTTATTGTTGGCTAATGTGGTTTTCACTCAATTTTGGACACATTGAATTTATTCTGCTCTGGCTTCCCTATGCAACAATAACATGTGACTGAATCCCTGTACCTTCCCCCTAAAACAAACAAACTGTAGATGACTATTCCAATATGATAATAATCAGTATTGCATATGTCTGGGCTTTGAACATTTGTTTTCCATGTGCATTTCTTTTACATGTCAAACATCACATTTCCAGCAGAAAATACAAGTTTCCTAGACTCAAGTTTCCCATGCTACTGTAGGCTAATTTTTAAATTCCTATAGGTAATTTTTTTAGTGAACAAAATTTAAATCTATAGTTTTTTTAATGCTCCTCAAAGAGCTCTGAGATAACATTTGAAATTTCATCTATTGCTTACATCTATTGCTTTGTTGTACACAAAGGTAATTCTGGCTCACATATATTATTATTATTATTATTATTATTATTATTATTATTATTATTATTATTAATTGGATTTGTATGCCGCCCTTCTCCGTAGACTCGGGGCGGCTAACAACAATGATAAAAAGAGCATGTAACAATACAATACTAAAACAACTAAAAAACCCTTATTATAAAACCAAACATACACGCAAACATAGGCCTAGGGGGAAGGAATATCTCAGTTCCCCCATGCCTGACGGCAGAGGTGGGTTTTAAGGAGCTTACAAAAGGCGAGGAGGGTGGGGGCAATTCTAATCTCTGGGGGGAGCTGGTTCCAGAGAGCCGGGGCCACCACAGAGAAGGCTCTTCCCCTGGGTCCCGCCAAACGACATTGTTTAGTTGATGGGACTCGGAGAAGGCCCACTCTGGTCGTTGGGATTCGTGCGGCAGAAGGCGGTCCCGGAGATAATCTGGTCCGGTGCCATGAAGGGCTTTATAGGTCCTAACCAACACTTTGAATTGTGACCGGAAACTGATCGGCAACCAATGCAGACTGCAGAGTGTTGGTGTAACATGGGCATATTTGGGGAAACCCATGATTGCTCTCGCAGCTGCATTCTGCACGATCTGAAGTTTCCGAACACTTTTCAAAGGTAGCCCCATGTGGAGAGCATTACAGTAGTCGAGCCTCGAGATGATGAGGGCATGAGTGACTGTGAGCAGTGACTCCCGGTCCAAGTAGGGCCGTAACTGGTGCACCAGGCGAACCTGGGCAAACGCCCCCCTTGCCACAGCTGAAAGATGTTTCTCTAATGTGAACTGTGGATCAAGGAGGACACCCAAGTTGCGGACCCTCTCTGAGGAGGTCAATGACTCCCCCCCCGGGTGATGGACGGACAGATAGAATTGTCCCTGGGAGGCAAAACCCACAGCCACTCCGTCTTATCAGGGTGGAGTTTGAGTCTGTTGACACTTATCCAGACCCCAACAGCCTCCAGGCACCGGCACATCGCTTCCACCACTTCGTGATGAGTTACATGATACGCTCTCACATTTTTCCAGAATGTTTTTCAAATTCCAAGACTAATCTACAAGCTTAATTTCCCCCCCATATAAACACTAATCAGATATTAATTTGTACAAATCAAGCAAGCACTAACTCTATTCAGCTTTCTGAGTTCAGTCAAGATTTGGCCTCTGGTGTATATCGTGACCCACAAATTGTCAGTAGAATACTATCTAAAAATTTAAATAGTGGCCCAGCTATCATGTGGTTCCATATCCCAATTATAGAGAACTACATTTGCACTCTGAAGATATAAAGTTAATTTAATAAAAGGACATGAAATTATAGGATTAGGAAATATTTTTCTTGAGAGCTTGATAGGCCACTACAAATCCGAATTGATTCATGAACATTTATATAAATGAATAAAAATGGCAAGGATCTTTTTATACAGTTGGATTGTATAGTCAGGGACTTGAAGAGTATCCAACTGGACTTCATGTTAGAAGTTTTTGAAACTGCAGTTGTAAGATTTATAAAGTATAAGTGCACTACCATACCTTCCATCCCCTGTCCTAATGTTTCTATTTTACTAGTATCATGTATATAAATATTGTTATATCTTTGTATACCACCAATTCATGTATGGTATGTTTGTGTGTGTGCTTGTTAGTATATTGGGATTCTTTTTACATTTTTAAAAATATTTAAATTTATTTGGATTTGTTACGATTTGTTATGCCTTGTTGTGAGGCGCCCCGAGTTCGCGGAGAGGGGCGGCATACAAATCTAAATAATAATAATAATAATAATAATAATAATAATAATATGTACTTGACAAAACAATAAAATAAAAATAAGTGAATAGGTCAATTCTAACTGAGGTTACTCTAACGAAAATATTTTGTAGTAGTCTATCAGTTGTTAGTAAAACTATTACTATTAACGGTATCTTCTTTTACTTGTTCATATTTTAAAGGTTTTTTTTTTAAAAAAATGGTATGTCCATTATAACATTTTACCTTTCTTCTCTATAGATAAATGAGCTTGCAGTTATTGAATTTACAACATATTGTTTATTTATTTATTAATCAGATTTGTATGCCGCCCCTCTCCGCAGACTCGGGGCGGCTCACAGCAATAATAATACAATGTAAACAAATCTAATATTTAAGTTAATTTAAAACCCCAATTTAGAAACCAATCGTACATACTAACATACCATGCATAAATTTTATAAGCCTAGGGGAGGGAAAGTCTCAATTCCCCCATGCCTGATGACAGAAGTGGGTTTTAAGGAGCTTACGAAAGGCAAGGAGGGTGGGGGCAACTCTGATATCTGGGGGGAGTTGGTTCCAAAGGGTCGGGGCTGCCACAGAGAAGGCTCTTCCCCTGGGTCCCACCAAACGACATTGTTTAATTGACGGGACCCGGAGAAGGCCAACTCTGTGGGACCTAACTGGTCACTGGGATTTGTGCGGCAGAAGGTGGTCCCGGAGATGTTCATAGTTTCAAATTATTAAGAATTTTGAATACAATGGAATAAGAGAAAGACAAAGCCATTGAATGCAGAATATATGAGACCTAGCCAAGTTGCTTCTTCTGAAGTCTTTCTGGGCAAATTTACAGCAGAATGAAGTAGGTTTCAAGAAGCAAGGACTTTTCAGAAGAAGCCATCTTCTTGGGTGGATTTTGGTCCTTAGGGAACCATTAGAAGAAAATAAAAGAAAGCATTGTGGAAGAAATGTATTAATCTTGGTATCCCAAGAAATTACATGTCTGCAGAGGCACAGAGGTTTATCTTGTACTTTATGTCATTTCTGGAACATTAGAATGAAACAATTAATGTCTAGCAACTTATTAAATTAATGGTTCACAATTCTTTCATGAAGTTTTACAATGTCTCTTCTATTCATCTATTTCTGTCCAATATGTTGATATGGGATGTTTTGTAATGATGTTTTTAAGGAATGTTTCTTTTCAATGGGTATTCAGTCCAAACCACAGTATCGTTACTAATTTATATAAGCAATTTAACATAACTTATGAAGTTGTAGTTACTAAGTTGCAGTTCATAAATCATTATTGCAGTTTAGTATTATATAAGAAGCAGGCAACCTTGATTTTTCCAACAACCTACAAGTATAATTATCCACGATTATCCACAAATCATGGCACTTTATAAGGCATTTCTTAGATTCACTTATTCAAACCTTCTTTTTATCACAAGTTTGAAAAAAACACCTGCAGTTATCCATAGAATATTCCCATTGTTTTTTTGTTTGCTTTTTAAAAGTATTTTCAGAAGTAGAATTTAAAGAAGAAGAAAAACCCTACATCAGAGATGGGTAATTCCCTTTTTGGATAGGTTTGCCCGAACCAGTAGCAAACAGCCGCAGGAATCCCAGCAACCGATTAGGTCCCACAGAGTTGGTCTTCTCCAGGTCCCATCGATGAAACAATGTCGTCTGGTGGGGCCCAGGGGAAGAGCCTTCTCTGTGGCGGGCCCGACAGGCAGGACATTGCAGCATATGATCTTGTGGGCAATACTTAGATCTTGTTTAAGGCGTCTTAGTTCTAAGCTTTCTAGGCCCAGGATTGAAATATTCTACTTGTCACTCTTTCAATATCCTGTCATATTACTCCACAGCAATAAAGTAGAATTCCAATTGCCAGCCTGGCATCTTTTTCCTGACCTGACAATCCACAGAGCTGGCAATTTCAGCCAACATCCCTTTCCCCAAGGAAGCCTTTAAAAATAAATTTAAACATAAGTCATGCTATCTTCATTATTTATGATTTTAGTTGATTTCCAATTCAATTCAATTTCAATTCAATTTATTAGATTTGTATGCCGCCCCTCTCCGAAGACTCAGGACGGCTCACAACAATGATAAAAACAATATTATAATGGCACAAATCCAATATTAAAAATAACAAAAAACCCTATCATAATTAAAAAACCAAACAGCACATACATACCAAATATAAATTATAAGGAACTTTGGGGAAAGATGTTTCAAATCCCCCATGCCTGGCGGGTCTTGAGTAATTTACGGAAGACGAGGAGGGTGGGAGCAATTCTAATCTCCGGGGGGAGTTGATTCCAGAGGGCTGGGGTCGCCACAGAGAAGGCTCTTCCCCTGGGGCCTGCCAGACGAAATTGTTTAGTCGATGGGACCCGGAGAAGACCAATTCTGTGGGATCTTATCAGTCGCTGGGATTCGTGCGGTAGCAGGCGGTTCAGGAGGTACTCTGGTCCAATGCCATGTAGGGCTTTAAAGGTCATAACCAACACTTTGAATTGTGACCGGAAATTGATTTCCAAGTAGGTATAAATCTTGGAAAAATATTTAGTCTGAAGAATCAGATTTCCCAGTGTGTGAGAGAGGAAGACTAAGGTAAGACATTGCATTTTGCTGCTCTTCCCCAATCTACTGCTTTTCAAACATATCCGGGCCAATTTCATTAAATCCCCTTAGGTCAGAAATTGAAGAGGTAGAAGTCCCAAGCACCATGTTAAAAGTGAAGTGGTAAGCCTCAATGTGGTTTTCTTGTTTATAGATCAGCGTGACTGGGGGAAACCACACATTTATTGCTAAACCAATAAAAGTTGGTTAGATTGACCTTGCCTTCATGGACCATAGCAAAGGGATTAAGCTGTAAGAATCACTGTTCGTTTATTTACCAGAAACCAGATTAATGGTAATGCATAGGCTTTAGAAGAGAAGGATTTAGGGGTAGTGATTTCTGACAATTCTCAAAATGGGTGAACGGTGCGGTCAGGTGGTAAGGAAAGCAAGTGGAATGCTTGGCTGCATAGCTAGAGGTATAACAAGCAGGAAGAGGGAGATTGTGTTTTCCGCTGTATAGAGCGCTGGTGAGACCACATTTGGAATACTGTGTTCAGTTCTGGAGACCTCACCTACAAAAAGATCTTGATAAAATTGAACGGTTACAAAAATGGTGGAAGGTTTTTAGCATAAAAACTATCAGGAAAGACTTAACATAATCTTTCGGCTGTGGCGAGGAGGGCGTTTGCCCAGGTTTGCCTGGTGCACCAGTTGTGGCCCTATTTGGACAGGGAGTCATAGCTCACAGTCGCTCAAGCCCTCATCACCTTGAGGTTTGACTCCTGCAACGCTCTCTACATGGGGCTACCAATGAAAAGTGTTTGGAAACTTCAGATCATGCAGAATGCAGCCGCGAGAGCTATCGTGGGGTTACCTAGGTTTGCCCACGTCTCTCCAGCACTCCGTGGCTTGCATTGGCTGCCGATCAGTTTCCGGTCCCAATTCAAAGTGTTGGCAATAAAGCCCTATATGGCATCGGACCAGAATACCTCTGGGACCGTCTTCTGCCGCATGAATCCCAGCGGCCGATAAGGTCCCACAGAGTTGGCCTTCTCCAGGTCCTGTCGACTAAACAATGTCATCTGGCGGGCCCCAGGGGAAGAGGCTTCTCTATGGCGGCCCTGGCCCTCTGGAATCAACTCCCCCCAGAGATTAGAACTGCCTCCACCCTCCTTTTCTTTCATAAATTGTTTAAGACCCACCTATATCGCCAGGCATTGGGGAATTGAGACATCTACCCCAGGCTTATATAGTTTTATGTATGGTATGCTAGCGTTGCATGGTTTTTAAATGTTGGGTTTTTATGTTTTCTTTTAAATATTAGATTTGTCGCATTGTACATTATTTTATTATTGTTGTGAGCCGCCCCGAGTCTGCGGAGAGGGATGGCATACAAATCAAATAAATTATTATTATTATTATTATTATTATTATTATTATTATTATTATTATTATTGGACTCAATCTGTATAGTCTGGAGGACAGAAGGGAAAGTGGGGGACATGATCAAAACATTTAATTATGTTAAAGGATTAAATAAAGTTCAGGAGAGAAGTGTTTTTAATAGGAAAGTGAACACAAGAACAAGGGGACACAATCTGAGGTTAGTTGGGGGAAAGATCAGAAGCAACATGAGAAAATATTATTTTACTGAAAGAGTAGTAGATGCTTGGAACAAACTTCCAACAGACGTGGTTGGTTAATCCACAGTAACTGAATTTAAACATGCCTGGGATAAACATAGATCCATCCTGAGATAAAATACAGGAAATAATATAAGGGCAGACTAGATGGACCATGAGGTCTTTCTCTGTGTCGATCTTCTATGTTTCTATGTTTTAGGCTTAGCATCACCCTATGTGTGAATAAAATCATGAACGTGTCAGGAGTGTGAGGTTCCCAGACTCTCCGCTGAACATCTCCCAAAATTTGCAGAAGTTTCCTATCCTTCCTTTTCCTGGATTGGTGAATCAAGGATTGAGTAGCTCTTGTGTCAAACGTATTGCATTCATTTGCTCTGTTGGCTGTCTGATGTTGGCACTATCTCTAAGAACATCTTTTTGCAATCTTCTTATTTATGACAGTTTGAAGATTTGCATTAAGTGTCACTGGCACCATCTGAAAATTCTCCCCTCTTTTGGCCCTAATATTGGATTAGAAGCTGAATGTTTTCCTGGGATCACAGGAATTACAGCGAAAAAGCTATGAAGCACTAAGCTAATTTTGAAATCATGAGTAACCTAACATAATAAACATTAAGTTTATGATATATAGAAACATAGAAGACTGATGGCAGAAAAAGACCTCATGGTCCATCTAGTCTGCCCTTATACTATTTCCTGTATTTTATCTTACAATGGATATATGTTTATCCCAGCATGTTTAAATTCAGTTACTGTGAATTTACCAACCACGTCTTCTGGAAGTTTGTTCCAAGCATCTACTACTCTTTCAGTGAAATAATATTTAAATGTTTCGATCATGTCCCCCCTTTTCCTTCTGTCCTCCAGACTATACAGATTGAGTTCATGAAGTCTTTCCTGATACGTTTTATGCTTAAGACCTTCCACCATTCTTGTAGCCCGTCTTTGGACCCGTTCAATTTTGTCAATATCTTTTTGTAAGTGAGGTCTCCAGAACTGAACACAGTATTCCAAATGTGGTCTCACCAGCGCTCTATATAAGGTGATCACAATCTCCCTCTTCCTGCTTGTTATACCTCTAGCTATGCAGCCAAGCATCTTACTTGCTTTTCCTACAAACAAATGTCCTTTAATATGTGACTACTGATTAACTAGTAAAACTGACATATATCTAACAGAATCTGATCTAGATATTATTGGCATGGTTGAATTAGAGTTTCTTATCAACCTATCTAAAAAACGTCACCAGTTATGACAAACCTTCTTCCACAACTGAAGGAAATAAGCCTAGATGGCCTGAACCTGTTCTACTGCAGTTTTTAAAGGAAAATACAGCCATCTATCTCCACAATTTCCACCCCAGACACACCAACAACAACCAAACCTCCTACAACTGACCCCATCCCATTGGGTCCACAACTCTTGGTGATCACAGAAAAGGAAGTGCAAGATCTATTTCACAGACAGAAGCCAGGAAAAACACCAGGCCCAGACAAGATAACTCCTTCTTGCTTAAAAGTCTGTGCTGACCAACTGACCCCCATCTTCATGCAAATCTTCAACAATCACTAGATGTGCTATACTACTTCTTGCTTCAAATGCTCTACTATCATCCCAGGGCCGAAGAAGCCCTCTATCAAGGAACTGAATGACTACAAATTAGTTGCTCTAACATCTGTAGTTATGAAAACCTTTGAAAGTATCAGATGCAGTTTGACCCCAACAGGTCTGGGTTTCTTCAGAATCAATGTCATGTGACTGTCTTTCATGAAAGAAAGATTATTTGGAAACACTTCTCTGCTTTTCTTAAAAGCTCTAACCGCACTCTGCCACACATGTTCAAGTTCTGAAAAGAGAACACAAGTTCTCTCTTTATCCAGTGCTTCTGCTAGTGTTATTGAACTCTGGTATTTTTGTGATCTAATTTTTCCAGAGTTGTTTTCAAAGCAGTTATCCATTACTCTATGTTCTGTCGGTGTGTTTCAACCGCCCGTAATTACAGGGAAATTAGCCCAGGAAGACACACACCACACAATAAAAGGAAAACCCAAAAGTTTTTATAAACAGAAAGACAGAAACAGCTCCTTTTTTTAAATGTCAAAGGGATTTTCTGGTACACACAAGGCACAGGTGAAATGCAATCCAATTGCTCACCCAATAACTGGGAAATTGAGTCCAATTCTAAAGTCCAGAGAGTCCACACACAATCTTGAATAGCACAAAAACGACGATCTTGACGAAACAAGGAATCAGATAAACTGCCATGAGGCTAAAACACCAAGCTGCACTTTTATCTGTAACACTAATTACAGCAGCCCCACCGAACCACAGGTAGCCTCATTTTCTCTTGTAATAATCCTTCAGTTGTTGTCTCCTATGCATCACTCTACGCATGCGTGGATGTGTCATTAATTCTTGTTCAGAATCCAGGGATGATACAGATGATTGATCTCCTCCTAGGCTGTCTGCCAAACTCCCCTCTTCCCTGTCACTCACGCTCCCCTGGTCAGAGGAGGCTTCATCGGCAGATTCTATCGGGAGCAAAGCAGGCCTGCAGAATGTGGATATTTCCCCCACATCCACCTGCACATTCCTTGGAGCAGGAGCTGGGCCAGAGCTAACCACAACACTTTATTGATTTAATTTTAATTTCAGTTAAATATATAGATTTATTGTCTATATTTATATCTTGCCTTGAATATTTATAAAGAAACAGGCAGTATCAAGAAATCAAGTATCAATGAGTAGCAGAAATAAAATAAATAATTCTAAAGGAATTAGCTTAAGAATTACACAAGAGGTTATAGAAACCAAGATGGAAAAAGAGTGGGTTGATTGCAAAAGTATAAGCTCACCCAAGAAATGGCAAAGTGGATTTTAAAAGGGCATCAAAATCAATCTTAATATTGTTCTTTCTCTCTAAATTTACAAAATGATCTGCCTAAACAAATTCTAGCGGAAGAATGAGAAAACCAAGCAACTCTCTTTCAGAAGGTGGAATTGGGAAATGATCACGCTGGTTATCATAGATGTTGTACATACTGCTGATCAGTTGGAGGATGATGAAGATATTGAGGACTCAGATTCAGATAGTGTTTATGAAGTAGTGGGGGGCCCAGGGTTACAGGTAGTAAAACAGGTGAGAGGCCAGCCACAGGATGGGGCTATGAGTTCAGGATCTAGTGAGGGAGAATCAGATGCTCACTGGGTTAATCCTAAATTCAGAAGGATTCAGAAACGTAGAGAGCAAAGGTCTGGAAGAAGATATTAAGGAGAGGAGTGGGTTAAATATTGTAGTGAGGTAATTGGCACATCAGGGGGCTAGTGGAGAAGAAGGGTGGAGTTTCAACATTGCTGTAAAGAAATATGGATGTGTTTTCGCCACGCTAAAGTAAGCCAAAGTATTTTGTATTGTATTTAGTCAGTGCTGCTGTCTTTTAAAGCTATGTAGTTAGGAAATAAATCTTGTCTAAGTGAAGCAGGAAAACGAATGTGAGAAATGCGGCTAAGAGAGAGATAACGGACCAAGTGATGTCTGGAATGTGTTGAAGTACAGCAGAGCAGAGAAATAAACGGAGTTGCTTTATTCATGAAATGATGCATTTAATGAGAGTTATTTGTAATTACTAAACTTCTACCAGAAACCAGAACAATAGACCCCATAATATTTCTCAGCACTCTCGCACCCTCCCTCCTTCTTCCGTATATAAAATGCCATATTAATCCAGAGTGAACTGAAAGCATCTACTGTGAATCGAGATCACCCTGGAGATTATATTCAAGGATTTACTTCAATAAACGGGTGACTCAATCAAATCTCCTTTAAAACTGAATTAATCTTTCAAGCTTTTTACAGTTTTAATCGTTACCAGATATATAACAAGCATTTCAAATTAGGTTTTTATATCTTCAACTGCTTCAAACACTGGCTTTGATAGTTTATTGATTCAAAAATTATGTTTAATTGAAGACTTCCAATTTATTCCTAGCACCAAGGGAGGCCCAAGAAATCTGTGTGTGGTTATTAGGCTGGGTGAAAATTTCATTCAGGTTGTTGAATCCCCACCCTTGATGGCAAAAGGATCGCAAGTCATTCGAAACTGATTTGTGGAGAAAAGATCAGAAGCAGAGAAGCCTTTTAAAAAAAATAACAGCCATGTTATGTGCCATGGTTTTGGCCTCTGAAGCTTGAAAATGGCTGCCTAATATATCACTTCTGCTTTCTAAGAAGTCTTTTGTGGGGTGGGAATAGATTGTTATCTTTGAAGTCACAAAGGATGACATTTTAATTTGCATCACAACATAGCAAGCATGTTTCTCATTTGTTGAGTCTCTTCAATCGGGCTGGTATTGATAAGCATAGGGACATGTTCTATAATAGGCATAATTAATTTTTCTCTGTTGTTAAATAATCAAATGGAAACAGAGTTTTGCAGAATTTGGGGAAAAGTATATAATTGGTGGAATATTTAAAAAAGAGTTTTAATAACATATGAAAAAATTGTAAAACATTTGAATTTATGAAACTAAATAAATGATATATGGACATTTTAAGGATAGTTTTATATTAAGAAATTCAAAGGATAAGGGTTTTTTTATAATGAGTCACTGATTTTAAACATTTTATGATATTACATTATATTGTTAAATTAGATATAAAGAAATAGATTTTAATGAATATAACCATGTAGCATTGTAGTATTTAAGAAATTTTAAAATATAAGCTTTTTGTGTTGAATTAATTGGATTGAATTAGTTTAATTGTTTTATTAAAATGAAAATACAAAATTGAATGTTATAGTGTAGTATTATATTGATATTAGAACTGATTTTAATTAAATGAATCATAATATTAAAATGGAAATGCAGTATAGATGTAGAATATTATTTTGTTTTTCTGTATGGATCTGATTATAGTTAGACTTTTTTTGTATTAGTTAGACTTCTATGACTAGCGGAGCAATTGTAGGTCCTTTAAATGTTAAATGTTGTTTGTGTTGTTTGTTTAATGAAAAATCAATTAAAAATTTACAAAAAAAATAATTAATTTTTCTCTGTCAGTCTTCTTTAATGAGTTTTTGTCTAGCGAGGGAGACTTCATGATGAATTAGATCAAAAGGACTAGTAGGCATGAACAGTGCTTTGGATTCAAAAGCAAAAGGATATTTCATTGATCTTTAGTTCTTTATAGCAGCTACATTTTCTCCCAGGTTTTTACAGCTGCTCTCCATAAATGTATTGTGAACAAAGATGCCATTGGGCCATCTTGTCCTTAAATGTGGAAGGATATCGTGCCCCGCCACAAAACCTTTATTGAATTTAAATAAAATGTTGGAAAACACAGCCTCTTTCATGAGAATGACTGAAAACATGAGGGGAAAAAATGTGCCCCCCCTTTCCACTACACACGCAAAAATAGTGATGCAGGAGGATATTTTATCCTACATCACTGCTCATTTTTACACAAACAGTCTATCTGCTTGGCACTTGTTAAGTTATCTGGCACATTTTTTGAAATTCTATAGCTGTATGCCTTCCTACAGTTTCTTCAGAGTAGGAATAGCATAAATCGGTGATGCCAAACCTATGGCATGGTGCCACAAGTGGCACGCGGAGCCATATCTGCAGGCATGGAGCTGTTGCCCTAGCTCAGCTCCAACATGCATGTGTGTGCCGCCCAGCTGATTTTTGGTTTGCACAGAAGCACTGGGAGGGCTTTTTTGGCTTCCAAAGAGCCTCCAGGGGGATGGGGGAGAGTGTTTTTACCCTCCCCTGGCTCCAGGGAAGACTTTGGAGCCTGAGGAGGGCTAAACACAAGCGATGCTGCAGGGGAATCCCAGCAAGGGAATCCCAGCAGCGCAAAAACGAGCGCTTCACTGGCAACGGAAGTCTGGAGGTGGGGTTTCCCAGTGACGGGAGCATCAGTGAAATCGCAGCATCGCAAAAACACCAAAGTCCTCGAAACTCCACCTCCGGACCTCTGTGTTTTTGTGATGCTGTGATTTCACTGAGGCTCCCCTCGCTGGGAAACCCCACCTCCAGATTTCCATTGCAAGCAAAGCGCCTGTTTTTGCACTGCTGGGATTCCCCTGCAGCATCACAAAAACCCAGAAGTCCAGAGGTGGGGTTTCCCATGGAGGGGAGCCTCAGGGGAATCCCAGCAGTGCAAAAACGGGTGCTTCGCTGGCAACGGAAGTCCAGAGGTGGGGCATCCCAGTGGCGGCGGTGGGTTTGTAAGGTGAAAATAGTTTGTAAGAAGAGGCAAAAAAATCTTAAACCCCGGGTTTGTATCTCAAAAAGTTTGTATGATGAGGCGTTTGTTAGACGAGGTATCACTGTATTCTGAAAAGGGATCTGCTATTGTGAAAATGTTTGATACCCCAAAACTAGAATATAGCATTTCAGACCAGCTTTATATGCCAACATTAAAAATTTCCTTTAAAAGTTAGCACTAATACGCTTAATGCACTATCCAAAAGCATCTACCAATAGTTATCACCCAAGAAAGATATATTTAAGTGCCATCTTGGAAAATAGTTCAAATGTGAAGATGAAGTTGTTGGCAGAAAAATTGTGGGAAACTATTCAAAGCTGCACACTGCATCGACCTTATGGAACAAATTATTACACTGGTACATTTTGTAAGAACAAAATAACTTAGTAAAAACATTTCTGTGATGCTGACGGGTAGATAACGTTTTCTATGCATTGGCAAAAATGTTACAACAGAAGTTATAGGATCAATGTGCTTCTCAAAAATTCAGAGCATCTAATGTGTTGTTGTTTTTTCTTTGCATTAATTCACCTATAGCAAATTTTGAAGCCTTCTCTTTGACGGTGCCTGGAGGCTGTTGGGGCCTGGATCGGTGTCAACAAACTCAAACTCAACCCAGACAAGATGGAGTGACTGTGGGTTATGCCTCCCAAGGACAATTCCATCTGTCCATCCATTACCCTGGGGGGAGAATCAATGACCCCCTCAGAGAGGGTTCGCAACTTGGGCGTCCTCCTCGATCCACAGCTCACATTAGAGAAACACCTTTCAGCTGTTGCGAGGGGGGCATTCGCCCAGGTTCGCCTGGTGCACCAGTTGTGACCCTATTTGGACCGGGAGTCACTGCTCACAGTCACTCATGCCCTCATCACCTCGAGGCTCGACTACTGTAACGCTCTCTACATGGGGCTACCTTTGAAAAGTTTTCAGAAACTTCAGATCGTGCAGAATGCAGCTGTGAGAGCTATCATGGGCTTCCCCAGATATGCCCATGTTACTCCAACACTCCGCAGTATGCATTGGTTGCTGATTAGTTTCCGGTCACAATTCAAAGTGTTGGTTATGACCTATAAAGCCCTTCATGGCACCGGACCAGATTACCTCAGGAACCGCCTTCTGCTGCACGAATCTCAGCGACCAGTTAGGTCTTCTCCGGGTCCAGTCAACTAAACTATGTCGCTTGGCGGGACCCAGAGGAAGAGCCTTCTCTGTGGCGGCCCTGACCCTCTGGAACCAACTCCCTCCAGAGATTAGAATTGCCCCCACCCTCCTTGCCTTTCGTAAGCTGCTTAAAACCCACCTCTGCCGCCAGGCATGGGGAAACTGAGATATTCTTTCCCCCTAGGCCATTACAATTTTATGCATGGTATGTTTGTATGTATGACTAGTTTTTATATAATGGGTTTTTAACTGTTTTTTAGTAGTATTGGATTTCATTGTACTGTTTTACTGCTGTTGTTAGCTGCCCCGAGTCTGCAGAGAGGGGCGACATACAAATCCAATAAATAAATAAATAAAATAAAATAAACCACTGGGTGGCAGACAATGGGAAAGTTTAGAAAAAATGATAAGGTGTATCAAACACCAGACTGGAATAACAGAAGATTCCCTCGTAGTCATTAAGGAGAATAATGCACTTTGACAGCAATTGTTCCCACTGGTAAGGAAAATGGAATCAACAGAAACCTATATCGTATTTCTGTGTGGCTTACGGTTGTAATACGATGTTGTAATAAAATTACAATTGTAATTCTAAAGTATTGACTAGGGATGTCCACAAAACAGAAAATACATACCGGTGTGTTTTATTTCAAATCCAGATCAACCCATTGTATTCCAGAAATTTTGTTAAACATTTTCAGATCAGTTACAGATCAACTGAAACAAAACCCAGAACACTGATTACTCTGAGATTTGGATGAATCCTGGAATGATTTTAATAAGGCAAATGGGATGATTCTGACATGTATTGCCCTCTCATTCATTCTTTCTTTCTTTCCTGAGCATCTCCTAGCAAGATATGTAAAACCAACTGCTTCTATAATCTTCCCAATTTCTTCTATTCCATTTCCTGCCTTCTCCAACCATTATTGATTATCTCTTTGGCCTCTTCCCTCATGTTCCTGAGCGATTTCATTGCACTTGGAGCACTTTGTCCAAAATATTCGTGATTTGATTTGATTTGATTTGATTTGATTTGATTTCTATGCTGCCTCTCTCCGAGGATTCGGGGCGGCTCACAACATATAATAAACAGAAAGAACAATTGTATGATTTGATATAAGCTTCATAACTGCACTTTGTTCACAGTTATTCGCATCACCTGTAAATTTGCATTTAAGATATCCATCAGATTTTACAGGTGAGCAAATTTTTGTATCATGATTGTTTCATATCATAGAAACATAGAAACATAGAAGTCTGACGGCAGAAAAAGACCTCATGGTCCATCTAGTCTGCCCTTATACTATTTTCTGTATTTTATCTTAGGATGGATATATGTTTATCCCAGGCATGTTTAAATTCAGTTACTGTGGATTTACCAACCACGTCTGCTGGAAGTTTGTTCCAAGGATCTACTACTCTTTCAGTAAAATAATATTTTCTCATGTTGCTTTTGATCTTTCCACAAACTAACTTCAGATTGTGTCCCGTTGTTCTTGTGTTCACTTTCCTATTAAAAACACTTCCCTCCTGAACCTTATTTAACCCTTTAACATATTTAAATGTTTCGATCATGTCTCCCCTTTTCCTTCTGTCCTCCAGACTATACAGATTGAGTTCATTAAGTCTTTCCTGATATGTTTTATGCTTAAGACCTTCCACCATTCTTGTAGCCCATCTTTGGACCCGTTCAATTTTGTCAATATCTTTTTTTAGGTGAGGACTCTAGAACTGAACACAGTATTCCAAATGTGGTCTCACCAGCACTCTATATAGCGGGATCACAATCTCCCTCTTCCTGTTTGTTATACCTCTAGCTATGCAGCCAAGCATCCTACTTGCTTTCCCTACTGCCTGACTGCACTGTTCACCCATTTTGAGACTGTCAGAAATCACTACCCCTAAATCCTTCTCTTCTGAAGTTTTTGCTAACACAGAACTGCCGATACAATACTCCGATTGAGGATTCCTTTTCCCCAAGTGTATTATTTTACATTTGGAAACATTAAACTGCAGTTTCCATTGCTTTGTCCATTTATCTAGTAAAGCTAAATCATTTACCATATTACAGACGCCTCCAGGAATATCAACCCTATTGCACACTTTAGAGTCATCGGCAAATAGGCAAACCTTCCCTACCAAACCTTCCCCTATGTCACTCACAAACATATTAAAAAGAGTAGGGCCCAGAACAGACCCTTGTGGCACACCCCTTGTAACCTGTCTCTGCTCAGAATACTCACCATTAACAATAACTCTCTGATGTCTACGCTTCAGCCAGCTATCCTTTTATGTTAATACGAGTTCCTTCATGAGTATCGGCATGAACTTTTCAACTATCAGGACAAAATACCATTGGAATAAGGATATCATATGCAATTGGCTCTTGGTTGTACTGTAAATGTTTGCTAAGCGTCATTGCTAATCCTCCTTTCCTCCCAATTGAGATATTAGTCAGAATTATGCCTTAAAGGTAAAGTTATGTCATACATCTTTCATTTAAATGTAAGAACTGCCACCTAAAACACTAGGCTAAAATATTAAAAAACATGGCTTTGATCTCTCCTGGCAAATGCTTGATCTCACCCTGTGGAAGGGAATTGTAAATGAAATACGCACAATATTTAAAGCTGACATTATATGTTAGCTTGTAGTGATACCGAGCTGCCTACATCTTGATATTTGCCATGTGTGGGAGCAACTGTAAATCGCTCCATATTGTCCTACAGTGAGCCACATTTGATGATTTAATCACGTTAATTGGATGAAGGGCAGGCCATCTAGTGCCCTCCAGATGTTTCAAACTACAACATCAATAAAGTCTTGCCATTGGCCACGCTGCTAGGGTTGATTAGTTGAAATTCGAAACATCTGGAGGGCACCGGGCTTACTGTCCCTGAATTAAATAGTTATGAAATTTTAATCCACTCTTCCCGAACCTAGGCACCTTCCAGATGTGTGGACCTCAACTTCCAGAACTCTCAACAATGATGTTACTGGCTGGAGAATTCGCAGAGTTCATTTGGAGGGCATCCAAGTGGAGGAAAGCTGTCTTAATCGTTATGTAGAAACAGAACTTAGAAATGGATAGAAGGCCTGCATACAGTCAAGCATGTGCCAATCTAGTGTAGTCACTGAAAGTCGGTACAGTTTGCTATAGGTTCCCAGTTTGCTTTCTTAATTACTTTACTTGCAGTGATTGCAAAGGCAGGATTTCAATTGCAGCACAGCTCCAGATTAATTAATTTATTTATTTGACAAGGGTCGCCCAGAAAGTAGCACACTTTTTTTTTTCCCTGCAGCAATGGTACATGTTCTGCCGGGCTCTCTGGTAGAAAATTCAAGGGTACAAATTGCAGACACACACACACGTTTGAAAATTCAAAACAATGTTCTTTATCACAAAATTCAAAATAAACTAAGTATCATAAATAAATAAAACGTATCAGGAAAGACTCAATGAACTCAATCTGTATAGTCTGGAGGACAGAAGGAAAAGGGGGGACATGATCGAAACATTTAAATATGTTAAAGGGTTAAATAAGGTCCAGGAGGGAAGTGTTTTTAATAGGAAAGTGAACACAAGAACAAGGGGACACAATCTGAAGTTAGTTGGGGGAAAGATCAAAAGCAACATGAGAAAATATTATTTTACTGAAAGAGTAGTAGATCCTTGGAACACACTTCCAGCAGACGTGGTTGGTAAATCCACAGTAACTGAATTTAAACATGCCTGGGATAAACATATATCCATCCTAAGATAAAATACAGGAAATAGTATAAGGGCAGACTAGATGGACCATGTATATTTTATTTTATGTATGTTGAGAGCATATGCACCAAGACAAATTCCTTGTGTGTCCAATCACACTTGGCCAATAAAAATTCTATTCTATTCTATTCTATTCTATTCTATTATATTCTATTCCATGAGGTCTTTTTCTGCCGTCAGACTTCTATGTTTCTATGTTTACCGCTGCCTCAAAGCTGTCTCATTGCAAATACAGCTGTTTCAGTGGAATGGATATATAACCCGTCAAAGCTAATATTCATTGTATATGAACATGAATCATCTTGTCTACCCTTTAGTCGTGACCACAATGAGTATCTTAATGAAGACTATCTGTGCTACTATGGGGTGCTCTTAGACCTTATCAATGTGGTGCATAGATTACAATTCAACATTTCAGTAACTGTGCCACAACTTTTTGAAAGGCAGAGCCATTGGTGCTTGGTATCTTTCCATTTGTTTAGGATGCTTTTGCCAACAATTTTTCCTAGTCTGGCCTTGAGATCTCCAAGGAATCTACATGGGAGAAACAGAAATCAGGTGGTATCCTCATTACTAGAAGACTTTTGGGAGTATAATGCATGTAAATTCAACCCATGCAGCAGACTCTCTATGCCAAAGAATTTAAAAAACTGAAGCGCAATTTTAAAAATACACCTTTGCAGGAAGCCCTGGGGACATTGAACTTTGACATTTTGCTATGGCCGACAGTATGATTGTGACTAATTATGAATTAGGATGAATGTGTTTTAAATGTGGGGGTTTTAGGATTTGGGTTTTATGGTTGGGATTTATAATTTTGCATTGATTTCATCTTGTAAGCCTCCCTGAATTCTCTGAAGAAGGGGGGGGGTAGAAATTTGAATCAATCAATCAATAAATTAATCAATCAATCAATAAATGATAAGCAAGCAAACAAATAAACAACCTTAAATTAAATTACTTATTAGAAATGTATTATGGGATGGAAAAAGGAAAAAAATATCTAGATACTTGATACTAAATCAAATATTAAATGATAGAATTGATTGATTGATTGATTGATTGTTTGATTTATTTATTTATTTGATCATTTATTTATTTATTTATTTGATTGTTTATTTATTTATTCATTCATTCATTCATTCATTCATTCATTCATTCATTCATTTATTTATTAGATTTGTATGCCGCCCCTTTCCGTAGACTCGGGGCGGCTCACAACACAATAAAAAACAGTTCATGACAAATCTAATAATTTACAATTTAAAATATTTTTAAAAACCCATTATTAAGCAGACATACATACAAGCATACCATACATAAATTGTATAGGCCCGGGGGAGATATTTCAGTCCCCCCATGCCTGATGACAAAGGTGGGTTTTAAGGAGTTTACGGAAGGCAAGGAGGGTAAGGGCAGTTCTAATCTCTGGGGGGAGCTGGTTCCAGAGAGTTGGGGCCAACAAAGAGAAAGCTCGTCCCCTGGGGCCCGCCAACCAAAATTGTTTAGTTGACGGGACCCGGAGAAGGCCCACTCTGTGGGACCTAATCGGTCGCTGGGATTCATGTGGCAGAAGGTGGTCTCGGAGATATTCTGGTCCAATGCCATGAATGGCATATTGCAGTGGTGAAATGTACTTACCTTCCCTGCTTGGAAGCACGCCGAAGACTTTGCGCATGTGCAGAGGGTTAAAAAAAGAAAGAAAATGGTGACATCCAGTTCCCCAAATCACAACGGCCGCTCCTACCAGTACAACTGCATTTCACCCCTCGTATATTCTCATATCAGGTTTGGACTTCCAAGTTTGTGAATGGTTATTTAGGAAGCATAGCTGCTATTGGTTTTAACTACGCTGCTCAAAGATAAATAAAGGGAACACTTAAGCAACACAATATAACTCCAAGTAAACCAAACTTCTGTGAAATCAAACTGTCCACTTAGGAAGCAACAGTGATTGACAGTCAATTTCACATGCTGTTGTACACATTCAACGAACAAAGTATTCAATGAGAACATTTCATTCATTCAGATCTAGGATGTGTTATTTGTTCCCTTTATTTTTTTTAGCAGTGTATTTTATTGAGGGCCACCCAGAATCACTTAATCAATTAAACAAATACACTTCAGGGGAATAGTTTTTTCAGGGGTCTCCAAACTCGGCCATTTTAAGACTTGAAACTTCACCTCCCATAATTCCCCACCAAGCAAAAGCTTTGTTTATTTATTTTATTTATTTATTTATTGGATTTATATGCTGCCCTTCTCCAAGGACTCGGGGCAGCCTACAACATATATAAAAAAACAATACAAATATCGTAAATCCAATTAATTTAGACGACCTAATCTAAAAACTCCCATAACCTTAAAAGTCAACCATTCCTATTCAAACAACAAACATAAATTGCATTTGTCAGCTAGGGACCTAGAGTCTAATAGCCCCAAGCCTAGTGGCAGTCTTCAGACTCTTGTGGAAGGTGAGGAGGGGGGTAGTGTAAATCTCTGGGTGAAGCTAATTCCAGAGGGCGGGAGCCTCCACAGAGAAGGCTCTTCCCCTATGTCCCACCACGTGACATTGTCTCGCTGACGGGACCTGGAGAAAGCCAACTCCGTGGGACCTAACTGGTCCCTGGGGCTCATAACTCAAGGATTTGAAGACCCTTGAGTTATTTTATTAACAGTAATCCAACACAGAGAGAACCTATTTTGTGGAAAACCCCAACAGATTGTGACTCCTTCACCAGCACTGGAAATTTAGCAAATTTTAGCAAAGATTATGGTTAGCTGATGAGGTGAGAAAGAATAATAATCTTTCTCTAATTTTTCATCAGAATCATTAGAGATAACTGCAAATGTAATTCATTTCTCTTCCTCTTTAAAAATGTTATAAGAACTTTCTATAACCATTTCAGAAATTCTCTTGAACCATAAATTAGAGAAATTTTGACTATGCTTTTAGGAAATCTGATATGTCACAAGATTCCCATTTAGAGAATCTAGTAAAGTCTATTCTAGGCTATTCTACAGATGACAACTAACTAGGCCAGAATATCTGTTCAAGTATAGAGTTCTGTTACTTAGAACAGGACTATATAGTACTGAACAATACAGTTGGGTACTATAGAAAATGCTCATCATTTTCAATAATGAATTGTTTAATCACGTAATCAGGATGCCCTAATTCTCAAAAATCCAAAGACAATTCACAGTAACAAATCTCAGAATTCTGCAAGCTTGACATCCTTTCTTGCCTTTGTCGAATAATAATATTCTTTTTGGAAATACGTCTTATGGTTTAATGTAGTACACATAGACAATTTCTTTGGGGACACTGATGTTTTTTAAAACAGATATTTCTGGAAATCTGGTTCCAAAGAGCAAAACATTTGTGGAGCTGTTCTTAATTACAACATTCAACACAACCAGTTAAGGCCAAAGTTTCTAATTTACGACAGGGCTTGTTAATTTGCTACATTGAACTTGTAGTGTTTAAGTAAACATTGCACTTCTGGATGACAGATAGCTAAACACTGAAATAAAACTAAAGAAACATCCATAACTTGTAGAACCTTGAAAGAACTTCTGTAGCGGCAGAAAGAAACCAAATTCAGATGGCCAACAACTGATAGAGGACTGAAAATAATAGTTATTATCAGGAGCTCTGACAGCCAGGGGAAGGTTAGGGTTGCAGTTTTCAGTTTCTTTCAAGCTTCTTGTGCTGAAGCTAAAAACAAGATGGTGGTGCCTACGGTACCTCTACATGGGGCTACCTTTGAAAAGTGTTCGGAAACTTCAGATGGTGCAGAATGCAGCTGCGAGAGCAATCATGGGCTTCCCAAGGTATGCCCATGTTACACCAACACTCCGCAGTCTGCATTGGTTGCCGATCAATTTACGGGCACAATTCAAAGTGTTGGTTATGACCTATAAAGCCATTCATGGCATCAGACCAGAATACCTCCGGGACTGCCTTCTGCTGCACGAATCCCAGCGACCGGTTAGGTCCCACAGAGTTGGCCTTCTCCGGGTCCCGTCGACTAAACAATGTCGTTTGGCGGGACCCAGGAGAAGAGCCTTCTCTGTGGTGGCCCCGACCCTCTGGAACCAGCTCCCCCCGGAGATTAGAACTGCCCCCACCCTCCTTGCCTTTCATAAAGTTCTTAAGACCCATCTCTGCCATCAGGCATGGGGGAACTGACACATCTCCCCCGGGCCTATACAGTTTATACATGGAATGTTTGTGTGTTTGTTTGCTTTTAATAATGGGGTTTTTAGTATTTTTAAAATTATTAGATTTGTTCTTACATTGTTCTTGTTATTATTGTGAGCCGCCCCGAGTCTACGGAGAGGGGCGGCATACAAATTTAATAAATAAATAAATAAATAAACCTCCAGGAGAACTGGCTCAAGAGCGTGGCAGGCTTGGGTCGCTGCCAGTTCTAGCGACCCACGTGGCCAAGTTACTATCAGTTCTGTAGAACAGGTCCAAACTCATGCTCTGAAACCAAGAAATATTGGATCTCTTCCTTACTCCCATTCTTTTTC
This sequence comes from Erythrolamprus reginae, assembly GCF_031021105.1. NCBI lineage: Eukaryota > Metazoa > Chordata > Lepidosauria > Squamata > Dipsadidae > Erythrolamprus > Erythrolamprus reginae. The sequence goes on along the minus strand of NC_091956.1, from coordinate 77,498,462 downwards.
TTTCTCTTTTCCTTCATCTCTTTTTTCTATCTGTTTCTCTCTCTTCCTCTCTTCCTCTCTCTCTCCTTCCCTCTCACTCTTTCCCTCTCGGCTTCTGGGCAGGTTTGGAAAACTCTGAGTTGATGATGATTTTTAAGTGAGCGATTGCTCACTGCTCAGCTTAGAGGGAACTATGACCACCACACCAATGCAAAGGTGCATTACTGTTTATACAATTTTAAACCAATCAGGTTGTAGCTTATTCATCATGACTCAGCAGTCTTTTCACTTTTCATAATTACAGCCTTTTAACTGTAAATGGAATTTACACTACTTCAGGACAGCACTAATCCTGACATGGTTTGGACCCAACGAGAACGGATCAGTAATAAAATTGTAAGATTAGACCTGTTTATAAATAACACTAAATGTTAGGCCACAAATAAAGCACATAGCCAGCAACAAATAAATGAAAGTTATTAATGATAATTCTTTCACATACCTAACTATAAGGTTTCAGGCAAAACTTTTACTACTGATTGACAGAAAAAGTATTGGCCTTTTTCGTTCTTTGCTCTTTTCTACTTCTAATTTAATATATTATTGACGTCAGTGACTGTCTCAGGAAGAAGTCTGAGAAGTAGCTCAGAAGTTAAACTGGGCAAGGAGCCATTGACATTTACAATAAGGACAAACTTCAGAAAATAGAGCTGAATCTGTTTTATTTTATTCATGCTTCAGTACTGCTATTCCCCTGTGACAGAAATGTGCCGATTTGCCTTGATAGAAACAGGATTTTGTTCCCTTTTTCCCCCCAAATACTATTAAGGCAATACAGTATATATTTATACAACCCAAACTATTATCATGATCATTATTATGTATTGGGTTTTTTATCCTGCATCCATTACTTCATAAGTAAATTTAAATATACATAATATTTATTTCTCCTTCTCTTTTTCCCCCATGAGGTGGATTGAGATGAATGATGAAGGACTGCGCCAAAATTACCGTATTTTTTGGAGTATAAGATGCACCTTTTTCCTCCCTAAAAGAGGCTCTTACCCGCTTACAAGCTGTGCTGCCTCTTAGCTGCAGAGCCGGATGGGGGCGGAAGCAATGGCAGAGTCCGGCGCTGGGGCCATGCAGGGTCATTCATCCAGGGGGCCGCGGACCGGCAAGTCACCCTCCACTCTCTCTCGCTCTCTCTTTCTCTCTCTGTTGCCAGCGTGGTGTACGAGAGAGAGAAAAAAAGGAGGGGAGAGAGAAAGAGTGAGAAAGCAAGCAAGAGAGAGAGAAAGTGAGAGAGAAAGAAAGCAAGAGAGGGAGAGAAAGAGAGTGTGAGAGAAAGAAAGAAGGAGAGAGAGAGAGATAAGGAGAAGAAAGAGAGAAGAAAGGAGGAGAGAATAAGAGAGAGAGAAAGCAAGAGAGACACAGAGAAAGAGAGAAAGAGAGAGGGAGAGAGAAAGAGTGAGAAAAAGAGAGAGAAAGAGTGAGAAAGAGAGAGAGCCAGAGGGGGGAGAGAGAAAGAGAGAGAGAGAGAGAAAAAGGAGGGGAGAGAGAAAGAGTGAGAAAGAAAGCAAGAGAGAGAGAGAAAGAGAGTGTGAGAGAAAGAAATCAAGAGAGAGAGAGAGAAAAGGAGAAGAGAGAGAGAGAAGAAAGGAGAGAGAATGAGAGAGAGAGAGAGAAAGCAGGAGAGACACAGAGCAAGAGAGGAAGAGAGAGGGAGAGAGAAAGAGTGAGAAAGAGAGAAAGCAAGAGTGAAAAGAGAGAGAGAAAGGGGGGAGAGAAAGAGAGATAGCAAGAGAAACAGAAAGAAAGAGAGAGAAAGAGAGTGGGTGAGAAAGGAAGAAAACAAGAGAGAGAGAGAGAAAAGGAGAGGCAGGGAGAGAGAGAGAGAAAGGAATGAAAGCAAAAAGGGGAGAAAAAAGAGAAATGAGAAATATTGATTGATTGATTGATTGATTGATTGATTGACTTCTTTGTTGCCCAGTCCCGAAGGGACTGCCACTCAGACATTATACTTTTCAGCCCACACCGAAAAACAATCGGAGGGAACATTGCCCCACAGTGTGGTAGTAAAAATTTTGGTAGCCCATCACTGCCTAGGTAACACCAGTCTCCTGGTCTCCCAAGGTTATCAACATACCATTACATCTTCTCTAAATCTTGTTATCAGATAGTTCTTGGTAAACTATTTCTTTTTTGTCTCCTCTCAATTTTGATTTTTTAAAAAATTTCTTACTCTAGTTTCCAGAGAGGCTAGTACTTAGAATTGTTCACCTTGCTCTACATTCATGTTTACTGTGTAAGAAAGGTAACATCTTAATTTGTGATTAACTATATCAATCTCTTAAACTTAGTGATTTAATTTAGAATTGAGTTAAGCTACATGAAAGTTAGTTTGGTTCTTTTTAGCATAGACTGGCAGGTCACTCAAGCGTTAAGGGCAGCCCCCAGATTAAAATAAAGTTGCATAATGGTCACCTATAAAATTGCAATTGAAAATCAAGTAGACCTTAATGCACATTTTAGATAAATGATAAATGACAAACTGGAAGCACTCCAAGGAAGAGCAAACAAAGATAAGCACAGAACTGGGAATTGTCCTTCAGAAAGAAGTTGAATATGCTTATCTGAAAAAATGACTATGGCTGGGAGGAGATATGATAATGGTTTTAACATTTTTGAAGGGTTGTCAAAAGAAGATCAAGGCCTGTTTTATATCATCCAAAAGTGCAGGGCAGGGAATAATGGGTTTTAGTTTCAGGAAGGCAGGTTCCTGTTGAATGTTTGGAGGTATGACCTTAAAGAATAAGAGCAACTCTAGACTGGAACATATTACCTTTCTGGTAGTGGTTTCATTTTTGCTGATAGTTTTATACCTGAAGCTGAATAGACATTTTCTATTTTTGGATTCTTATACTGAACAATTTTGGAGCTGATGCTGTAAATGCCTTTTTACTTCTATATGATTCTGTAATTTTTGTCAGAGTAGATTAAGATAAAAGTTGACAAAGATTGCCCTGGTTTTCCAGATCCTCTCAAACTCCAGAAGGCTGTTTAGATCTAGCTTTTCTCCAAATACTGGCTCAAAATGTTAGATTAGCCCCCAGGTTTGTATAGTTGGCTTTGATAGACAGTGTTTTGTTTATTGTATTATGTTTATTTTAATTTGCGTGGGTGCTTGATTTTAATATGTTAAGCTTCTCAGCGTTTAATATGTAAGGTAGTGTTGTGGTTAGCTCTGGCCCAGCTCCTGCCCCGAGGACTGTGGATGTGGGGGAGACATCCACATACTGCAGGCCTGTTTTGCCCCCGGCGGAATCTGATGATGAAGGCTCCTCTGACCAAGAAGACATGAGTGACAGGGAGGAGGAGAGTGTGGCAGACAGCTCAGAAGAAGATCAATTATCTAGCTCCTCCTTGGATTCAGAACAAGAGTTAATGATACAGCCACACATGCGGAGAGCGATGCATAGGCAACAACAACTGAGAGATTATTATCAAAGAAAATGAGGCCACCTGTGGTTGGGTGGGGCTGTGGTAATTAGTGAGGCTGCTATAAATAGCAGCCTGTGGGTTTGGCCTTTGAGGAGGATTATCTGACCATTGTGTTTCATGACTGCTTTACTGACTTTGACCTTTTGTGTGCTGATTTCCCCCCACGTTGAAACTAAACCAGAGCAAAGTGTGTTTCACTTTGTGAAAGAAGAAGGACTGTGAATTACCTCACAGCTGCAAGCTAAGTATCACAGAACTGATAAGGGACTTGTACAAATTACCAGTTTGTTTGGAGAACAGTGCTCTTTGCTATGCAAAAAGAGGGCTTAGTTTAAGTGAATTTTCATTATAAAGAACATTGTTTTGAATTTTCAAACGTGTGTGTGTGTGTGTGTGAAATTTGTACCTGTGAATTGTTGGGAGGAGTCTACCAGAGAGCCCAACAGAACAGGTAGGCAGCCATCTAATTTTTTTAACAAAAACAAATAAAATAAGGAAATGCACTGCATTTTGGACATTAATACAATTGAGCATGTCCAGAGATATTTCATGAGAAGAGTCCTCCACTTTTCTGCTGGCAACAGAATACTTTATGCCAGTGTTTCCCAACCTTGGCAACTTGAAGATATTTGGACTTCAACTCCCAGAAGTCCCCAGCCAGCCAAATATCTTCAAGTTGCCAAGGTTGGGAAACACTGCTTTATGCCACCAGACTTAAAATTCTGGGCTTAGATAATTTAGAACTACGCCGCCTTCTGTATGACCTAAACATAGGTCATAAAATTCTCTGCTACAATGTCCTACCTGCAAATGACTACTTCAGCTTCAACCACAATACACGAGCACACAATAGATACAAATTTAAAGTGAAGTTGGCAGTACTTGCAGAACTTGCAAACTCAATCGCAGAAATACGACTTCAGCAATAGAGTGACCAATGCCTGGAACACACTACCCAACTGTGGTTTCATCTCCAAACCCCCAAAATTTTTGAAAAATAATTATCTGTAAATAATTAGCATTATCTTAACTTGGCTTGTATTAACATGACAAACAAACCTACATATCTATTTAATACCAGTTAAAAGGCAGAAAAACTTTGTTGAACCTACATTTTAAATGCAATTATTTTAAATTATTTTAGTATTAATAGCAGCAGAAGCTAAACATTTCCAAAGAATTTCAAGTAGTTTTTATTTATTTATTTATTTTATTTTATTCATTTGTCCAATACACAAATACATAGGAAGAAAAATAGACATGTGGCAATATATATAAGGGTAAAAGTGAACTTTGAGGAGAGGATATATGAAAGGAAGAGAATATATATATATGAGAGGTAAAAGAAAGGAAAGACAATTGGACAGGGGATTAAAGGCACACCAGTGCACGTATGTACGCCCCTTACTGGCCTCTCAGGAATCTGGAGAGGTCAATCGTGGAGAGTCTAAGGGAGAAATGTTGGGGGTTAGGGGTTGACACAATTGAGTCCGGTAATGAGTTCCACACTTCGATAACTCGATTGTTGAAATCATATTTTTTACAGTCAAGTTTGGAGCAGTTCGTATTAAGTTTGAATCTGTTGCATGCTCTTGTGTTGTTGCGGATGAAGCTGAAGTAGTCATTGACCGGTAGGACGTTGCAGCATATGATCTTGTGGGCAATACTCAAATCATGTTTTAGGTGCCGTAGTTCTAGGCTTTCTAGGCCCAGGATTGTTAGTCTATTTTCGTAGGATATACCTTCTCTGATTGTCTTTTCTAACTCCCCAGGAACAAAACAAACTCTATGGCTGATTTCATCTTTCCGATACTATTTCGCCCCAAGGTCATTCAAAAATTTTTCCTGTTGGCCTGTGGTTAGGAACAAATGATTTAATATTAGGGGACAAAATGCTAGCAGATGGGATGGAATTGACAGAATGAAAAGGAGTACAAATAAAATTCCACTTCTGCCTCCTGGAGAGATCAGAATTCCATTTTCCTGGACTCTCCTTGGGTTTGTACTCTCCCCATACAAATTTTAAACAGCCTCTCAGAATCCACATTCCACAAGTATACAGTATATTATACATCACCCCCTGGGCACGTTGAATTCATATATGGTATGCTTGTGTGTATGTATTTTAGTATATGGGGTTTTTAAAATTTTTCAATATTTTAATTAATTGGATTATGTATTGGATTGCTTTTCACTTGTTGTGAGCCGCCCCGAGTCTTCGGAGAGGGGCGGCATACAAATCCAAATAAATAAATAAATAAATAAATAAATAAATAAATAAATAAATAAATAAATAAATAAATAAATAAATAAATAAATAAATAAATAAATAAATAAATAAATAAATAAATAAATAAATAAATAAATAAATAAATAAATAAATAAATAAATAAATAAATAAATAAATAAATAAATAAATAAATAAATAAAAAATAAATAAATAAACAAACAAACAAACAAACAAACAAACAAACAAACAAACAAACAAATAAATAAATAAATAAAAAATAATAATAAATTAGTGATACTAATACAATGACATGTTGATGAAGGATAGTAGGCTAGGGGAAAGCTTACACTGACTACCTTTCATGAAGCAGACCGAATAACAGCATGGGTAAAAAATAGAAAATGTTTTCTAAAAATGCCAGAGTAGTATTAGAATACCGTACTCAATACTCAAGCAAATATCTAATTGTGAAAAATACACAGTGGTAAATCTGTAAAGCTTCTTGTTTCCTGATAACCTAAAAGTATTATGAAAACATAGAATCTTTGATATAATTACTATGGAAAAATAAAAATGAACCTTCATATGTTACTCACAATTCTTCTCTTTCCTATGAAATAAATAAAAATAAGCAAAAATGTTCTGTGTTATAGCAAATATTAATACATTTTGTTTCAGTCGTAACCACACAATTGACTTTGAAACAATGTTCAAAACGTCCAGCGAGCTACAGTAAAACTGATTACAACAAACAAACATTCCAAAATATATTTTAAAAAATAGTTCCTGAATTCTTACTGTGAATCTGCAATAAAACTATAAAACAAGAATAGCCAGCAATTGTAGCTGATTGGAAAAACTGACAGTTGGAAGAATTGTCCACATTTAGAATACCATTTCTTTATTCACTTTATAGGTGATTTCTCTTCCATTAAGAAAGAATTTAAAATTCAAGAATTTTGACTAACTTTCTCTTAAAAGCAAGCGTTCTGTGAATTTTAAGTACATTTTTTCTTGTTCAGAGATTTTTAATTTTAAGAAACAATTTCTTTAGAAGTTAATTCAAACGCATATCAAGGCAGGCAAAATACCCATTAAAATATGTATAGTTATTTAATCTAATAGTTCCTTCTAAAGCAACTATATTTCCACACTCTGATTCTTATTTATTTATTTTTATTTAAACCACATGTTGATATAGTAAGAGAGCTTAAGTTAAAACTTTTCATATTTATGCATTTTAGACGTTTTATATACTTTATGCCATCTCAGGACTCTGGGTAATAGCTCAGTTTTCACATGTTCTCACTTTTGTTTTGTATCAAGACTCATAATTCAGTGTAAAATTTAGGGTACTGATTTATAAAATAACATAGCTATTTGTGGACTATTTTTCATGGAGTGAAAAATAAAATAAAATATCTGTGCCATGAATTGTGCACTTAAATTTGATTTGCATTTTTAAAAATAAAATATAAATAGTCGTTGGGATTGTGAATCGCACAATGACTGGAACAAGGCACGCAAAGCCTTGTTGCAAATATGAAAGAAGCAGATTTTATTATTAGCCTTTTTCCTGTCCAATGGAAAAATAAAAGTATATCTTGGTTTTTAAAGACAGCCTTTGCAGTTATTTTAAATATTGAATATCTGAATTAGCATTCTCAAAGGTACTTTTTCAAAAGGAAAAGGAAAAAGCAACTTTGAGACAATACTGACCTGGATGACTGAAAATTTCCATAGACATCTGAATTAGAAATAAAACAGTCCAAGTCATCAACATTACTGTTATTGTAAAGATGTAACAGTCTGGAATTGCTTTTAAACTGCTTCAGAATCTTCATGAAAAATAACACTTATTTTCATTTCATTGTTGTTATTGGTTCTATTATTGTTTCCATTGTTTTACTATGTTCCATGATTTAAAATTATATCTTAGAAGGAGTTAATTCATGCCTCTTTGAAACAAACAAAAGCATATAAGGGATTTCATTCTGTTAAAAATAATGAATCAATCAACTTTTTTAAAATAACAGATCCAATCATGTCTTCTAAAGGTTCTTCACATCTTCATTCCCAACCTTGTTCCCATTTTATTTGTCGATTGGTTCTCCATATGTCTGTGTTTCACAAACGTTTCCAGCAGTTTGGATATATGTTTGTATGTGTTTTGTCGGGCTCTCTGGTAGAATCCTCTCAAAAATTCACAGGTACAAATTTCAGACACACACACGTTTGAAAATTCAAAACAATGTTCTTTATAATGAAAATTCACTTAAACCAAGCCCTCTTTTGGTATAGCAAAGAGCACTGGTCTCCAAACAAACTGGTAATTTATACAAGTCTCTTATCAGTTCTGTGATACTTAGCTTGCAGCTGTGAGGCAATTCACAGTCCTTCTTCTTTCACAAAGTGAAACACACTTTGCTCTGGTTTAGTTTCAAAGCGGGGAAAAATCAGCACACAAACAGTCAAAGTCAGCAAAGCAGTCACGAAACACAACGATCAGATAATCCTCCACAATGGCCAAACCCACAGGCTGCTATTTATAGCAGCCTCACTAATCGCCACAGCCCCACCCAACCACAGGTGGCCTCATTTTCTTTGATAATAATCTCTCAGTTGTTGTTGCCTATGCATCGCTCTCCACATGTGTGGCTGTATCATTAACTCTTGTTCTGAATCCAAGGAGGAGCTAGATAATTGATCTCCTTCTGAGCTGTCTGCCACACTCTCCTCCTCCCTGTCACTCATGTCTTCTTGGTCAGAGGAGCCTTCATCAGCAGATTCCACCGGGGGCAAAACAGGCCTGCAGCATGTGGATGTCTCCCCCACATCCACAGTCCTTGGGGCAGGAGCAGGGCCAGAGCTAACCACAGCAGTATGTATGTATATATGTATGTATGTATGTATGTATGTATGTATGTATGTATGTATGTATGTATATGTATATGCATATGCAGTGAAGGGCTACCAATTTTTTTACTACAACACTGTGGTCGTGGCTTATGCAGGACGCCCTGCATTTTCTTTCAACATCTTTCAGTGCAAATTGGATGCTGTGGGGTGGAGCTCCATTTTCGCTACCCCACTGCGTTCCCTCCTGTCCGGGCAGCAGCCCACCCCTGTGTATACGTGTGTGTGTGTGTGTGTGTGTGTGTGTGTGTGTGTGTTGCAATCAAACATCCATGACAGTCAGTTAAAAAATTAAACTAATTCAAATGATTATACATAATAAGTCACTAACACAATTAACAAACCATATAATCTAATTAACCACCAGAGACCCTCTGAAATAGCTCCTCTTTTAAAAAGCACGCGCCAATGGACGCAAATCTTATTTCTGGCAATTTATTTTTGGTAGGAAATAATTTTGCAACAAAAGAGTTTGCAAGCTACCACTTGACTCTATCAGGGGAAAAAATGCATTTTATCACCTGCAAATGAGAACCAGCTACAGACTAATGTGCTTTATGAACAGTCCAAGGACAGTGAAATTGAAATGTAACTCTTTATATGGGACTATTGGTCTAATTGTTCTGGAATAGACACAAAACAAAGGAAAATGTTAAATAAAGTTACCCTTCTTGAATAAAAGGGGCCATATGAATGACATCAGGGGCCGCATCTGTTTTGTATGATTTTTATCTTTCTGTTAGTTTCAAGAAATATGTGCAACAGAAGCATCGTCTTAGCAATATGATGGTATCATCTCTTGAGTGGTAGCTGGGATAATATTGAAATGGCCCAGCTGTACTGGGAGATAGACCACAAAGTTCCCAATAAGAAAGAATGCAGATTCTATAGGAAAAGCCAAGCTTTCATCTCCCTACTGAGGTTGACTGGAGGTTTTTTTCTTAAAACCTTTGGACTAGCAGTGAGGGAGCCATTTATGGAAAAGCATGCAGATAGGATAAGGTACAAAGGGCCCCACCATTACTCACACCAACTGAGTGATGAAAAATGGGTCAGACATTTGAAAGTTTTGCCTTAGTTTTTGTCAAATAACTAAAAGCAACTCAAACCAAATGTTGGCATGATTCATAGACTAAGCAATTGCAAAGGAGTTCTTCCCATAAGGTTTTCTTTTTTAAAAAAAAGTGAAATAAAATAGATACAATATGTGATTTAGGGTTTGTGTAAGGGTGTGTATGTGTGTGTGTGTGTGGAGAAAGGGAGCCAAAGACAGCTAAGTCAGCTTTCACCAACTTGGCAACTCTGGAAACCAGCCTTCCCCCCCGGTGGTCTCGCTGGCAGAGACGCTGGAAAAGTTTTTGATGTTCTGCTCTTTTGATTGATTGTTTTGGTGCCTATAGTTGTCCTCGTTATTGATTTTATATTTCTCTTTGTGAACGGTTTCAATTCCACGTTTGGAAAGGTTGCAATTAATTTCTGCTATTAATCTTGCGTGAGGCACTGCAATCTCAGCTAAGACGCCTTAAATGTGATCTAAGTACAGTGGTACCTTAAGATACGAACTTAATTGGTGCCGGGGGGAGGTTCGTAAGACGAAAGGTTCGTAAGACGAAACATTGTTTCCCATAGGAAACAATGTAAAGTCAATTAATCCGTGCAACCAAAAAACCCCCCGCAAAAAAATGGCTTTCCGGCTGTTTTAAAAGGTGACAGCCGGCCTGGGGGGCTTCCCAGCAACCTCCCAAACCGAACCCGGGGTTCAGCAAAATTTTGCCTCTTCTTACGAACTTTGTTCGAGTTACGAACCGGCGTTCGGGAGGCTTCTGGGAAGCCCCGCCGCCCAGCTGTTACCTTTTAAAACAGCCGCGCGGCTTCCCAGCAGTCTCCGAATGCAGGTTCGTAACTCGAAAAAAGTTCGTAAGAAGAGGCAAAATTTTTCTGAACCCCGGGTTCGTATCACGAGTTGTTCGTAAGACGAGGGGTTCGTATCTTGAAGTACCACTGTATTTCCCACAAGATTATATGCTGCAATGTCCTTGTGTCCAGAGGACAGTTAGGCCTTGTACCCGCCCCATATTCCTTGGGCGGGAAAATACTATAAGGTGATTGGTTGGCTGAGCCTGGCAGCCTGGGGTATATATAGCTGCCAGGCATGGCCATGTTTTGTTGTTGTCTTGTTTCATTCATTCATTCATTCATGTGCTTGTTTTTTAATTTTCTGGGGTTGTTTTTTATGAATTTTTTAGCTTAAAATTGTAATTGGATTGGTGGGTATTTTTATTTGCCATTATGTATTGTTTTTACTTTGTTGTGAGCCGCCCCGAGTTTGCGGAGAGGGGAGGCATATAAATCCAATAAATCTAATCTAATCTAATCATTCTGTAAACCGTTACCTTCTGCTCTAATAAAAAGAACCGTTACTTACTCTAAGTCTGCAGTCCTTCATTCTTGCAAGGATTCAACAGTCCTGCCTGTCGACGACTACTTCAGCTTCAACCACAACAACACAAGAGCACATAACAGATTCAAGCTCAATATTAAACACTCCAAACTTGACTGTAAAAAATACGACTTTAGTAATAGAGTTGTTGCTGGGAAACCCCACCTCCGGACTTCCGTTGCCAGCAAAGTGCCCATTTTTGCGCTGCTGGGATTCCCCTGCTGGGATTCCCCTGCAGCATCACAAAAACATGGAAGTCCGGACGTGGGGTTTCCCATGGAGGGGAGCCTCGGGGGAATCCCAGCAGTGCAAAAACGGGTGCTTCGGTGGCAACGGAAGTCCAGAGGCGGGGCATTCCAGCAGTGGTGGTGGGTTTGTAAGATGAAAATAGTTTGTAAGAAGAGGCAAAAAAATCTTAAACCCCAGGTTTGTATCTCGAAAAGTTTGTATGACGAGGCGTTTGTAAGACGAGGTATCACTGTATTTGAATCCAGTGCCATTTCCACTGCAGTTTGGAAAAACTATTATAAGAGGACTATTATAAGAGGACAGAACCAATTAGACAAATATATAAGAACATAAGAAGAGCCATGCTGAATCAGACCAAAGCCCATTGAGTCCAGCATTCTGTGTCACACAGTGGCCCACTAATTGTCCATGGGGAACCTGAGCAGAAAGAGAAGGCAAGACCCTCCCTTTCCCTTGACCCCCAACAAGTGGTACTCAAGGGAATCCTGACTGCCTCAACCAACATAGAGGAAGCACTTGGACATCCATTTCAATAACCATCTATACACTTGGCATCCATGAATCTGTCTAATCCTGCCTTGAAGCTATGAAGGCTGACAGCTGTCACGACCTCTTCTGGAAGTGAATTCCATAAACCAACGGCCCTCTGGGTGAAGAAATATTTCCCTTGATTTGTCCTCACTTTCTTACCTATGAGCTTTAGGGAGTGTCCGCTCATCCTAGTATTGTGTGATTTTATACACTTAGATCAAGTCACCCCTTAAACGCTGTCTTTCAAGGCTGAAGAGACCAAGGTGTTGTAACCTGATATCATAAGGGAGGTGCTCCATTTACTTTATCATTCTGGTTGCCCATTTTTGCACCTTTTCCAGTTCTATTATATCCTTCCTAAGGTGAGGTGTCCAGAACTGTACACAGTACTCCAAGTGTGGTCTCACCATCAATATGTACAAAGGCAATACAACGCTTGCTGACCTATTTTCAATTCCCTTCCTAATCATGCCAAGCATGGAATTTGCTTTTTGTTACTGCTGCTGCGCACTGGGTTGACATCTTCATTAAGCTGTCCAACAAAACCCCAAGATCCCTTTCTTGGGTTGTCTCGGAAAGTTTGGCCCCATCAGTTGTATGTATCAACTGTTTTTTGTTGTTGGTTGTTGTTACTTTTATTTCAACTGTCTCCAGCTGCATACCCCCCCCCCCCAGAGACCAATATGATCACACAGGGTTGGCCTTAGAAACATAGTAACATAGAAGACTGACGGCAGAAAAAGACCTCATGGTCCATCTATTCTGCCCTTATACTATTTCCTGCATTTTATCTTAGGATGGATATATGTTTATCCCAGGCATGTTTAAATTCAATTACTGTGGATTTACCAACCACGTCTGCTGGACGTTTGTTCCAAACATCTACTACTCTTTCAGTAAAATAATATTTTCTCACGTTACTTCTAACCTTTCTCCCAACTAACCCCAGATTGTGACTTCTTGTTCTTGTATTCACTTTCCTATTAAAAACACTTTTCCCGGTCCCGTCAACTAAGTAATGTAGGTTGGGGGGGCTTCAGAGGAGGGCCTTCTCTGTGGCTACCCTGGCTCTATGGAACCAACTGCCCCCCAATGTCCGTACTGCTCCCATCCTACTGGCCTTCTAAAAGGCTATGAAGACCTGCTTTTGCCGGCAGACCTGGGAAACGTCAATGCTAACATCTTGTCATGGCCAAATTGCAATTGATTCGGTATGTATGCTAGTTTGATTGGAACCATCTTATTGGGTTTTATAATGGGGTTTTACTGTCTTTTGGTATTTAATATTTGACTCTTTTTTTTTACCATTGTATTGTATTATTTATCATTGTAAGCCACCCTGAGTCTCATGGGATTGGGCGGCATAGAAGTCAAATACAGTAGAACCCCGACTTACGAGACTAATTGGTTCCGGAAGGAGGCTCGTAAGTCGGAACGCTCGTATGACGAAACATTGTTTCCCATAGGAAACAATGTAAAGTCAATTAATCCGTGCAACAACAAAAAAACCCGCTGCCGCCGAACGCGGAAGTTAGCGTTCAGAGACAGCTGCGAAGCAGCGTGCATGTTTTAAAACGTGGCAGCTGGCCTGGGGGGCTCGGGGGGAAGCACCCGAGCCCCCCAGGCCGGCTGTGACGTTTTAAAACACGCGCGCTGCTTCGCAGCTCTCTGCTGGATCCGGAACGCTAACTTCCGCGTTCGGATTCAGCAGACAGCTGCGAAGCAGCGCGCGTGTTTTAAAACGTCACAGCCGGCCTGGGGGGCTCGGGGGCTTCCCCCCGAGCCCCCCAGGCCGGCTGCAACCTTTTAAAACACGCGGGATACGAGCGCCAAGGAGCTGTCTCCTGAAGCCGAAAGCGGAAGTTAGTGTTCGGCTTCAGGAGACAGCTCCTTGGCGCTCGTATCCCGAATGTGAGCTCGGGAGGCGAACAAAAATGTCGCTCCCCTCCCAGCTCTTATCTCGAGTAGCTCGTAAGTAGAGCTGCTCGTATGTCGAGGTTCCACTGTACATTAAATTAAATTAAACCTTCCAAATTACAATGAGAAATAAATTTTGCCAGTGAAACATAAATACTTGCATTATTTAGTGCAGTGTTTCTCAATCTTGGCAATTTTAAGATGTGCCGACTTCAACTTCCAGAATTGTGCAGCTAGTATGCTGAAGAAGAGAAACACTGAATCTACCCAAATCCTGGGGTATTAAGGTTGGTAACTTTTTGGTGGTTAAGAGTTGAGAAGCGGTGGGAGAGGGTGATTAACATGTATGATCATGCTGGTTTTAATAGATGGAGGGCTTTATGTTATGTTGTGTTGCTTTAGTTCAGTGTTTCTCAATTATTTCCTATTACGCCCCCCGCCCCCAGGAAGAAGTAAACATTTCGTTTGTGTGTATGCTTTTTAAAGAATGGGGTTTTTTAGGCTTTTAATATTAAATTGTTATTTTAGTCTCTTAATATTAGATTTGTTATTGTATATTGTTTTATCACTGCTGTGAGCTGTCCCGAGTCTGCAGAGAGGGGCGGCATACAAATCTAATAAATAATAATAATAATAATTTCATCACCCCCCCACCCCCAACTCTCTGCTGGGACGATAGTTTGCAATATTTAGCACGTTTTCACTGAAAAAAATTCAACCAGCTTATCAGCGGGATTGGGGTGTAATGTGTTTAGGTGACATCTTAATTTATTTGGCTTCATGTTGTCTGCTGCCACCATAGTCACATTGAAGCCAAACTATACATACGCTTCATCATATTTCATATCTTAGCTTTCAGGAGACTTATGTTTGTCACATAATCTCTGTCTCTTTCTGACAGTCTCAAAATGGGTGAACAGGGCAGTCAGGCGGTAGGGAAAGCAAGTAGGATGCTTGGCTGCATAGCTAGAGGTATAACAAGCAGGAAGAGGGAGATTATGATCCCGCTCTATAGAGTGCTGGTGAGACCACATTTGGAATACTGAGTTCAGTTTTGGAGACCTCACCTACAAAAAGATATTGACAAAATTGAACGGGTCCAAAGACGGGCTACAAGAATGGTGGAAGGTCTTAAGCATAAAACGTATCAGGAAAGACTTCATGAACTCAATCTGTATAGTCTGGAGGACTGAAGGAAAATGGGGGACATGATCAAAACATTTAAATATGTCAAAGGGTTAAATAAGGTCCAGGAGGGAAGTGTTTTTAATAGGAAAGTGAACACAAGAACAAGGGGACACAATCTGAAGTTAGTTGGGGGAAAGATCAAAAGCAACATGAGAAAATATTATTTTATTGAGAGTAGTAGATCTTTGGAACAAACTTCCAGCAGACGTGGTTGATAAATCCACAGTAACTGAATTTAAACATGCCTGGGATAAACATATATCCATCCTAAGATAAAATACAGAAAATAGTATAAGGGCAGACTAGATGGATCATGAGGTCTTTCTGCTGTCAGTCTTCTATGTTTCTATGTTTCTATGTCTCCTCCTTTCTTTTCATCCCTGTTAAATATATTTCCATGGTGTCTCTTAAGGATTTGTTATATGCACTTCATATCTCTTACTCTGTGCTGTGTGCTATTGTTCGGTGCAAAACCCCGCTACTCTCTGTTGCAAAAAAAGCACGTTCCCAAGGGTCACGCCCCCTCCCCCGGCATTGCTTCACACATCCTCAGTGGGGTCCACCCCACTATTTGAGAAACACTGCTTTAGTTGGTTTGGAGGCTTCCATCAAAATTCACACCTGTTTCTCACTTCAGAACAGTAGAACATTGAGTCTTTGGTTTTCAGAGGCTCAAAATTGGAGTCTTGAGGGCCAAATATGGACTTTGATTTCTGGAGAAAACAAATTCTCATTTAGATTATGCATATAAAAGTCCACCGAGACAGACTGGCTTGTCTTTCTCACAACTCTCACAACTCCATGCAAAATTCGTTTCTGCTTACCAGATGTGTGTTAGCTACTTTCTCTTCAACCCTATGTATTGAATTACAATGCATGTAAGATGTGTTTATGTCACTAATGTCAATAACTATCCATGTTTGGGGGTTTTTAACAGTAAAAAGTTCAAAGCCCTTCTTTAATGAAATATTTAACTACCCTTTTTCTTAATGCAATATATGGGTGTTATGCAATTAATGGCAAAAAATAATACATCTTCTAAAACTGAAGAACTTGAGGATGTGCAGTGGCTTTGCTTTCATTTTCTGCTTTTAAATTGATTCTTTTAATTATTTCTTCTTCTTGTTTGATTTGATTTTAATCATATGTATAAGGACGTCATAGGAATTCATTTGGTATTTGAATTGTATACACCTTGCCATGCATGCAATCTATTAAATTTCAAATAGAGTAGTATTGAAGAGATACATACCATTTAGAAAGAAATATTACAATGATCTATAATATAGTGCCAATCAAAGATGCAGCTTTGGAAGAATTTGCATGCAAGGGAAAATAAATATTATTAGATATATTAAGACTCCAAAAAGATTCTAAAAACACTCCAAAATGCTCATGCATAAACTTTAATAAGTCATACTGTATGTTAACCTGCTGAGGGAATATAATTAACCACAGAATCTAAGTCCATAAATCATGTGTGCGTAGACATAAAATATGCAAGACAACATTCAAGTAGTTTAAATACTTTCTTTGCAAAATATTTGGGTAGAACTCTTGCTCCAAGTTCTACAGTAAATTATAAAAGTAATGTGTGCAAATGGTATGAATGACCACGTGAATGGAAAAGAGTAATAAAATAATGGCAGGACATAAATATAAACAAGCAATCTATTGGTTGATTTATCCATCAACCAACCAACCAACTAACCAATCAAAAGCCCAGTTCCTTTGGGAAATTCAAGGCTTGACAAGTCTGGTAATTCTTTTCAATCAATTTCAATAGTACTTTTTTCCTAACCCAAACTAGAAATCAAAAGTATTTGAAGTTCACATAATCAGCAATGTGTTTGGCTTCTGAGGTCTTGATTTAATTTTAATAGAGGTAAAAAGAAAGAGCCAATTTATTCCTAATCCTGCAAAGTTAACGCCTCAGGAGAACATCTCAGGGGGAAAAGATTTTAATATTTTGCCCACCAAGGACACAACAGGACTTTTGACTTTTGAAAAAGAAAATCTACTACAGTATTACATTTTTTTTAGCAGTGGGTCATTTCAACACTGGAAAGCTTCAACTCAAAATCTCAGCAAGAGGACATAGAAATAGTGTCCAAGGGCAATTGCATTTGTGTGTTTGTGTATTTGTGAATTTTTAAAAAGCCAACATGGTGAGTGTTTGATAGAACCATTGTGACCCATTATCTTGACTTTTTGGACTTGTTTTCATGATGCATTTGATTATTGATTTGAAAATCTTGCTTTTGCTGAATTTTGGTAGGTATGTAGATAAATAGGTAGAAAGATAGATGGATAGGTGGGAGGGAGGGAGGGAGGGAAGGAAGGAAGGAAGGAAGGAAGGAAGGAAGGAAGGAAGAAGATTTGACTGAAATAAACATATTGATTTTCTGTTAAGTGGTAGGTGTTCTGTCGGGCTCTCTGGTAGAATCCTCCCAAAAATTCACAGGTACAAATTGCAGACACACACACGGTTGAAAATTCAAAACAATGTTCTTTATAATGAAAATTCACTTAAACCAAGCCCTCTTTTGGTATAGCAAAGAGCACTCGTCTCCAAACAAACTGGTAATGTGTACAAGTCCCTTATCAGTTCTGTGATACTTAGCTTGCAGCTGTGAGGTAATTCATAGTCCTTCTTCTTTCACAAAGTGACACACACTTTGCCCTGGTTTAGTTTCAAAGCAGAGAAAAATCAGCACACAAAAGGTCAAAGTCAGTAAAGTAGTCACGAAACACAAGGATCAGATAATCCTCCACAATGGCCAAACCCACAGCAGCCTCACTAATGACCACAGCCCCACCCAACCACAGGTGGCCTCATTTTCTTTGATAATAATCTCTCAGTTGTTGCTGCCTATGCATCACTCTCCGCATGTGTGGCTGTATCATTAACTCTTGTTCTGAATCCAAGGAGGAGCTAGATAATTGATCTCCTTCTGAGCTGTCTGCCACACTCTCCTCCTCCCTATCACTCATGTCTTCTTGGTCAGAGGAGCCTTCATCATCAGATTCCACTGGGCGCAAAACAGGTCTGCAGCATGTGGATGTCTCCCTCACATCCACAGTCCTTGGGGCAGGAGCTGGGCCAGAGCTAACCACAACAGTAGGGCAGATGTTTCTCATTATCTTCCCTAAGACAATTCAGTAGGCACTAGATCCCTTACAAAGCGAAGGCCTCTGATAAGAGGAAAAAACCAATGCCTGATTTATTGTTACCCAATGAAGTGGCAGGTTATGCTGCCATTGGTGCTTATGTTTCCTGGAGAGTTTTCAAAATAGGAGCAATATCATTTTCCATATTCAGAAACTAAGGAAAGAAAGCTTTGCCAGTATGATAAGCCTGAACTCCAAAGAAGTGTCACAAAATGTTGAAAAATACTCTTGTAAGACGTTTAACGTTTACAGTAGTAGGCATAGAATTACTTCCTTTTAGTATTAAAAATCCCTTAGAGCCTTCAACTGCGCTACCTTATCACTCTTTGTATCATTTCATTATATCAGCCCAAATCCTTTGGACTCCCTAATTATCTCCATTGGATCCTTGGGATTATGTAACTAAACTTTTGGAGAGGAAGAAGCCAGGCTCATCCAAGACTCCCCACAAATCACACAAAAACGTTAGCCACACTACTGTTTAATGGAAGTTCAAAGCTCTCACAAATGACAATAATAAAAAAAATATTTTAAAAGGGTTTTTCCACTTTTAGATGTTCATTTCTCCTTTCAGACTTCCTGGAACCTACTCAAAGGACTTTGATTGGGGAACATATGCTGCCTGTTCCTGCTCCCAAATCAGGATGGCTCTCTAAAGTTCACTGAAGACAAGGAGAATCAGATACAGAATACAGATTTTTTTTTTGTTTTATTTTTTATTTATTCTTTGTCCAATACAGTGATCCCTCGAGTTTCGCGATCTCGATCTTCGCGAAAACGCTATATCGCGATTTTTCAGCAATTGTTACCATCTCGATCTTCGCGAACACTATATCGCGATTTTCCCCACCCGATCAGGTCACTCTCTTCCTTCCTTTCTCATCTTTCTTTCTCTTTCTCTATGTTGCTTCTTCCTATCTCACACTCTCTTCCTCCCTCTCTCATCTCTTTCTTTCCTTCTCTCTCTTTCTCTCCCCCTCTTGCTCTCGAGCGGCCGCCTAGCAGCTGATCTGCTCGGCAGCGCAGCAGCAGCGAGGAGCCGAAGATCTTCGGCTCCTCGCTGGTGCTGCGCTGCCGAGCAGATCAGCTGCTAGGCGGCCGAAGGAACGTTCCCTGGGTCTTCCCCGCCGCCTCGGATCCTCGCTGATGCCCGCCCGCCGTTTGCCGCTCGCCCCGTTCGGCGGCCGCACGTCCCGTTCGCCCGCCGCTCGCCTCATTCGCCCGCCGCTCCCCTCGTTCGCCCCCCACTCCCCTCGTTCGCCCGCCGCTCCCCTCGTTCGCCCCCCACTCCCCTCGTTCGCCCCGCCGCTCCCCTCGTTCGCCCCCCACTCCCCTCGTTCGCCCGCCGCTCCCCTCGTTCGCCCCCCACTCCCCTCGTTCGCCCGCCGCTCGCCTCGTTCGCCCGCCACTCCCCTCGTTCGCCCGCCGCTCCCCTCGTTCGCCCCCCACTCCCCTCGTTCGCCCGCCGCTCCCCTCGTTCGCCTCCCACTCCCCTCGTTCGCCCGCCGCTCGCCTCGTTCGCCCCCCACTCCCCTCGTTCGCCCGCCGCTCGCCTCGTTCGCCCCCCACTCCCCTCGTTCGCCCGCCGCTCCCCTCGTTCGCCCGCCGCTCCCCTCGTTCGCCCCCCACTCCCCTCGTTCGCCCGCCGCTCCCCTCGTTCGCCCCCACTCCCCTCGTTCGCCCGCCGCTCCCCTCGTTCGCCCCCCACTCCCCTCGTTCGCCCCGCCGCTCGCCTCGTTCGCCCGCCGCTATCGAACTTGCTATCGAGCCTGCTAATGAAATCCAACCCGCAGCAGCCCTTTCCCTCTCCAGGCTGCGGGAGGGGTCCGGAGAACAATGCCTGGCGCCGCGCTCCCGGCTGGGCTTTTTTCCCCCATTTCCCCTCGGGTGGAATTTCAGACCCTCCGCCGGTTGGATTTCATTAGCAGGCTCGATAGCAAGTTCTTCCTCCCTTTAGAAAGCCCCGCAGCCTCCTCCGACCGGCGAGGCCGCCAGCGAGGACCCGCAAAGCCGCCGCCGCCGCAGCGAGGCCAAGCCGCCCGCTCCCACGGCACGGGCTCCCAACACAGCGCCGCTCAGCCCGCCCTCGGCGATGCCTCCGCGGATCTGCAAGCCCAGCCGAGCGACGCCTCTGGTCTGGGCGAAGGCAGTGGGCAGTCCCCGCCGCAGCAGTCCCCGCGGGCACCGCGCGCCAAGGGCCGGCCAGGCCGCCGGCCAACAAAGGGGCTCCCTCGCCTCCCTCGGGCAGGTTTACAAAGGCAGCGCGGCAACTTGGAGCACGGCACGCCCCGCAGCCCTCGCCTCGCCCGCCCCCGCCTGGCTGGCGCTCCGGCTACCCCCGGCTGAGGAAGAACCAAGTAGCCCCCGCCCTCCCCCGCCCGGCTCCCTTCAGCCCCCCGGGGCCAAGCGGGCAGGGGGCGGGCGGGACTTCGCCTGTCTCCGCCGCCCGCATCGCCCCTCCGGCGGGCCGGCCTCCCCCGCCCGCCTCTGCTGCAGCCGCCGCCGCCTCCCCGACTGGCACAAAAGGGCCCCGCCCGCCCCGCCCCGAAGCTTACCTTGCGAGTTTTTGGCTGCGGGGGGAGAAGTAGGACTTTCCTAACTCCCTCCCCCCGGTCGCCGTTTGCTGCTCGCCCGTTCACCTGCCCGCCATCAGGACCGCCGCGCACTAACTTGATGACGGCCAAGCCGTCCCAGATCGTGGGGAGGGGAGCTCTTCTCCAGCCAGGGGACGGCGAGGCCCTCCCAATGCCCCGCGCTTGGAGCCGGAGTGAGGCCACTTCCGCCTCCGGATGAAGGAATCTCCTCAAACTCAAAGCCTGTATCCTGCCGCCCGGTTTACCCAGGACACGAGCGGCGAAGTGACTTGGAGGAATGGAAAGTCCAAACCGCCCGGTTTCAGTGGGGTTTCCCCGTTGCCCAGGGATTCCTTCGCCCGAACGGTAATGAGTTCCACGCGTCGACGACTCGATTGTTAAAGTCGATCAATTTCCGGGCACAATTCAAAGTGTTGGTTATGACCTATAAAGCCCTTCATGGCATCGGACCAGAATATCTCCGAGACCGCCTTCTGCTGCACGAATCCCAGCGACCGATTAGGTCCCACAGAGTGGATCTTCTCCGGGTCCCGTCGACTAAACAATGTCGTTTGGTGGGACCCAGGGGAAGAGCCTTCTCTGTGGTGGCCCTGACTCTCTGGAACCAGCTCCCTGCAGAGATTAGAACTGCCCCTACCCTCCTTGCCTTTCATAAACTTCTCAAAACCCACCTTTGTTGTCAGGCATGGGGGAATTGAAACATCTCCCCCGGGCCTATATAATTTATGTATGGTATGTTTGTGGGTATGTCTGCTTAAAAATGGGTTTTTTTAACTATTTGAAATTTGAAATTGTATATTATTAGATTTGTTATGAATTGTTTTATTGTGTTTGTGAGCCGCCCCGAGTCCATGGAAAGGGGCGGCATACAAATCTAATAAGTAAGTAAGTAAGTAAGTAAGTAAGTAAGTAAGTAAGTAAGTAAGTAAGTAAGTAAGTAAGTAAGTAAACAAACAAACAAACAAACAAACAAACAAACAAAATCCATTCCCATCCCACTCCAGGGCAATGATACTGCAAAATCCCCATTCTCTCTCCACTCCTGGGGGAAGGATATTGCAAAATCACCATTCCCAATTCACTCCAGGACCAGCCAGAGGTGGTATGTGCTGGTTCCCCAAAATTTCCACTACCTAGAATCTGTCAGAACCTATCAGAACCTGCTGATTTCACCACGGATGTGTACATAAATTTTGGCTATATGGTGGTTAAGCAGCTTTGGTATATACAATTAATTTGAGACAGCATTTGGATGAGAGAGATATGACTATGCAAAAATGCAGTCCATTCTTACTATCTTTAGAGACTCAGTGAGTTCTACCATTCCAAAAATGCTGGCCATCTGAAGAAGGTGGATTGAATCAGATTTCCCAGTAGAGATGCTTAAATAGATCACTGTATGCATCCTTAGGCAAATGGTCATAAATAAAAGTTTGCTCACTTAGGCAGCTGGCAATGAATTTAAAGTTTAGTTTCCATCTTTAAACAAGGGTTGACTTTTGGATGCATTCATAAGCTCACTCACAAGCCAAAGTCTTCTGTTTTTACAAAGCATATTAATCCTTAATTCTCACACATACTTATGGATTGGTCTCATTTCCAATCTCTTGTTTAAGTCTATATGGTCATGTTCTTTGTATGGGATAGCAGAACTATCCTTCACTCTTGTATATCTACAGACCTTGACGCTGTTTCTGAGTGGTCTAACACATGGCAACTCCAAATCTCAACTAGCAAATGCTCTGTCCTACACATTGGGAAGAAGAATCTGAACTCCAAATACGAACTGAATAATCAAATTATCACAGATAATCCCCACTCGGTTAAAGACCTTGGTATACTAATAACAAAAGATTTCAGTGCCAAAGCCCACTGCAACAATATAGCCAAGAAGGCTTCAAGAGTTGTAAACCTAATCCTATGTAGCTTCTGCTCTGGCAATCTCACACTACTTACCAGATCTTACAAAACTTTTGCCAGACCCATCCTGGAATACAGCTCATCTGTTTGGAACCCATATCACATCTCAGACATTATATATGACGGTCTTGGTATATTCGGGTTTCTTCCCATATAGGATTTGGAAATTTCTGGCGACGTTTTGACAAGGTCTCACTAGTCATCTTCAGGCTGGTGTTTCTGTCCTTGTTCTAGGGTGAACACAGCAAGACCTGAGCTGCCTTCCTTCTATAAATACTGGTGGCTGGGTGTGATTTGTTGGCTCAGCAATTGCCTGCCGTGTAGAAACTTCCTGGTGAGTCAGTGGGGTAACACCTGGGGTCGTTGATGTAACTGAGGTATGCTGATTAGTTAATGGTTGTGGATTAGGCATGATATCATGAGTAGTTGGAGCTTGCAGGCTACATGGGAAGAAACCCGAATATACCAAGAGTGTCATACCTGTACCCGTGAAAATCTATGAAAACAATATATATATATATATATATATATATATATATATATATATATATATATATATATATATATATATATAAAAATACTGGAAAAACTTTAAAACTGCAATCCTAATGAAATTAATAGAAATTTACAACTACTCTTAAAAAAAAGGAACGACACTCCAACGATAAATATGGACTTTACGTCGTAAGGAAACGATACACCACCTTATTGCTGGTTTCATCTCCTATCTTTTTTTCCCTTTTTTTTCCTTTTCTTCTCTCCATCTATTCTTGTTTTCTTTCTTTCCCACGTTGCACTTTTATTCCTTTCCCTTCTTCATCTCTTCTCTCTTTTTTTCTTTTTCTCTTCCCCTTTTTGCTCCCTCTCTCTCTTCCTCTTCCTCTCTAACCTTTCCTCTTCATTCTTTCCCCCTATGCAAGTATGTATACTTTTTAAAAAATTGCATACTCTAAAATGACACAAATTTGTACCCATGTTTAAATAGTCCTTTTGTTTTCTGTATTCTCTTCCCCCACTTATTTGTAATAAAGATTATATTTTTTAAAAAAAGGAAAATGAAACTGCCAAACCAACATATTTACTTTTGAATCAGACTCAAAGCTTTCTGAAAACAGGGTCTGAACTAGAGAGCTCCCACTTCAGGAAATGAGATGTCTGCTGTGATGGTCTACCTTCCCCCCCTGTTTCCTAAAATTGCTGTTGAAAAGGAAATGCCTTTCTTTGATAGGGAGAAGTACTAAAATGTCAAGCCCCAACAGTTTTCTATTATCAGAGAATGTTCATTTGTGCAGGCACAACTTGTCTTGGATAACTAGAAACACTGTGAACTAGTCTCTTTGTTTCCGTCTATCTAGAGATAATCCCCCTATGTGGCCTTCACTATGATTGCTCAATTAAATATGGGAAGGAAAGATGTGATTCAGAAAGAAATGGAGGAGGAAGAATGAATAAGCCATTTTAACGTCCTGACTCAACCAACTTCTCAGTATTTTTCTTAGGACATTATCAACTGGAACATTGAGTAATGTCTGAGTTTTCAACTTCAGTGTACAAATATTTATTTATTTATTATTTCTTTATTTATTTTTATTCTTTGTCCAATATACAATACATATGGAAGAGAATAGACATTAATATAATGTAATATAATGTAATATATATAAAGATATTAAGTAAAAAAAGAAGAGAAGTAGATGAGAGGGAGAGAATATATATGATATATGAGATAAGGAAAGACAATTGGACAAGGAACGTTAGGCACACCAGTGCAGTTATGTACGCCCCTTACTGGCCTCTTAGGAACCTGGAGAGGTCAATCGTGGAGAGTCTAAGGGAGAAATGTTGGGGGTTGACACTATTGAGTCCGGTAATGAGTTCCACGCTTCGACAACTCGATTGTTAAAGTCATGTTTTTTACAGTCAAGTTTAGAGCGGTTAATATTAAGTTTGAATCTGTTGCGTGCCCTTGTGTTGTTGCGGTTGAAGCTGAAGTAGTCGTTGACCAGAAGGACGTTGCAGCATATAATATTATATATATATATATATGAGGTCTTGTTATATTCGGGGTTCTTCCCATGTAGGATTTGGAAATTTCTGGCGACGTTTCGACGAGGTCCCACTCGTCATCTTCAGGCTGGTGTTTCTGTCCTTGTTCTAAGGCGAGTGTTCGCCTTAGAAGTGTTCGCCTTAGAACAAGGACAGAAACAGCAGCTTGAAGATGACGAGTGGGACCTCGTCGAAACGTCGCCAGAAATTTCCAAATCCTACATGGGAAGAAACCCGAATATACCAAGACCGTCATACCTGTACCCGTGAAAATCTACGAAAACATATATATATCCGACATAAAAAAAAAAAATAAAAAAAATAAAAATTATATATATAATTTTTATATATATCCTATTTAATTACTGCAGTATTCCATACAATCATAATCTGTATGTGTCAACAATGGCATGCTAACTGCTTCATCTGGCCACATAAATCAACAATTAGAAATAATTTACAATTGCAATAACAACAATAACCAGGATACCATGTGTCCATTTTTCAGATGGTAATCTTTGATGGGCAGTTACAATATCATGTTCTTTTGCCTTCAAATCATATTATGGCTGGAGAAGAATGTTCTCAATACTGCCCTGAAAGTAGAATTTGTAGGACACTCATTCCTTTTGAAAAGTTAAAAGATTACTTCCCTAAAGCCAGATAGTCCTCTATGTTATTGACTCTCTAGATCTTCTCAAAGTAGTTTTGGAATGGCAGTGGCTTGGTCATTTCAATGGGTAATTTATACTATGATGTAGCTAAGGGAGTATGAACTTATACACTCTTGAAGGCTTTATAAGTAGACTTTAATATCACGGACATTTTATTAATTTGACATAACTGGCCAATAAAAGAAAGAATGAAGAGTTATTCTGATTCCAGTTGTTCCTGGAAAGACAACCTAAAATGATAAATATTGGGGACCTACATTGGTCTTTCACCTATCAAGTACTGTATCTTAGAGCTACATGTTGTCTTCCATGTTGTTCCACATGTCCATGAAACTGAAGAAGGAAGTCTTTTGATATTCAGACATTTCATTAGTTTCATTCTAAAGAGGCAATGGGAACATCTAACAAGCAAATTTATGTGTGATTATAATTGTGTACTATCGATTGTTTTTAAGGTAATGGGTTTTAGTTACAGTTTTTAATTATTAGATTTGTATCTGTATTGTTCCATTGTTGTTGTGAACCACCCCAAGTCTTCGGAGAGGGGCGGCATACAAGTCTAATAAATTGTTGTTGTTGTTAAATATTAAAATGAATAAGAATGATCAAGGCCACAACCTTACTTTATCATATCCCATAGCCTTGAACACTGCTACCCCACTCATGACTTACCATATAGCTGGCAAAACTCTATGCTGTGTATCTGACCGTATCCGTAGGACCCCATCACTGATACTACAGCACAGTGTGGAAGACATGGAAAAATCTTCTGATTAAAAAGGATGAAAGGGGGAATATTTAAATAATGAACTAAAGGGGAGAGATAAAATAGCAGGAGCGAGCACCCAGTGGACTGTATTAAAAAAGGCCATCTTAAAAGCCACAAGACTTTATGTAAAGCAAATAACTAAAGGTAAAAGGAAGAAGAAACCGCTATGGTTTAGCAATGATGTAAGGGCTATAGTCAATGAAAAAAAGGCTGCCTATAGGAGGTATAAAGAGAGGTGTATAAAATGAGACAGAAGGAGGCGAAACAGATAATATATGCTGCTAAAGCCTCAAAAGAGGAAGAAATTGCAAAGTCTATAAAGAAGGGGGATAAAACTTTCTTCAGATATATTAGTGATAGGAAGAAGAAAAACTGCAGCATCACGAAGCTTAGTACCCGGAATAATACATGCATTGATGGGAATAAGGAGATCGCTGACCATTTCAATAGCTATTTCTGTTCAGTTTTCTCAAAAGACACCTTACAAAATAATACTATAGAGGGATATAGCATTGCTTCCAGCTGTACGGATTCAGCTCCAGTGATCTTAGAAGCCGATGTCTTAGAAGAACTTGAGTGATTAAAGATAAATAAGGCAATCGGTCCAGATGGCATCCACCCCAGAGTTCTTAAATAACTCAGATCTGTCATTGCTACCCCCCTGACTGACAAACTTCCAGCAGACGTGGTTGGTAAATCCACAGTAACTGAATTTAAACATGCCTGGGATAAACATATATCCATTGTAAGATAAAATGCAGGAAATAGTATAAGGGCAGACTAGATGGACCATGAGGTCTTTTTCTGCCGTCAGTCTTCTATGTTTCTATGTTTCTAAGACTACAGCTATAGTTTCTTAAGAAACTGTTGCTTTAGAGATGAAAGCAGTATCAGTTATCAACTTTTCTCAGCTTTGGTTGATTTAACAGCTGTGTTCCTATCTACTAGGAAAAGCTCCTGCTGGATCTATTACTCCCCAAAGGCCAAGCTAAGTGATTTCTCAAAACAACATAATAGTTCATGTGCAAATTTTGCAACGATGCCTCCTCTTATGTTTGCTCAATGCTTTTTAAGATATTTTTTTCCCCTTTCTAATAAGCTTTCTCTTCCGAAAAGCAGGTGGCACACAAGAGTAAACAGTTTGTGGTGCAGAAGTATTTGCTGCGATGATCTCCTGGGTGGGCTGTCTGTCTGCTTCTGAGATGGAAAAATCTCAAAGACCAGCTCCATGTGGGTCACCACTTGCCTGGACAGCAAGACAGAGGAAATGAGTAATGCCGCAACTGAACCAATTTCCCCCTTTTACAAGCATCTGTTCTACATGTGTGCGACAGATTACCCCTGTCTCTTGTCCAGCAACATGTGTGTGAACTCAATTTTCCCCAGAGAATGGAGCAGAAAGTTTTGTGGGAGGCAAAAGCAGGATTGCATCTTGTCAAAACATAACTTGTTCTCTTTTAGAACGTCACCATCATGCGGAGAGTTACAAGTTACAACAGACAGTGAGATGATGTCATCTTGGGCATCTTGATGATTCCCGATTGGGTCTTTTATTCATACCAAGAAGGAGAAAGACCACTGGTTTATAGTACTTCTGACCTACCATAAGACCAATCAGCATTTATATATCTAAAAAAGCTTAGCAAACTTGAGTGACAAAGTGAGATCAATATTATTTTTTATGTAGATCAGTGGTTCTCAAACTTTCTAATGCCGTGACCCCTATAGTTCTTCCCGTTGTGGTGACCCCCAACCATAAGTCTAGCGCCAATTCTCCCAACAGAGCTTTAAGCCCAGTCCCCAGGTTGAGAACCACTGATGTAGATTGTTTTTAATTTATTCAATATATTTTTTCCTAGACAACAGTCGTTATTACTTTGCACAATGTTTTTCTAGTTGTTATGGACATAGATATACACAGATTTTAATGTTATTTATGAACCAGCCTACTCAATATTACAGCTCAACTTTTCAGATGCTTACTTCCTAGGGAAAGAACACAGTCAAAAATCCTGTTGTACATACTAGTCTCCTCCCTGGTACACAGCTGAAGGGATCAGGATTGGTGGCTCAGCTGTTAATTCTCTTCCTTCCAAGGCAGAAGCTGCCGGATCAAATCCTAGGAAAGGTGTGGCTAGGTGATGAGGCCAGAACAAGGCCGAAAGAGTGCCATCCTAGTCTCCCTTAATTTTAAAAATTTCAGCAAAAAACATGTGATACATTTTCACGGGTACAGGTATGACGGTCTTGGTATATTCGGGTTTCTTTCTAGCTGATGAGGCCAAAATAAGGCCAAAATAGATCTATCCTAGTCTCCCTTAATTTTCAAATTCATCAAAAAAAACATGTGACATATATATATGTATGTATGTATGTATGTATGTATGTATGTATATGTATATGTATATGTATATGTATATGTGTATACAGTGATCCCTCGATTATCGCGAGGGTTCCGTTCCAAGACCCCTCGCGATAATCGATTTTTCGCGATGTAGGGTTGCGGAAGTAAAAACGCCATCTGCCCATGCGCCCCCTTTTTTTCATGGCCGCGCATGCGCAGGTGGTGGAGTTTGCGTGGGCAGTGGGGAAGACCCAGGGAAGGTTCCTTCGGCCGCCCAGCAGCTGATCTGCTCGGTAGCGCAGCAGCAGCGAGCAGACGAAGATCGGGGTTTCCCCGCCGCCCACGCAAAGGGGAAACCCCGATTCGGCTCCTCACTGCTGCTGCGCTACCGAGCAGATCAGCTGCTGGGCGGCCGAAGGAACCTTCCCTGGGTCTTCCTCGCTGATGCCCCCGCTCGCCCGCCGCCCGCTGCCCGCCGCCCGCCAGCAAGAGGGGGAGAGATAGAGAAAGAGAGAGAAGGAAAGAAAGAGATGAGAGAGGGAGGAAGAGAGTGTGAGAGAGGAAGAAGCAAGATAGAGAAAGAGAGAGAGAAAGAAAGATGAGAAAGGAAGGAAGAGAGTGACGTCATCGGGTGGGAAAAATCGTGATATAGCGTTTCGCGAAGAATGAGATGGCGAAAATCGAGGGATCACTGTATATATATATATATATATATGATATTTATATGGAATCAAAAGAGCCAAAATCCTTACACTTTTAATCCTGGATTTATTATAATATAAATAAGATTTATTTGCACCAGGATCAATTCTAACCTGAACATTCTAACCCATTAAAAATAAATTCACAAAGGCAAACAGCTGATTAATGGTACACTTACAAACATAAATAGTTCAATTTTTATATATGGTTCAATTCTTATGAGCAAATACCTCTGATTTTACCATTTTTATTCCCCACAAATGCATTTTAAAGGATGTGGCTATAGCAGTTTATATTACAGTTGAGTATTAGGGAGAAAAGAATTGACACTTGATTTATCATGTTTTATTCACTTGCATAAAATAAGAATCACAAAACTACATAAATATTGCTATTCTAAGCCAGAACTGTACCGCGTACACTTGAAAATTAAATTACTTGCCTTAAGATGTTTCAATAAATAAAACAATATCTAATTTGGAAGGATGGATCAGTGTGTATATATGTATATAAATCTGTATCCATCCTAGGTTTGACTCTGGAGCCTAAATTAAATTGAGGAATATTCTTCAAATTTCCCAATTCATTTTGGAACTGAATCCAGACTCCTCTATGCCTCGCATCACTTGAAAACAGCATGGATTTAATTATTTTTCTGGCATTGCTGCATAACATAGGATCTTGACTATGGGGAAATAGCAGCTACATTATATTCATAAAAGACCAGGAATTATTGAAATACATAGCAATGCTATTATGGTCTTTACAGAAAATCTAGTTTTCACATTTAATTTTTTTCAATCTCTTGTCTGATAAATAAAACTGACTGATCTGATGTAATGCTATTAAGTACATAATGTTATGGATTTAATGCAAGCTTTAAAGTTCAGTATTTGGAGACAGTGGTATAACTGAGTTATGGATCAGGTTTCTATATATAAGTAGTATTCTTGTTACCTAAAATAGGATGATTGCTTACTCCATATTTTAACTGGATATTGCATTATTATATATATATTTTAAAAATAAATTACATTAAAGATTTTTAGGTTCATATGCCAATCCCAAAACATTGTTGATAGATTTTATGTTGTTTAGTATAGATTATCCAAAAAGGGATACAACTAATCCCTCAATTTACATCCATTTATCTACCTCCACCATCCATTACATAACAAGATTATTAAATCTTCGTCCTAGTAATCTGAGAAATAAATGGGAAACTAAAATGAAATTATTCTGTTGTCAAGATTCATTTGACTTAATCCCTTTTTATATTCAATACATCTGGTTAATGTAGACTTTGTGAGATTCCAACACTATACTACCCATTAATCTCTATCACCCCCAACACCTTTTTTGAAATTTCTCATTGAATAGAAACTCATTTCTAACACACAATGACATTTTTTTTGTTTTTCTGGGATTCATTATGGCAATACTTTCCTATTATATCAAATGACATGAAACAATGTGGACCCAGGTGTCACATTGGGTTTGTGATTCAACATTAGAAAAGAATTGCAAATACCATTTCCAAAAAATGCAAAAACAATAGCAACCCACTTCTTTCTCCTTAGATATCTTCTTCTGTCCCTAACGAAACACCAGTATGGGGAAACTTGTCAAAAATATATTGAACTCTATTGAATTAAGAACCCACACAAATGAAACTCTTTGTCATTTTTACAGACTGATATCAATATGCTTTTAAAGAAAGAACCTGAATATCTAGCCTAGGATGAAAAATAGAAGGAGGCATTTATCTGGGGGAACGCCAAGAACCACAGTTTACAGACAGTATCAGTTCATCGTTTGGATCGGAACTAGTTTCAGGGCCTTAATCAGACTAGTGTGCTGGACTATCTCAAACCCAACTATAAGATGTATGCAAAATGCAATTTCCACAGTAATGATACCAGATCGGCTTTATGACTGAAAGTTGAAACACAGCCCATTGCATTTAACTTTGGAATCGAGTGCAGGTTAATTAAAGTTTATGCTTTAATTTAGGGTTAGTGGGTTAGTTTAAATATGTTTTTTTAAGTAGATGCAGATGGACGGAAATCTTGGGCTGAATTGTTACAGCCTCGGGTTACATCTACTGGTACAGGCAGTCCTCAATTTTTAACAGTTCATTTAGTGACAGTTTGAAGTTAGAACAGCACTGAAGAAGAGTGACTTATGACTGTTTTATCACTTATTTATTTATTTGATTGATTGGTTGATTGGTTGGTTGGTTGGTTGGTGGATTGGTTGGTTGGTTGGTTGGTTGGTTGGTTGGTTGGTTGGTTGATTGGTTGGTTGATTGGTTGATTGGTTGATATGCCATCCCCCTCTAAGGATTATAACCAATGAAGCATCACTATGGTCATGTGATCAGAATTTGGACACTTTACAATGGAATCATATGTATGATAAGTCTGGGGCCATGCGATTCCCCTTTTGTTCTGCCGGGCTCTCTGGTAGAAGCCTCCCGAAAATTCACGGGTACAAATTTCAGACACACACACACGTTTGAAAATTCAAAACAATGTCCTTTATCACAAAATTCAAAAGAAACAAAGCACGCTTTTTGTATTGCAAAGAGCACTCTTCCCCAAAGCAACCTTGTCGGCTGTACAAGTCCCTTAATCAGTCCTTAAGTACTTAGCTAGTAGCTGTGAAGAAACGTCATAGCCCTCCTTCTTCCTACAAAGTGAAACACACACACACTTTACTCTGCTTTGGTGTCAAAGGCGTGAAAAATTGACTAACAAAGTTCAGACACAGCGAGGCACGATCCTGAAGAACTGCGATCAGATAATCTTCCACAAGGGTCAAACTAGCACGCTGCTATTTATATCAGCAGCTCTAATTACTGGAGCCCCCACCCAAACACAGGTGGCCTCTCTTATCTCCTGTAATATTTCCTCAATTGGTCTCTTCTATACATAATTCTGCGCCTGCGTGGGTCTAACGCTTCGTCATCTGAATCGACCAAGGATAATGGTGATTGGCTTCCTGGGCTGTGTGCCAAGCCCCCCTCTTCCAAGTCACCCCCACCTTCTTCTTCGTCCGAGGAAACTGCACTCTCTGACTCTGCTGGCAACAGAACAGGCCTAGGACATGTTGACGTTTCCCCTGCCTCCACCTCCACATTCCCTGGGGCAGGAGCTGGGCCAGAGCCAACCACAACACCTTTGTGATCTTCTGAGAAGACTATGGAAGCCAGGTTCACTTAACAACCATGTTACTCACTTAATAATTATAGTAATTCAGTTAACAACTGTGGCAAGAAAGGTTGTAAAATGGGTAAAAATCACTTAACATGTATCAAATTTCAATTTGAAGTGTCCCCTGTCCTAATGTTTCTTTTACTAGTATCATGTACATGAATATTTTTGTATACCACCAACAGGCGTTGAAAATGACTTGATGGCACATAATCAATCTATCTAATTAATATCTTACTTCATGTTAATTTGTTGGAATGCCGGAAAAGAAAATACAGATGGAAATTTCTAGGTGAAAATAATCATCCTTTATTCAGAAACTTGGCCAGGCATCCAGATTTGATTAATACATAAAATCTATTCAAATATAATTTCTTGATTTAAAAACGATAATCAAATTTTTGTTGCTTTTACTCTAATAATATACTATGTGTTCCGCTTTAATAAATAAAAAGTGCATTACAATATAAAACATATGACAGTACTGTAAAATGATACTTCCTGCATAAAATTATTCTAAAATGAAATACAAAACATCAGCAATGGTTAAAAAAAGAATAAGACAAAAGAGGGATTGAGTTTTGTAAATCCGTTCAGAATTTAACATAGATATTAAACAGTAGATGTCGATCATCGTTTTTAATTCAAAGTACCAAATAGGGATATGATGTTTGTGCATGAGTTTGTGTGTGTGTGTGTGTGTATGCGCATGCAGATATATTTATGCTTCCACGTGAAACAAAAATGTAATTCATACAACTCTAGCTGTGTAGTACATAAACATTAACTAAAATCTTCTATTTGAAACTAGCTAACCCTAGCTAATGTTAGCTTTTGATGCTGTCCTATGAATGTTTTGGAGTGGGAGTGGGCATAGAATAAATCCTAGTATCCTATGCACAGTATTTTCGTGATATGCTGGCTTAACATTAATGTAATAAAGAAAACAGCAGCAGAAACATAGGCTCTTCATCTTTCACATACACATTTATAGAAACCAAGTCCTAAGATCAGAATTAGAAAGGAGAAAGTTAGAGTGCAGCCATTCTCTCTCACACACACACACACCAAACTCTGCTCCCCCCTGCCCTTCCATATATCATTTTCTTCTAAAAGCAATTGGATAAAGTTCAATTTTGTCCCTTTACTTTATTTACCGTATTATCTTTAAACCCCCAAATAGCTCAGGGCCAGACTGCCTCTGACCTCATATCTCATTGAGGCCAGTAAGGACCCAAAGAGTCAACCTTCTCCAGGACCCATCCGCCCAGCAATGTCAGTTGGCGGGACCTTGGGGAAGAGCCTTCTCTGTGGTAGCTCCAATTCTATGGAATCAACTGCCCTCAGAGAGTTGCACTCCTCCCTCTCAATCTTCTGGAAAGCCATTAAGACCTGGCTTTTCTGGCAGACCTGGAATTAGATTGTAGTATATACGTATGGTGTTGAAACTCATACAGAGTTTTGGGGGTTGAATGCATTACAAAAAATGGAAAATAAATAAGTAATAGAGCCTCGGTGCTTGCTTTACATTTGCAGCACTACCATTAGACAATAATTTTGTGCTTTTTAAAATCTAGATGGCTCAAAAAAAGGGGCCCTCCACCAATTATTTCACGATACGGTAGAGTTTATTATCCTTTCACAATAAAGCATTGAAAAATATTTCTAATACAAGTTTTCTTTTTGGCTATTTTAAAATTTAATATTCCACTACATCATTTGTTTGCTAATCATGATCTGGAAGCCACAGTTAAGACAATTATTTTATAGCTACTTTCATTAAATTTAAAGGCACAAAGTTATTGCTTCTGGTCTTCTTAGCTTCTTGTTCAAAGTGACTGGATATTATTAATCATAGACAGTCCTTTAAATAATGCATCTTAATCATATCTTAATGTCATTTCCTGTTTCCAGAGTAACTTAAAACATATGCTTATGGTTTTCATTGAATACTATAAAAACAAACAAACAAACCAAAACGGGAGGTTTCAGGCATCAGAGAAAGAAACAGAGGGATCTGATAAGAAAACAGAACTTCTTGCAATGGAATGCACCTCTGAAAGAAATATGGAGAAATGATGTAATAAATAGACCGTTGGAATAAGATTGATGAGATCTGAGTTCCAGTCCTAACATATTTATGAAGCTTAGATCATTCCCCTCCACTTAATGTCTTCCCAACTATTTGACTTTCTGTATCTTTTTCAGGTTTTAAAGAGGGTGATTTCTTCTTATTTCAAGTCCAGATATTTCCAATTCTTTCTCTATGTCTTCATATGACTTAGTTTTGGGTCACCTACAAAAAGATATTGACAAAATTGAATGGGTCCAAAGACGGGCTGCAAGAAAGGCGGAAGGTCTTAAGCATAGAACGTATCAGGAAAGATAATGAAATCAATCTGTATAGTCTGGAGGACAGAAGGGAAGAGATCATGATCGAAACATTTAAATATGTTAAAGGGTTAAATAAGGTCCAGTGTTTTTAATAAAGGGTTAAATAAGGTCCAGTGTTTTTAATAAAGGGTTAAATAAGGTCCAGTGTTTTTAATAGGAAAGTGAGCACAAGAACAAAGGGGCACAATCTGAAGTTAGTTGGGGGAAAGATCAAAAGCAACGTGAGAAAATATTATTTTACTTGAAGAGTAGTAGATCCTTGAAACAAACTTCCAGCAGACGTGGTTGGTAAATCCACAGGAACTGAATTTAAACATGCCTGGGATAAACATATATCCATCCTAAGATAAAAATACAGGAAATAGTATAAGGGCAGACTAGATGGACCATGAGGTCTTTTTCTGCCGTCAGTCTTCTATGTTTCTATCTTCAAGTTGCCAAGGTTGGGAAACATTGCCTTAAACTATCTACAATTGACCTCTCCCCATGTCTAAGAGGTCTGTAAGGGGCATGCATAAGTGCACCATTGTGCCTACCGTCCCTGTCCTACTGTTCTGTTGTCTTCTGTCATTACTTTTTATCATTACTTATCTAATGTTTTATTTGTACAAATTACCATCCTGTAATTGTTTGACAAATACATAAATAAAAATAAAAAACTAAATCTTGGATTACTAGCACGAACCACTCATCAGAGGTTTGAACTGATGTCTGCAGAGGTCTACAAGTGTCCTGTCCGAGGCTGAACACAAAAAGAGATCCATTCCAATCAATCCAAAAGAAATAAGGGACAATTTTTATGAGTGAACATTTCATTCATTCATTCATTCATTCATTCATTCATTTATTTTGTCCAATACACAATAATACACAATGAAAGTTATAGAGGATATAGTAGAGAAGAAATACGAGATATAGGAGAGACTATAGGATAGGGGATGGAAGGCACTCTAGTACGCTTATGTACGCCTCTTACTGACCTCTTAGGAATCTGGCGAGGTAAAACCGTGGATAGTCTAAGGGTAAAATGTTGGGGGTTAGGGGATGATACTACAGAGTCCGGTAATGAGTTCCACGCTTCGACAACCTGATTACTAAAGTCATATTTTTTACAGTCACGTTTGGAGCGGTTAATATTAAGCTTGAATCTGTTGTGTGCTCTTGTGTTGTTGTGGTTGAAGCTGAAGTAGTCGCCAATAGGCAGGACATTACAGCATACGATCTTGTGGGCAATAGTTCTAAGCTTTCAAGACCCAGGATTGTAAGTCTAGTTTTGTAGGGTGTTCCGTTTCGAGCTCTTCTTGAGATCTTTGTTCATGTGCCATAATGTCTGATGTGTTTTGCAAGGAAGCCAGACTGATTTCCAACCCACAATTGTATTTCTTTTTCTCCCATACTTCAAACTGCTTGAAAAAAATCTATCTGGAACATTGCTAAGCTTTCAGAGAGATTCTTCGCCCTGCAGCTGTAATTCCCATTTAGTTTTGCCATCCTGCTGGGTTTTACGATCCAAAAATGTGCAGTTTAAGGCTGCAACTCTGAAGATCAAAATCAAAGCTGTCCCATCTGCATTCTCAATAATGGGGCAGTTTGAGTGGCTTGAATAAGCACACACTGACTTTTGATCAATATAATTGGAAGGATTCGTGAAAGCAAAAGAGTAATGGCTCCAATTTGGCCTTCCCTCCCAGATATAGACAGAATAATATTCCAATTACATAGTTTGGAAAGCAGCTATTTATAATGCAACAGATAAAGCAGGCTCACCTTTTGCATTCAGGAGAAGGCAGGGATTCCCATGGATTTTAGGATGAAAGGAACCGAATGTTGAAACTAAGATCAAATGAATGAGGACATGACCTTATCTAGGATTCACATCCTGGTGGAAAATGATCTTTTGCCAAACCAAAAAAAAAAAGCCAGAAAGATTAGTTATACTAGCATCCATGGAACACATATTTGCCTTGACCTTATCTAGCATGGAAATGCTTCAGAAGAAGCACCAGAGAAGTTTTATTTAAGTTTGGCACAAGTAGTAAAGATAATCGGGCTGACTGCTAAATATCGCAAAGGCGGCTGCTACTAAAAGATGCAGTTTAAGGCTCCCATACAAAGCCCTTAAATCCCAGGGATGCTTTTTGGGGACCTGGCATCATTTCACCTGGATCTGAGAGGAGACCATTTTTGGAAGCAGTTAGATTCTACTGTCATAGAACTCAACCCTAAAGATTACAACCAACAGTGGGATGCCATCAATAAATCACTTTCAATCACCATCCCTTGGAAGAATAGGTTAGTAAACAGATAGTCGGAATGTACCATGACTGAGTGGGAAATGTGATGACATTTGAAAGTTATTTCATAGATGTGAAACTGTAGTGTATCTCAAGAAAAACTCTGTATTAAATTCTACAGAACAGTACTAATTAAGGAGGACAGCCCACTGATTTGTACTAGATGAAGCTAGCTTAAGCAAGATACGGTAATAGTGTCGTGTTAATTGTCGTGTCATGTTAACTATCTACCTTAGGGGAAGGTTTGGTAGGGAAGGTTTGCCTATTTGCCGATGACTCTAAAGTGTGCAATAGGGTTGATATTCCTGGAGGCGTCTGTAATATGGTAAATGATTTAGCTTTACTAGATAAATGGTCAAAGCAATGGAAACTGCAGTTTAATGTTTCCAAATGTAAAATAATGCACTTAGGGAAAAGGAATCATCAATCTGGGTATTGTATTGGCAGTTCTGTGTTAGCAAATACTTCAGAAGAAAAGGATTTAGGGGTAGTGATTTCTGAAAGTCTCAAAATGGGTGAACAGTGCAGTCAGGCGGTAGGGAAAGCAAGTAGGATGCTTGGCTGCATAGCTAGAGGTATAACAAGCAGGAAGAGGGAGATTATGATCCCGCTCTATAGAATGCTGGTGAGACCACATTTGGAATACTGTGTTCAGTTCTGGAGACCTCACCTACAAAAAGATATGACAAAATTGAACGGGTCCAAAGACGAGCTACAAGAATGGTGGAAGGTCTTAAGCATAAAACGTATCAGGAAAGACTTAATGAACTCAATCTGTATAGTCTGGAGGACAGAAGGAAAAGGGGGGACATGATCGAAACATTTAAATATATTAAAGGGTTAAATAAGGTCCAGGAGGAAAGTGAACACAAGAACAAGGGGACACAATCTGAAGTTAGTTGGGGGGAAAGATCAAAAGCAACATGAGAAAATATTATTTTACTGAAAGAGTAGTAGATCCTTGGAACAAACTTCCAGCAGACGTGGTAGATAAATCCACAGTAACTGAATTTAAACATGCCTGGGATAAACATATATCTATCCTAAGATAAAATAGAGAAAATAGTATAAGGGCAGACTAGATGGACCACGAGGTCTTTTTCTGCCGTCAGACTTCTATGTTTCTATGTTTCTATCTGGTTCATGAGTTCAAGACTATTTTTTTCAACCTGTTTTGAAAGAGAATATTGAACGTTTAATGTGCTTTATAACTTCCGAGATATGAATGATAGAAATAAAGTCTTTTCCGAAAGAAAATATAATAGATAGGATGAAATATAGAGAATATTTCTCTTGAATTTATGATTAGTCTCCCTCCCCAAAACAAATAGTATCTTGTCTGCACATTGTCTCAGAATTAGGTTTTAGTGATCAATTTTTGCAAGGGAAGCATTGGGTGGAGGGGTCCAAAAAGCAATGATGGCATTCATGACTATATGATCAAAGTCCCATCACTTTTTATGAGCATCAGTTTGTGGTTGCCCCATCTCCCAATATGCTAAGCTAAGACAAAGCAATTTATAGTTCCACATATTATGAGAACTCAGCTTTTCTTACAGCCTGTTGCCTTAACTAAGTAATACAATTAAAACTGCAATAGCATTTAAATTTTCTATTCTTTTTTATTAATCATGTTTAATTTAAAAGGATCCTATCAACTTAATCTTGGTGACCAATGGAATGTGTTATCCAGTCTAGAACAATATTTAGAATTGCCATCCCCATCCTCGAATACAGCTCATCTGTTTGGAACCCATATCGCATCTCAGACATTAACACCCTTGAAAATGTCCAAAGATACTTCACCAGAAGAGCCCTTCACTCCTCCACTCGAAACAGAATACCCTATGAGACTAGACTTTCAATCCTGGGCCTAGAAACCTAGAACTAAGATGCCTTAAACATGATCTAAGCATTGCCCGCAAGATCGTATACTGCAATGTCCTGCCTGTCGGCGACTACTTCAGCTTCAACCACAACAACACAAGAGCACACAACAGATTTAAACTTAATATTAACCGCTCCAAACTTGACTGTAAAAAATATAACTTCAGCAACCGAGTTGTCGAAGCGTGGAACTCATTACCGGACTCCATAGTGTCATCCCCAAACCCCCAACACTTTACCCTTAGATTATCTACGGTTGACCTATACAGATTCCTAAGAGGTCAGTAAGGGCCGAGGTACAAGTGCACTAGAGTGCCTTCCGTCCCCTGTCCTATTGCTCTCCTATATCTCCTATACCTTTCTTCTATTCCTATATCTCCACTAGAACTCTGATCGTGTGTTGGACAAAATAAATAGATAGATAGATAGATAGATAGATAGATAGATAGATAGATAGATAGATAGATAGATAGATAGATAGATAGATAGATAGATAGATAGATAGATAGATAGACAAACAAACAAACAAACAAACAAACATATAAATATGTGTGTAAAATATATAAATAAATAAATATATAAATAAATAAATATATATATATATATATATATATAAATAAATAAATATGTCTGTTAAATATATCAATAAATATATCAATAAATATATCAATAAATATATCAATAAATATATCAATAAATATATCAATAAATATATCAATAAATAAAATTGCAACATTAAAATACTAATATAATGGAGAAAAGGGCAGCACACGATACAATTGCAACAAAGATTGAATGTTATAAAATAAACTTAAGAACTAAAAACAATAGTATTCATTGGCAACTTTCAGTCCTGAAAGACTATGGTATTATGCTCTGGAAAGAGTTCCTAGAACGGCATCTAGTGAGCTAAGTAAGAAGGCCAGTCCAAGACAAGAAATCCC
Organism: Erythrolamprus reginae; assembly: GCF_031021105.1. NCBI lineage: Eukaryota > Metazoa > Chordata > Lepidosauria > Squamata > Dipsadidae > Erythrolamprus > Erythrolamprus reginae. Next base: position 77,458,554 of record NC_091956.1, on the reverse strand, counting down.
TTCTACACTGACAGCAGAACCATTCTGTCCCCTGTCCCCCTTCTAGATTTTGCTGGTTCCGGGACTGCCTCTTTGCCTCAGCTTGCTGAAAAAGTGTCTCCTCAACCTGGAGAAGGCCATGTTGCGTCTTCAGCCTCAACATTGAGCAAATGAAGATTGAGATTTGAACCGCTGACCTGCAGATCTAGCAGTTAGCTTTAATGGCCTGCAGTACTGAACTCTACCTACTGCACCACATCAGCTATTCTTTGATGGTTTTCCTTGCCAGAAGAATGAAAAGTTTCTCTCCTTAACAGATCCTGAGTCCAAGAACCTCATATTTTAAAGGGTAATTGTTCTGTCGGGCTCTCTGGTAGAATCCTCCCAAAAATTCACAGGTACAAATTTCAGACACACACACGTTTGAAAATTCAAAACAATGTTCTTTATAATGAAAATTCACTTAAACTAAGCCCTCTTTTGGTTTAGCAAAGAGCACTCATCTCCAAACAAACTGGTAATTTGTACAAGTTCCTTATCAGTTCAGTGATACTTAGCTTGCAGCTGTGAGGCAATTCACAGTCCTTCTTCTTCCACAAAGTGAAACACACTTTGCTCTGGTTTAGTTTCAAAGCGGAGAAAAATCAGCACACAAAAAGTCAAAGTCAGTAAAGCAGTCACGAAACACAACGATCAGATAATCCTCCACAATGGCCAAACCCACAGGCTGCTATTTATAGCAGCCTCACTAATGACCACAGCCCCACCCAACCACAGGTGGCCTCATTTTCTTTGATAATAATCTCTCAGTTGTTGCTGCCTATGCATCGCTCTCCGCATGCGTGGCTGTATCATTAACTCTTGTTCTGAATCCAAGGAGGAGCTAGATAACTGATCTCCTTCTGAGCTGTCTGCCACACTCTCCTCCTCCCCACTGTCACTCATGTCTTCTTGGTCAGAGGAGCCTTCATCAGCAGATTCCACCGGGGGCAAAACAGGCCTGAAGCATGTGGATGTCTCTCCCACATCCACAGTCCTTGGGGCAGGAGCTGGGCCAGAGCTAGCCACAACAGGTAATGATGTCCATTTGCAGTCTGCTTAGCTCCATATCGATTACAGCAGTATTGCATACATCATCTATTTCTTGCAGATTGTCAAAGAAACTGGGGATCATTGTCCAAACATTCCAAGTGCTCAACTTTAGGTCTAAAGTTTTCTTATGGTTATTGCACAGTGCAGAGTTACCAGTCCAATGAGGCATACTGACCCTCTCATTGTTGAAAGGGGCCCCTGGCATCACGCTCTATGCCAATCAAATCCAATATTTAAAACAGTTTAAAACCCTTAACATAAAAACAATCATATATCTCTTACAGACCATACATAACGTGGAAACGGCCCAGGGGAATCAATTTCCCCATGCCTGATGGCAGAGGTGGGTTTTGAAGAGTTTGCGAAAGGCAAGGAGGGTGGGGGCAATCCTAATCTCCGAGTGGAGCTGGTTCCAGAGGGTCGGGGCCGCCACAGAGAAGGCTCCTCCCCTGGGTCCCGCCAGATGACATTGTTTCGTCGATGGGACCAGGAGAAGGCCAACTCTGTGGGACCTAACCGGTCACTGGGATTCGTGCGGCAAAAGGCAGTCCCGGATGGTAGAGGGTAAAGAAACGACATATTTAAACTCTGATCTCTTCTTCAATTGTACACCCTGGAGAATGAACTATGCCTTTCTGACTCTAAAGAAAAACTTCAGAAAACATTTGCCTTTCTATACGTAATCCATTAAAAAAAGAAAAGAAAACATTTTCTAAACAATGCAGTTGATAGCAGGTGCTGTATTATGCACATAAATGTATTCTGGCCAGCTGTTTGAGTTTATTATTTGACTGCATTTTGGTAGAAACATCATCGCCAATAAAAACAAAAGTAGTAGAATCTTCCTAGCTGAGTGTTTTATGGAAACCGTGAAATATGGTTTATCTAAAATATCTTGACAAACCAAATCCTAGTTGGGTTACCTTAGCAAGGAATTCGTAATTCTTCAGCCTGCTAGAGAGACCTGAAATACTGTTGATTTTCACTTGAGACCATTGAATACATTGTTTTGGCATCAACCCAATTCATACATTAGCACAAACACAAACCAAGCTTTCCATATTTCAAATTATATTTTTTCCAATGTGTTTCTTCTGAAGTCCCATCCCACTCCAGGTTTCACTTTTTCATACTGGTGGGGGGTTTTTTAAGAGTAACCTTTTTCGTTGTTGTTGTTGGCTGAAAGCAAAAATTACAATAGCTTCTTCCAAAAGCCTCCCTCCGTGCCACCCCTCCATATGCTTTTATGTCATATTGAGTTAATTCATACTGCAAATAGCATCTAAGGGCAGATGCTCTTATTCTGGCCAACATACTGTACGTAGCAGCCTTCTTCATTGAGTTTTTACATTTTATTGATTGATTCATTGATTGGATTTATATACCGCCCCTCTCCGAGGACTCGGTGTAGCTTACAACATATAAAAAGAAACAATAGAATACAGTGGCTAAATCCACTTAATTAAAACTAAGTAACTTGTCTAATCGCAAGAATTTGAAAAAAAAAACAGAGCTATATTTATTGGGCATCTTCAATACAAAAATTTTAAAAGACATTAGGTTTTTGGTCATCCATATATTGACAGCTGCTAGGATAGCCTATGCTCAGCAATGGAAAGCAGACAAACTACCAGAAGAAGGCATAATTATTAGAAAGCTATTAGAATGTGCAGAGATGGACAGAATGTCCAAAAAATTAGAAGGAAAAGAAGATACAGAATACAATAAGATATGGGGAAATCTTTACAATTGGCTAGAGAAAAGGACAATGATAAAATAAATAAACTACAAATTAGAAATTTATATGTAAAGCAAAGCAATACGTTAACAAAATAATATCAACTTATGAGGAAAAAATTCTCTGATCAAAATGTCTGAAAGACTGGGGAAATTATTTTTCCCAAATGTCTGTATTTAATTATATGTTTTGTTTTAGTTACTGTTTTGGTTTGTTTGTTTGTTTGTTTGTTTGTTTGTTTGTTTGTTTGTATGCCGCCCCTCTGCATAGACTCGGGACAGCTAACAACAGTGGTAAAAACAACATGCGACAATCCAATACTAAAACAACTAAAAAACCCTTATTATAAAACCAATCATACATACAAACATACCATGCATAAATTGTAGCAGCCTAGGGGGAAAGAATATCTCAGTTCCCCCATGCCTGACGGCAGAGGTGGGTTTTAAGGAGCTTACGAAAGGTGAGGAAGGTGGGGGCTATTCCAATCTCTGGGGGGAGTTGGTTCCAGAGGGCCGGGGCCACCACAGAGAAGGCTCTTCCCCTGGGTCCCGCCAAACTACATTGTTTAGTTGACGGGACCCTGAGAAGGCCCACTCTGTGGGACCTAACTGGTCGCTGGGATTCATGCGGCAGAAGGCAGTCCCGGAGATAATCTGGTCCGGTGCCATGAAGGGCTTTATTTACTTGTTTATTTGTATGTCTGTTTTAATTGAAAAAAAAATCTTCAACTTTGGATTCCAGTCTCAGAGTTATGGCCTCACCAAATTCCTATATATTTTTTTCGAGGGGGGAGGGCAAATGTGGAACGATTTGCAGTAAATAATTCTGTGAGATGAGAGAGGACGTTTCTAGCATGCTTCCTTTCCTCCTAAACATGTTTGAAAATTGAAAAAAGAAATGTACGCCATTGCTGGAGATGATCAATATATTTCATTTCCACTGGGACTCAGGAACAGGCAGACATGAAAAAAAATATATGAAATCCACTCTGTCTTCGGTCTTAAGTAACATGAAAATGTCCCTTCTTTTCATATTTTTCAGGAAGCAAACAAGCATTGTTTGTTCTTCTTCGGATAATGAAGAATAAAATAAGCACTGTTTGGAAGAATCTACAGCCCTAACCAATTTCTCCGGCTATACTGAAATATATCCACACTTTCCTATTTTAGATCCTTTTTTCTCCAGCTTTTTCCAGCTGCTTTCCTTCTCCTGCCTTGTCTTTCTTAGGCATCAGCATCAACTTTCTTGCTGCTTTGTTTTGGCTCCTGGTGCTTTGCCAAGATTCATCATTTCCTGCTTACACAGCGATCTAAACCAGACCTTCTAATCAGCTTCTCTGCCCTGGATCCTTCACTTCTGACAAAGCAAAACCAAAATGAAAATGGCTTTCACTCTTTATTTGCCTTCCTTGTTTCTCTGTCTCCTTTAACAGCTATTTTCTCTGTGCAGATGATGTCAAACTATTGAATAGCACTGACAATGCTGCTACCCTTCAAAAAGACCTGGACCACGTTGCAGAATGGTCTAAAACCTGACAACTTCAAATCTCTTTTTTTTTTTTAATTGATTTTTAACAATTTTAAAATCACACAACATAAAACAGTGCGTAGTGAAATGTGAATTGTGCCCACCATCCCGACATACACACATTCCCCACCACCAAATTGGGGGCATTTCTTTTATAATCCACTTAACCCAAGAGCAATATATCTGTCTACATATTATAGAGTGATTCTAGTTTATTTCTTGTAGCTTGGTCTCGGATTCTACTCGTCATATATCGTCTTACCTTGTCCCACCGTCCCATCAGCCGTCCCAAATCAGTTTCATTATCCAAATTTATCCTTTTTTCCATAATTTCAAATTGAATATGATCCACCATGTACCTATACCAATTTTGCATTGTCCATTTTGTCGCATCCTTCCAACCCAAAACTATTACTGCCTGAGCACTTTCTAATTGCTGCTTTTTTTATTTCTCTAAATTCTCCCATCGCATTGCTTTTTACTAGTACTGCCATTTCCTTAGTGATTGTCCATTGTATATTTAACATTCCATTGATATCCTCTTTCACTTTTTGCCATAATTCCTGCACTATCGGGCATTCCCAAAACATATGCATAAACACTCCTTTGTCTTGACACCCATGCCAACAAATATCCCTGACATTCTGCTGAAAGTGTGCGAGTTGAACGGGAGTATAATACCACTTAGGTAATATTTTCCTTCTCATTTCCCTAATTCTTGTATTTTTAATTTTCCTTATATCTTCTACTATATTTTCCATCTCTTGTACCTCTACTAATATCTCATTTTGCCACCATTTAGTCAATCCATCAATCGTATCCCCATCTGACTGCACTAGCAATTTATATATATTGGCAACTTCAAATCTCCACCATTATTTATTTATTTATTATTTATTTATTTATTTATTTATATTTATTTATTTATTTATTCGTTTATTTATTTATTTAATTGTTATTTATTTAATTGTTATTTATTTAATTGTTATTTGTTTGTTTGTTTGTTTGTTTGTTTATTTATTTGTTTACTTACTTATTTAATTGTTATTTATTTAATTGTTATTTATTTAATTGTTATTTATTTAATTGTTATTTATTTATTTATTTACTTACTTACTTACTTACTTACTTACTTATTTAATTGTTATTTATTTAATTGTTATTTATTTAATTGTTATTTATTTATTTATTTTGTCCAATACACAATGAGGGTTTTAGTGGGTATATATCTATATACACATAGTAAAATACACGATGAAGGTTATAGAGGAGATACTCATAGTAAAATATATCTAAGAGATAATAGAAAAGAAGATATAGTAATAGAACATATCAATGAAAGAATAGAAGAAGAGATATAGGAATAGAAGAAAGGTATAGGAGATATAGGAGAGCAATAGGACAGGGGACGGAAGGCACTCTAGTGAACTTGTACTCGCCCCTTACTGACCTCTTAGGAATCTGGATAGGTCAACCGTAGATAATCTAAGGGAAAATTGTTGGGGGTTTGGGGATGACATTATGGAGTCCGGTAATGAGTTCCACGCTTCGACAACTCAGTTACTGAAGTCATATTTTTTACAGTCAAGTTTGGCGTGGTTAATATTAAATTTAAATCTGTTGTGTGCTCTTGTGTTGTTGTGGTTGAAGCTGAAGTAGTCACCGACAGGCAGGACATTGTAGCATATGATCTTGTGGGCAATACTTAGATCTTGTTTAAGGTGTCTTAGTTCTAAACTTTCTAGGCTTTAAGAGTTCTTAACCTAATCCTTCCCAGCTTCTTCTCTGGTAATTTTGAACTGCTAACAAGAGCTTACAAAACATTTGTCAGACCAATCCTAGAATTCAGCTCACCTGTATGGAACCCACATTGCATATCTGACATCAACACAATCGAGAGAGTCCAGAAATATTTCACAAGAAGAGTCCTTCACTCCTCTTCTCACAACAAAATACCTTACTCCACCAGACTTGAAATTCTTGGTTTAGACAACTTACAACTCCGTCGTCTCCGTTCCGACTTAATTATCGTTCATAAAATCATATACCAAAATGTCCTACCTGTTAACTACTTCATCTTCAACCGCAACAACACACGAGCACGAAATTGATTTAAACTAAATGTCAACTGCTCCAAACTTGACTGCAAAAAATACGACTTCAGCAACAGAGTAATCAATGCCTGGAATGCACTACCTGATTCTGTGGTTTCTACTCCTAACCCCAAAACCTTTAACCTTAGACTGTTTACAATTGACCTCTCCCCCTTTCTAAGAGGTCAGTAAGGGGCGTGCATAAGTGCACCACTGTGCCTACCGTCCCTGTCCTATTGTCTTATTTTGTTACTTTTTATCATTACTTATCTAACGTTTAATTTGTACAAATTTTAAACTTAGACAATTCATCTATGCTTGTCCTTGCCCTTTAGGTATCTTTTTGTATACATATGTAGAGTGAGAAGAGACATAGACTTTTTGAACACCTTATAAGGATATAAATATAAATTGAGGTTGTGGTGGTAATATTTATTTGTTTGTTTGTTTGTTTGTTTGTTTGTTTGTTTGTTTGTTTGTATGCCGCCCCTTTCCGTAGACTCAGGGCAGCTCACAACACAATAAAACAGTTCATAACAAATCTAATAATTTACAATTTAAAATATTTTTTTAAAAAACCCATTATTAAGCAGACATACATACAAGCATACCATACATAAATTGTATAGGCCCGGAGAAAATATCTCAGTTCCCCCATGCCTGATGACAAAGGTGGGTTTTAAGGAGTTTGTGAAAGGCAAGGAGGGTAGGGGCAGTTCTAATCTCTGGGGGGAGCTGGTTCCAGAGAGTCGGGGCCGCCACAGAGAAGGCTCTTCCCCTGGGGCCCGCCAACCGACATTGTTTAGTTGATGGGACCCGGAGAAGGCCCACTCTGTGGGACCTAATCAGTTGCTAGGATTCGTGCAGCAGAAGGCGGTCCTGGAGATAATCTGGCCCGATGCCATGAAGGGCTTTATAGGTCATAACCAACACTTTGAATTGTGACCGGAAACTGATCGGCAACCAATGCAGACTGGAGAGTGTTGGTGTAACATGGGCATATTTGGGGAAGCCCATGACTGCTCTCGCAGCTGCATTCTGCACGATCTGAAGTTTCCGAACACTTTTCAAAGGTAGCCCCATGTAGAGAGCGTTACAGTAGTCAAACCTCGAGGTGATGAGGGCATGAGTGAAGGCATACTTCAGCTGTTCACTCTGAACCTATTTTTGATGGTCATCATGAAGGGAAAGATCACCAGAATCTCAAAAAGTTACTATTTAGAACAGAACAGAATATAATTTATTGGCCAGACAAGGAATTTGTCTTGGTGTACATAATCTTCTGTTTTGTGGAGCTACATTTATTCCTAATCATCAAGTAATTAAAATTTTATTTAGATGACGAGCTACTTAGTTGAACTTTATTTCTGGTGAGAGGAAGATATCAAATACATTACAATACACTCGGATAAAAACAAAGGTATAAATTTATAGAATTACAGATCGTTCATGCAGAAATAAATCAGTGAGTAAGCATTGCCAGTGTTAAATCCAAAGTCTTTTCGTGCTAATCATAATCACACAAAATTTGGCAACTCTCCTGGATATTTCCGTAGTGGTGCGAATGGTGGAGGTGGCAAATGATGAAAGCAATGTTTGAGCTGTTTGAGCAACACTAGCTCTGCCCCCTTTATACGTGCACTGTGAAATGGCATACATGTATCGAAGGGCCAAAGCATTTATCACGATAGTATGATGCTCTTTTCATCTTTTGATGAAAGCATCCCATCCTGCAAATGCCTCTACCGCTAACAAATATAGAATGTTCTCTCCATCAGACCAACCCAAGTGGGAGGTTAATGGGCCATTAATAATTCTGAGTTCCATTGTGATAGAAAGGACAATGCAATGATAAACATAAAAGATAGAACAAGTTGATCTGCATTAATAAACCTTTCCTCAAGTGCCATCTATGGCAAAGCAGACTCTTTCTAAGGAGTATGCCTTTTGGTGTAGAGTAGAAATAAGAAAGTAAGGATAAACATTTATTACAGAGACTACAGTTGCAGTAATTAGAGATTTATTAATACCATTATCCAGGGTCCAAGTCAACAACTGAGTTAGTTAATCTCTGGTGTACTCCTCTTGTGCCTTAAGGTCATCTAAATCTAAGTTTAAAAACTAAAGTAGTAGTAATAATAATAATAATAATTATTATTATTATTATTATTATTATTATTATTATTTATTTATGTATTTATTTATGTGTTTATTTATGTGTTTATTTATGTATTTATGTATTTATGTATTCATGTATTCATGTATTCATTCATTCATTCATTCATTCATTCATTCATTTATTTATTTATTAGATTTGTATGCCGCCCCTCTCTGAGAACTCAGGGCGGCTCACAACAACATAAACAGTGTACAAATCCAATTTTAAAATACAATCCAATTTTAAAACAATCACACAACCAATAAAACCATACACCAGCCTTGACAATTGGGGTGTGTGTTAGTTTCCCCATGTCTGGCGGCAAAGATGAGTTTTTAATAATTTACGAAAGGCGAGGAAGGTGGGGGCAGTCCTAATCTCTGGGGGGAATTGGTTCCAGAGGGCCAGGGCCACCACTTAGAAGGCTCTCCCCCTGGGTCCCGCCAAACAACATTGTTTAGTCAACCTAATTGGCCGCTGGGATTCGTGCGGCAGAAGGCGGTCTCGGAGGTATTCTGGTCCGATGCCATGTAGGGCTTTGTAGGTCATAACTAACTAAACTAAAGTAATTCAGGCCTAAAGTTAGGCTTTTCTTCTGAGGGGATTAACTGGATCAACGAACCTTCCAAGAAGGCTACTATAGTCACTACTTTAATCAGCAGAATGTCACGTGAGTCCCTATGGAGGCAAGGCCCAGTTTCAACTGAAGAAAGTAACTAGACACAGAATTAAGAAGATGCAACATGGTGTAAAAAATTAGACTGTGCAAAAGCAGATATGTTGACACTAAAACTAGATAACAAAGAAGACTCAGAATATTATAAAACTTGGGATTCATTTTATGAATGGTTAGAGGAAATAAGGAAAGAAAAATAAAATCATAATATATTCATCCATTAGTTATAAAACTAAGAAAAATGATATTACTAAAATATTGTTGTGAGCCGCCCCGAGTCTTCGGAGAAATCCTTTTCTTTTAGAGGTAATGTGTTTAATGGACTGAAATGTTTTTATTTAAATATCTTTTTTCAATTTTTTTCCTTTTTCCTTTTTTGTTTGTTTTGTAGATGTGTTTGTGTTAATATTTGTTTATATGTTATATTTATGTATATTTTGGTGTACAATACAAAAAATATACATAAATATATTTTTGTGTACAGTATTGTTCTTTTTTAATATTTATATTTCAATAAAAATAATTTTAAAAAGAAATAAGACTGTTGCCCCCAATGCCTTATTGTCCTCACAAGCACAGAGCTTAGCTCCACAAAACAGAAGATTAAACAAGTTTAACCCTGAATAATAGAAGCATGTTCTATTGTTCCAATTCCAACCAATGTATTATAAACATTTCCTGTTCAGTGTGTTTAAGTGGTTTGACAACTTGATATTTTGTCCCTTTCTAAAATTATTAAACACCATGGGTTGTTGGTTTTTTCTCCCAATTCTTACCTTTCTATCCGATTTTTTTTACCTGCCTTCAACTTTACATCTGGCAACTATGAGTGAAGCTATATTTTAGGGCCAGATATAATTTTGAAAAAGTGTTTTAATCCTCAGAAAAACTGACTAATTTTTTGGGTAATGAATTAAGGATGTGAGACTTTGAAGAAGGATGTCACTGGATTAAGAGTAATTTGACTCATTGACGCAATAGCCGCTTTCTTCTGCAAGCAGGAAACCTGAAAAAAAGATGTGAATGCTTTAATGACTGGTAAAGAGTACACAACTACTTGTGCACTTGGATGACGCAATTCTGTGGAATAATTTTAGAAAGCATGCACATGTTAAGAAAATCATAAGCTGGCACCAATGCCGAAACTTCATGTTCAGTTGTTCTCATCCATAAACCCTGCCACGTTCATTCTACATTTGTCAAGGTCCTTACCGTAAGGAGCTAACAAGGAAGCAGGAATTGTATATCTTTAAAGGATTTTTAATTTAAAAATGAGGGCCAAACTACAGAATCTATAGGAACAGCAAAAATAGAATAGAATGGAATGGAATGGAACGGAATGGAATGGAATAGAATTCTTTATTGGCCAAGCATGATTGGACACACAAGGAATTTGTTTTGGTGCATATGCTTCTCAGGTTTTTGAAAAGCAACAATGAAGTTTACTGGAACCAGTATGATCTCTGGCGGGCCCGGGACAGGGGCTTGTCCTCTGTCCTGGTGCTTCTTGACCTCTCAGCGGCTTTTGATACCATCGATCATGGTATCCTTCTGCACCGGCTGGAGGGGTTGGGAGTGGGAGGCACTGTTCTCGTGTGGTTCTCTTCCTACCTCTCCGGTCGGTCATAGTTGGTGTTAATGGGTGGTCAGAGGTCGACCTCTAGGTCTCTCCATTGTGGGGTGCCTCATGGGTCGGTCCTCTCCCCCCTGCTATTTAATATCTACATGAAACCGCTGGGTGAGATCATCCAAGGGCATGGGGTGAGGTATCATCAATATGCCGATGATACCCAGTTATACATCTCCACCCCATGTCCAGTCAACGAAGCAGTGGAAGTGATGTTGGGGCCTGGATGGGTGTCAACAAACTCAAACTCAACCCAGACAAAACGGAATGGCTGTGGGTCTTGCCTCCCAAGGACAATTCCATCTGTCCGTCCATTACCCTGCAACAAGGAAGCCCAGGAAAAGGAAGCAGAAATACGACCAGGCATCTTTCAGGAAGTAGTGACATAGGCAACGAGCCAACTATCAAACCACAAGACTCCAGGTGTCCATCCCCGAAGAATTTCTGAGTCTTGTATCACCCACCGCCATCATAGTATTATCCTAGAAAATTTGGGAAACAAGCACATGGCCACAGGATTGGGAATGATCTGTGCCCATTCCATTGCCAAAATGGATGACTCCAAAGATTGCTCCAGTTGCCCTCATCCCTCACGCTAGCAAGATTCTCCTTAGGATCATACAACATCATCTGGTGCCGACTATCAAAAGGGAATTCCAGATGTTGAAGCTGGCTTCAGAAGAGATTGTGACACTCATGACTATTTTCCAAATCTATGTTGGATCATAAACAAATCTCAACGATATCAAAAGAATATCTCCATCTGCTTTATTGACTAGAAGAAAACCTTCGTTCGTGTTGATCATCGCAAGCTGTGGAGAGCCGGAGAAGACCTGGGAATGTCAAGACATCTGGTCCAGTTGGTGCAGTCGTTTTACACAAATAGGAAACCACTGTGCAAAAACCATATGGAGACAGTTCTTGGTTCAAGATAGAGAAAGGAGTGTGCAAGGCTTTCATGTGTGCAAATGTACAAAATCCACATTAATATACACACAATGGAAAAATGGATTGTGAAATTAATGGAGTTGGTAGACGTTACAAAATTGATTGTTTTGATTTAAAAAAAAATATGCTAACTTCATTTCTACAATTCAAAGTGTTGGTCATGACCTTTAAAGCCCTACATGGCAATGGACCAGATTACCTCCGGAACCGCCTTCTACCGCACAAACCCCAGCGACTGATAAGGTCCCACAGAGTTGGCCTTCTCCGGGACCCATCGACTAAACAATGTTGTTTGGCGGGCCCCAGGGGAAGAGCCTTCTCTGTGGCGGCCCCCGCCCTCTGGAACCAACTCCCCCCAGAGATTAGAATTGCCCCCACTCTCCCTGTCTTTCATAAACTACTCAAGATTCATTTATACTGCCAGGCATGGGGGAGTTGAGATAGCTCTTCCCCCTAGGCCATTACAAGTTATGCATGTTATGTTTGTGTGTATGTTTGGTTTTATAAAAGGGTTGTTTAGTTATTTTTTATTATTGGATTGCACCTGTTGTGTTTATTATTGTTGTTAGCCGCCCCGAGTCTGCGGAGAGGGGCGGCATACAAATCCAATAAATTATTATTATTATTATTATTATTATTATTATTATTATTATTATTATTAATATTATTGTTATTACTTGGAAACCACTCCTGGAGATTTATTTGACAGTGAAAGAAATGAAATATTAACCTTGGATTTTGATGATTAGATTCGTTTATGATGATTTAAGTACTATTTGTTGTGGTTTATTATATTTCAATGAGTCATTGATTTTTAGGTTTTTAGTGGAAGTTATCTTTTTTTCTATAACTTTTTTTGTTTCTAATCCCCAGTTTTGTTTTGTTTTTCTTCTACCCTTTCCTTTCTTTTTCACACTGTTTCCTTTGCTTTTGTATTTTATACTTTTAAAAAAATCTATATTAGAGTTCATTAAACTTCTAATTTAATTAAAGCAATGGCATCAGTGTTCTGATTACTTCCATAATAAGGAATTTAACACTACGCTTGTCCTAGGACATTACATCCCTAAATGAACATCTCCTCTCCTATGTCCACATCTTCTATAAAAACTTCTTGTTTTGAACACGCATCACAAAGCACTTCCCAGCTATTCAAATAATCCCTCTCTTTCATTAGAAGTGGGCTTGTCTCACGGAAAAAGCTTAACACATTCAAATAAAGGATCAGTGTACTATTAATACCTTTTTTGCTAACATAATACAAAAGTGATTTGCAGATCCTTTGGCAAAACAACAAGCAAAGTCCAGTTGCAATGTCTTTGATCAGAGTCATAGTAATCATAGGTTTAGAAAGGGGGGGAAATCTAATGATAGTAGGTTAGCCCATCAATATGCAATGTTTGGAATCAAATGAATTGTATCAAAACAACTATATAATTTAAAAGCATTAACAGACCTAGAAAGAGCATGGAGGATTGTTCTATGAAGAATTATCTTTAACTATTAAAAGTAAGTAGGGAAAAGTGAAGCATAATCCAAGACATGTCTGTTTGAAGTCCATCAAATTACCCTAAGGTCAGTGTTTATAAGACTATATCCTTCAATGTGGTGGAGAAATACCTCCATAATACAGTAACATACATTCAATTAAGGTAGAACAGTAGATTCAGGTAATGGTTTTTAAAGTGGAAAAGTATTCTGTTAAGTTTAATTTAATCACTTCTCCATCACAATGAAGCCTAATGAAATGCAGGCATTGATAATTCAAGAATTAATAATATAAATATCCTTTTTTTTAAAAGAAACTTTTATCACTAATTTTAATTACATGCAAAATAGTTTAAAGCAGATGGATTTAAATATAAGATCTAGATTTGCCATAGCTATTTATTTAGAATTAGAGTAAGGGGAGTGGTAATCCGGGATGGAGATACTGTATTCATGTTAGACGACTACTGTATTCATGTCGGCGACTACTTCAGCTTCAACCACAACAACACAAGAGCACACAACAGATTTAAACTTAATATTAACCGCTCCAAACTTGACTGTAAAAAATATGACTTCAGTAACCGAAGCGTGGAACTCATTACCGGACTCTGTAGTGTCATCCCCAAACCCTCAACACTTTACCCTTAGATTATCCATGGTTGATCGATCCAGATTCCTAAGAGGTCAGTAAGGGGCAAGTGCACTAGAGTGCCTTCCGTCCCCTGTCCTATTGCTCTCCTATATCTCCTATACCTTTCTTCTATTCCTATATCTCTTCTTCTATTCTTTCATTGATATGTTCTATTACTATACCTTCTTTTCTATTCTTTCATAGATATATAGTAAAATATAAATATATTGAAGATCAATCTGTTTTATACAATCTGATTTGGTTTGGTTTGACGTTGTCAGCTTTTCTAGCCTCTGTGTATGGTTACTCTGTTGTTGTGCTTAAAATTGAACGGGTCCAAAGACGGGCTACAACAGGGGTAGGGAACGTTGGCTCTTCTATGACATGAGGACTTCAACTCCCAGAAGTCCTGAGATAGCATGATTGGCTCAGGTATTCTGGGAGTTGAAGTCCATAAGTCATAGAAGAGCCAACGTTCCCTACCCCTGGGCTACAAGAATGGTGGAAGGTCTTAAGCATAAAACGTATCAGGAAAGACTTAATGAACTCAATCTGTATAGTCTGGAGGACAGAAGGGAAAGGGGGGACATGATCGAAACATTTAAATATGTTAAAGGGTTAAATAAGGTCCAGGGGGGAAGTGTTTTTAATAGGAAAGTGAACACAAGAACAAGGGGGCACAATCTGAAGTTAGTTGGGGAAAAGATCAGAAGCAACGTGAGAAGATATTATTTTACTGAGAGTAGTAGATACTGGAACAAACTTCCAGCAGACGTGGTAGATAAATCCACAGTAACTGAATTTAAACATGCCTGGGATAAACATATTTATTTATTTATTCGATTTTTTATGCCGCCCTTCTCCTTAGACTAAGAGCGGCTTACAACATGTTAGCAATAGCACTTTAACAGAGCCAGCCAATTGCCCCCACAATCCGGGTCCTCATTTTACCCACCTCGGAAGGATGGAAGGCTGAGTCAACCTTGAGCCGGTGATGAGATTTCAACCGCTGACCTACAGATCTGCAGTCACCTTCAGTGGCCTGCAGTACAGCACTCTACCTGCTGTGCCACGAGGTCTTTTTCTGCCGTCATCTATGTTTCTATGATCCTGCTCTGCTATGTTTTTGGAAATGGCAGAGATAAATGGACAGACAGATAACAAACTCCCCCCTTTTTTTCAACATTTCTGTGGGTTTAGAAAGAACACTAAGGATAAACAACTGCTTGTTACTTAAAGAAGTATTTTAAAAAATATTTTGTGCACACATTTGCACAATAGCTTTATTCAGCTGCCCCCAAAATTGTAGCACATTTTTTGCTAGCAAGTCTGGTGAATACTTCCATTGTGTAAGTATGAATAAATATCAGTGCTTACAGCTGAACTCTATTTAATAATGGAAACAATTGCCTTCCCTTATTCAAATAGAGATAGAAGCATGTGAAATGCTAACCTCAAGGTCATTCTTAGCCTTTTCCCCCACGATTTATCAGAACCAAGATGTTGAATCATTAAGAACTGATCATTCTTTTTATCAAATATTTGCAGTGCCTATCATTCCTCAGCGGGGTTAATTTTCTCAGTGAAATTATATTGATTGCATTACGTTTATGCATTGAACTCACCTTGCTTTTTCAGCTTAGGCTTTTGCATCTTTAAAAGTTATTTTTAAAGAGACAACGATTCAGCTAAAAGAAGAAAGATTCAAACCCTCTATTATCATTTTCCTGATGCATTCCAATATCCACAGCAAACATAGCAGGTCCTATAGCAGGGGTGTCAAACTTTTTATTTATTTATTTATTTTGTCCAATACACAATTACAGTTTTAGTGTGTGTGTGTGTGTGTGTGTGTGTATTCTCTGCCTTACAAGGCAGAGGCTGCCAGATCGAATCCCAGTATGGAAGGGTGTGGCTAGCTGATGAGGCCAGAACAAGGCCGAAATGGTACCATCCTAGTCTCCCTTAATTTTAAAATTTCAGCTAAAAACATTTGATACATACAGAATATAGTTGTCGGCTATGAATAAATTAACTGCCTTGAAATGGTATCAAATGTTTTTAGCTGTATATAGTTTTTAGGCACGCAGCCGAGCGGCCGCGCACCTTAGAGGGAACATTGCTTGACACTAAACCTGTGTTTATGTAGCCTAGGACTGCATTGGTTGTTTTGGCAGCTGTAGCACATTTTTGGCTTATACTTAAGAGGTACACACATAGTAAAACACATGATGAAGGTTATAGAGGAGATACTCATAGTAAAATATATCTAAGAAAAAATAGAAAAGAAGGTATAGTAATAGAACATATCAATAAAAGAATAGAAGAAGAGATATAGGAATAGAAGAAAGGTATAGGAGATATAGGAGAGCAATAGGACAGGAGACAGAAGGCACTCTAGTGCACTTGTACTCGCCCCTTACTGACCTCTTAGGAATCTGGATAGGTCAACCGTAGATAATCTAAGGGTAAAGCATTGGGGGTTTGGGGATGACACTATGGAGTCCGGTAATGAGTTCCACGCTTCGACAACTGGGTTTTACAGTCAAGTTTGGAGCGGTTAATATTAAGTTTGAATCTGTTGTGTGCTCTTGTGTTGTTGTGGTTGAAGCTGAAGTAGTCGCCGACAGGCAGGACGTTGCAGCATATGATCTTGTGGGCAATACTTAGATCTTGTTTAAGGCGTCTTAGTTCTAAACTTTCTACGCCCAGGATTGAAAGTCTAGTCTCATAGGGTATTCTGTTTCGAGTGGAGGAGTGAAGGGCTCTTCTGGTGAAGTATCTTTGGACATTTTCAAGGGTGTTAATGTCTGAGATGCGATATGGGTTCCAAACAGATGAGCTGTTTTGAGTCTAACTTCTATAATGTTGGTTGTTTCTACCAGTTTGGTGTCATCTACAAATTTGAGTTCACTTTATAGCCCCCCCCCAATTATAGCCTTATAGCTATAATAATAATAATAATAATAATAATAATAATAATAATAATAATAATAATAATAATAACTGGCCCAAAGTCACCCAGACAGCTTTCGTGCCTATAGTGCCACTAGAAATCATAGTCACCTGGTTTCTAGGCTAGCACCTTCATCACTGTAGTACATACTCCTGGTCAGTTGGAGGATGATGAAGATATTGAGGACTCGGATTCAGATAGTGTTTATGAATTAGTGGGGGGTCCAGGGTTACAGGTAATAGAACAGGTGGGAGGCCAGAACAGGATGGGGCTATGAGCTCAGGATCTAGCGAGGAAGAATCAGATGCTCGCTGGGTAAACCCTAAATTCAGAAGGGCCCAAAAACGTAGAGAACAGGTGTCTGGAAGAAGATACTAAGGAGAGGAATGGGTTAAATACTGTAGTGATGTATTTGGCACGTCAGGGGGTCAGTGGGGAAGAAGGGTGGAGTTTCAATGTTGCCGAAGAGAAAAATGGAGGTTTTTCTTGCCGCTCCCAAGTAAGCAAAAGTATTCTGTGTTGATTAATAGTCAAGGCTGCTGTTTCAGAAATCATGCTGTTAGGAAAATAAATTTTGTTAAGTGGAGAAGGAGAAAGAATGTGAGAAATGCCATTAAGGGAGATAACGAACCAAGAGATAAGTGCCTGTATGAAATGTGTTTGAATTCCAAAAGAGCAGAGAAATAAATGGAGTTTCTTTATTCATGAAATAATGCATTTAATAAGTTGCAATTCAGACATGGAGTATTAATTGGAATCTAATTGCTGGCTGGTCCTGGAGTCAGACAGAACAGTTAGGTTACATTCCACTTACCTTTAAGAAGCAAAAGATGCATATTTATAGATGGCTCCCTTCTTCAATTTTTTATCACTTAACAACCTTGCAATATCTTCCATATAAAGCATGTCTTGTTTATTAGCAAAAGCAAAATTAAACAATCTCCACAATTGGTAAATTACCCCCCATAACTCTTGTATTCCTCGTATATAGAAATGTATTCAGAAAAATGTGAACTGTAAGAGAAATGACACATCTTTATTTAAAATTCTATCATTATTGCAAATATTGTATATGTTGTGGTTAGCTCTGGCCCAGCTCCTGCCCCAAGGACTGTGGATGTGGGGGAGACACCCACATGATGCAGGCCTGTTTTGCCCCCGGTGGAATCTGATGATGAAGGCTCCTCTGACCAAGAAGACATGAATGACAGGGAGGAGGAGAGTGGGGCAGACAGCTCAGAAGGAGATCAATTCTCTAGCTCCTCCTTGGATTCTGAACAAGAGTTAATGATACAGCCACACATGCGGAGAGCGATGCATAGGCAACAACAACTGAGAGATTATTATCAAAGAAAATGAGGCCACCTGTGGTTGGGTGGGGCTGTGGTAATTAGTGAGGCTGCTATAAATAGCAGCCTGTGGGTTTGGCCATTGTGGAGGATTATCTGATCCTTGTGTTTCGCGCCTGCTTTGCTGACTTTGACCTTCTGTGTGCTGATTTTTCCCCGCTTTGAAACTAAACCAGAGCAAAGTGTGTTTCACTTTGTGAAAGAAGAAGGACTGTGAATTGCCTCACATCTGCAAGCTAAGTATCACAGAACTGATAAGGGACTTGTACAAATTACCAGTTTGTTTGGAGATGAATGCTCTTTGCTATACAAAAAGAGGGCTTGGTTTAAGTGAATTTTCATTATAAAGAACATTGTTTTGAATTTTCAAACGTGTGTGTGTGTCTGAAATTTGTACCTGTGAATTTTCGGGATGAGTCTACCAGAGAGCCCGACAGAACAGTATACGAATATTGTACACTATTACATGCTATATGGAAGTCTAAAAGTACAATAATGAGACATTCAAACTTCAGTGATGTACTCTGGAACTCCTCTCCCTCATAATGAAACAATATTCCTTCCCCAGGATGAGATTTAATCTAATAATTTTTATGAAGATCTCATTTAAATACTGTTCAGTGATGCTTTGGTATAAAGGAAAATGTCCTGTATAAATCAGAGGTCTGTATTTAATAAAAGGCACATGGGCCATGTTTCAATTCTATTTAACTCACAGACAGCCACTGGAGCATAACAAAAGTTATACTGATCTAAAATTGTCTTTGCATGAAAAAATAAACCCAAGAAAAAACAAACTTCAGTATGTTACTTGCCAGTTAGGAAACTACAATGTTATTGATCTTAAGTGGCCTCCTTACATACTCTTTTGTCTTGCTACTGGTTAGGGGACATTGATATTCAGCTTGAAAATAGTTACAGTTAACAATTTCTCTTGAGGTAGTTGGTTTAGCCTACTGACTCTCTCTTCCAATGGTTGATTTATGTTTTTTTAAATCACCGCAGATATCACACTGAACTGTAAATAGATAAATTATTTCTTAATGTAATTTCAACAGCAGCTTGATACCCTCCAGAGGTGTCAGATGCCAATTTCCATAATCCCAAAAATTACAATTCAAACTGCTCGGAATTACAAGTTTTTTTTCTTTTGACGGTGTTTAAAACTGGCACCATCTGCCTATGGGAAATGAAATTGAAAACCAAATTTCTTATGGTGGGAAAGAACTACTGCTTTCTGGAAGGACATCTTTGTGACGTCAAAGCTCCGCCCATGGAATTCCCTATTGGAATTCCCCACTTCGTTTCCAGCCTCCCGACTGGCCCGACAGCTCTGCAGCTCTTTTGAAAAGCTAACAACTTTTGCCGAACTTCCGGGTTCAGCGTTCAGGAGAACGCCAAGAAGCCCCCCGGCTGTTTCAAAAGGCGACTGCCAGGCGGCGGGACTTCTCGGCAGCCTCCCAAACCCGAACTTTTGCCGAACGTCCGGGTTCAGCATTTGGGCGGCAGGTTTGTAAGATGGAAAAAGTTCGGAAGAAGAGGCAAAAAATTTCCGAACCCCAGGTTCGTATCTCAGATTGTTTGTATGGCGAGGGGTTCGTATCACGAGGTACCACTGTATATTATTTGAATTGTCAGGAGTGTGTGTGTAAATGTTGCATTTCTTCAGACAGATAGCGTAGCTGCAGCAGTGTTTCGAAATGGCGCCTGTAAGTGATGTACGTTACAAGATGTGTGTCATCACTGAATTTTTCACTCTGGAGAAAGAAACTGTTGGGAACATTCACAAACGTTTGTGTACAGTTTATTATATCAAATTTGATGTTATCAAGCCAGCATGTTCTTTGCCTGTTCTTTCTTGTTCCATTCCTAGCGCCACTGTCTTTTCCAATGGAGTTCCAGGCATAACATGGCCAAAGCAAATCAGATGTATCCTTATGGCTTAAGTGTCTAATGGTGCATCTGATTTTATATGATTTAATACCTGTGTTAGTTACTCTACCAGCACCACAATTCAAATGCATCAATTCTTCTTTCATCAGCCATTCTTAGTGCTCAACTTTCACACCCAGACATCAATTTAGGAAAAAACTATTGTTCTAACTAACCTGCTTTTTGTATTTTGTATTAATATCTCTGGTTTCCCAAATATTATTCATGCTAACCATTACAATGCAGCCCAAGGGTATCCTACATTTGGATTCAGGAGTAGAACGGCCACCATGGACTATTTTTGTATCCAAGAAAGATAAATTCTGAAACTATTTCAATTTCCTCCTTGTTGGTTTTAAATGTCTCGTGTCCATCTACAACTGTTGTCATTGTCTTTGTTTTCCTGATGTTAGGACTTAATCCTATTATATCTTGATTTTCCATATCATTTTTTTCTAGGTCATCCTTGTTTCCAGCCAATAGTGTTGCTTCATTTCCCCATCTCAAATTATTTATAATTTTTCCTCCCAATCTTCATTCCAACATCAGCGATTTCCATGTCTGAAATATCAGGACAATATTTTGGGGCAGACAAAGATGGATTCAATGAATGGGACAATTATTGAGAAAATCTCTTTGTAAAGCACAGGATACTATCACATAGAATAGAATAGAATAGAATAGAATTGAATTGAATTTTATTGGCCAAGTGGGATTGGACACACAAGAAATTTGTCTTGGTGCAGATGCTCTCAGCGTACATAAAATAAAATATACATTTGTCAAGAATCATGTGGTACAACACTTAATGGTTGTCATAGGGGTCAAATAAACAATGAAGAAGCAATATTAATAAAAATCTTAGGATATAAGCAACAAGTTACAGCCATACAGTCAACATGGGAGGAAATGGGTGATAGGAATGATGAGAAAAACTAGTAGAATAGAAGTGCAGATTTAGTAGAAAGTCTGACAGTGTTGAGGGAATTATTTGTTTAGTAGAGTGATGGCGTTCGGAAAAAACCTGTTCTTGTGTCTAGTTGTCTTGATGTGCAGTGCTCTGTAGCGACGTTTTGAGGGTAGGAGTTGAAACAATTTGTGTCCAGGATGTGAGGGGTCAGTAAATATTTTCCCTGCCCTCTTTTTGACTCGTGCAGTATACAGGTCCTCAATGGAAGGCAGGTTGGCAGCAATTGTTTTTTCTGCAGTTCTGATTCTCCTCTGAAGTCTGTGTCGGTCCTGTTGGGTTGCATATGCTCTCAGTGTACATAAAAGAAAAGATACATTTGTCAAGAATCATATGGTACAACACTTAATGATTGTCACAGGGGTCAAATAAGCAATGAAGAAACTATATTAATATTAATAATAATAATAATAATAATAATAATAATTTAAATTTTTAATAATAATAATAATAATAATAATAATAATAATAATAATAATAATAATAATAATAATAATTTATTAGATTTAGACTCGGGGCGGCTCACAGCAAACGATAAAAAACAATATTATACAGGCACAAATCTAATATTAAGAAAAAACTAAAATCCCTACCATAATTAAAAACCAAACAGCACATACATACCAAACATAAATTATAATAAGCATGGGGGAAAGGTGTCTCAAATACCCCATGCCTGGCGGTATAAGTGGGTCTTAAGTAGTTTACAGAAGACAAGGAGGGTGGGAGCAGTTCTAATCTCCGGGGGGAGTTGATTCCAGAAGGCCGGGGCCGCCACAGAGAAGGCTCTTCCCCTGGGGCCCGCCAGACGACATTGTTTAGTCGACGGGACCCGGAGAAGGCCAACTCTGTGGGATCTTATCGGCTGCTGGGATTCGTGCGGTAGCAGGCGGTTCCGGAGGTATTCTGGTCCAATGCCATGTAGGGCTTTAAATAAATTTAATAATAATAATAATAATAATAATAATAATAATAATAATAATAATAATAATAATAATAATAATAATAATAATAATAATTAGTTCCCTTTCCTTATGACTAAACTTCTTTTGTTCGTTACTGGACATGCTGGCCTCAATAATTCCTTGCAAATAAAGCTAAATGGAGTATATCTGACGTTATATATTTTTTTTTGATGAATAATCTGTCATAGAGCTTTGTAAATCTGTTTCTCTCCAATGGACCCCATCAGGAATTAAGCATGCCTGGAGGATTGAGAAACAAAGATAAAAAGAATTCAACGTGTCTAACTTGGCTGAACAATGTCTGCCTGATGTGGGACGGTGTGGGAGCACAAGAACTTCATATTTTAAGCGTGCAAATGTCAGTGAATGAAGAGAGATATTTAAGCTTAAGTACTTTAGGAACAGAAACAGAGGGGACCTGACCCTTTCTTCCATATCTTTACTATTTATTTTAGAAAATAATATTTATTCCACTGTGAATTATTTCAACGAGGGTCAGATTTAGGTTATACCTAAAAATATCTAAGATGGAATCCAAGTCAAATCGTATTTTTACTAAAGCAGAAACAGATTATTTAACTTGTTGAAAAGTAAATCTTGAAATCTTGACCAGGTTCTAGTGGCTACTTAAGATGAATATTTGAGTATGGTGAGTAAATTTTTTTACAAATGATACTTTGCTTTCGTGTAAGGGTCATTTGCTTATTAAGATTAAGATTTATTAGATTTGTATGCCGCCCCTCTCCAAAGACTCACAACAACAACAATACAATACATAGAATACAAATCCAATAAAGTTAAAAAACGAGATTTAAGACCCATAGATATTAAAAGCAATCATACTGCACAATCACACCATTCTCATATATTACAGTCAGGAAAAAAGGTGGTGGTGGAGGAAAAGATAATTATTCCCCCAAAGCCTGGCGACATAGATAGGTCTTCAACATCTTGCGGAAGGCGGGAAGGGTAGGGGCAATTCAAATCTCCGGGGGGAGTTGACTCCAGAGGGCTGGGGCCACCACAGAGAAGGCTCTTCCCCTGGGTCCCGCCAAATAGCATTGTTTACTTGACAGGACCCGGAGAAGGCCAACTCTGTGGGACCTGATTGGCCACTGGGATTCATGCAGCAGAAGGCGGTCCCGGAGGTATTCTGGTCCGATGCCATGTAGGGCTTTATAGGTCATTACCAACACTTTGAATTGTGACCGGAAACTGATCGGCAACCAGTGCAGACTGCAGAGTGTTGGCGAAACGTGGGCAGACCTTAGAAGCCCCACGATAGCTCTCGCAGCTGCATTCTGCACGATTTGAAGTTTTCAAACACTTTTCAAAGGAAGCCTCATGTAGAGAGCATTGCAGTAGTCGAACCTCGAGGTGATGAGGGCGTGAGTGACTGTGAGCAGTGACCCCTGGTCCAAATAGGGCCGCAACTGGTGCACCAGGCGGACCTGGGCAAACGCCCTCCTCGCCACAGCTGAAAGATGGTGCTCTAATGTTAGCTGTGGATCGAGGAGGCCACCCAAGTTGCGGACCCTCTCCGAGGAGGTCAATAATTCCCCCCCAGGGTAATGGGTGGACAGATGTAATTGTCCTTGGGAGGCAAAACTCACAGCCATTCCATCTTATCAGGGTTGAGTTTGAGCCTGTTGACACCCATCCAGACCCCAACAGCCTCCAGGCACCAGCACATCACTTCCACTGCTAACTATAAAGTAGGAAGAAAATACTTTGTGTTTCTATGTTATTGTTCATAAGACAATTTGATGGATATTTCATATGCTAAATTTACAGGTAAGTCCTTGTTTGGAAAATGGTTTTAGTGTATTTAGCTACAACAGTAATAAAAAAATCTTGCATGTACCATCTTCACAAGTTCATAAAACAAGGAAGAGCTGAAATAAGATCATAAGCACAGATGGTTTAACTTATAAACTGTTTCATTCAATGGCAGGTTGCCAGTCTAATCGTGGTTTACAACAAGTATTCATAGGAGATAGAATAGAATAGATTTCTTTATTGGCCAAGTATGATTGGACATGCAAGTATTTGCCTTTGGTGCATATGCTTTCGGTGTACATAAAAGAAGATACATGATTGTATACCTGAAGTAGATCATATCTCAGGAAGCACAAGGTTAAATAACTGGAAAAGGGAAGCCAATGTTCTTGGTCAAGCTATTAATCAAGATGTAGTTATGAATAAACAATTCCAAGATCCCTGCTGGAGTTTCTTCCTGGAATGTTCTTTCTTTTTGAACATATTTATTTATTCTGCTATCACCAAAGATAAAAGGCAAAACAGAAAGAAAAAGAAAGAAAGAAAAAGCAGGCTAACAAACATACAACACTAACAACAAAAAGAAAAACAAATGTGTACAAAAAGAAAAACACCAAATATCAAATAGGAGTTTCTGAACTTCCCCTTTTCACATGGGAAACTTATAATAGGCATACGGTCATCTTTTTATGGAACAGACCAGTCATAACAGAGACACTTCCTTTAAAGCCTTCCACACAATTTCCATTTTCTCCTGGAATGTTAATCCCCAGAGAATGCTGGGTATGTTTTAAGGTAAATCTAAATAGACTCAGCTAATGTTTTACATATGTAACTGGGGAAGAATATGTTCTAGACATTCCTGTCACACATGGGAGTGGTAGAAACTCAAGTTGGTTGATAGTGGGGACAACATGAAAAGACATTTTCCAACAAAAAGAAGGTTGCAAGGAGAAATTGCGTGTAACAAAACAGTCGTAACAAAATTCTCCTGAACCAACTTATTTCATCGAGAGGGCTGTTGCAATGGTTGGATTATAACAGAGCGAAGACCATCTTTACTGTTAAGTCAGGACACACAAAACTGTTGAAGTTCTTCAGTGCTTTATTTATTATTTTATTTATTATTTAGATTTGTATGCTTTATTGTAAGTATGGAACTGAAACAGGAACATACACCAACTACGCTAAATCCCAACAAAGGCAACGGCTATTCTGTTGTCTTATTTATAGTCCTAGAAAAGGCGGCAAGCTAACAGATATCCATTTAATTTTGGCGGAAGATTTTCAGTTTGCCTCGCAGGAACCAATCAACAATATTCTTTCATTTAAATCCCAGGCATAAAATTTACCATTTCCCTCGTATCTATTTTCTGGCCTTTCTAACAAATATGGTCCCTTTTTTGAACCAGCATGCTACCACATTCTCCAAGGTGTATTTTCTCAATCTGTGTAATTTGTAGGTGGTCTGGCCATTAGTCTACATTTCATATAACCTTCATAAGGGCTTAGTCTCAGCAACCTTGCCAAATCTGAACCTAGCTTGGAATTCTGGAAAATAATATCAAGCATTGCTTTTTGAATTCTCCTTTAGCACATAGATAGATAGATAGATAGATAGATAGATAGATAGATAGATAGATAGATAGATAGATAGATAGATAGATAGATAGATAATAGATAGATAGATAGATAGATAGATGATAGATAGATAGATAGATAGATAGATAGATTAGATAGATAGATAGATAGATAGATAGATAGATAGATAGATGATAGATAGATAGATAGATAGATGATATATAGATAGATAGATCGATAGATAGATAGATTAGATAGATAGATAGATAGATAGATAGATAGATAGATGATAGATAGATAGATAAATAGATGATAGATAGATAGATAGATAGATAGATAGATAGATAGATAGATAGGGAGGGAGGGAGGGAGGGATAGATAGATAGATAGATAGATAGATAGATAGATAGATAGATAGATGATAGATAGATAGATAATGAAAAATAAATAAAAAATAAATAAATAGCTTGACTCTATCTTCTTTGTGGCAGCCCCTGAGATATTGGAACACTGTTATCATGTCACCGCTAGTCCTTCTTTTCGTTAAACTAGACATACCTAATCATCTTTGATGTTCTTCTCTGCACTCTTTCTAGAGTTTCAACATCTTTTTAATATTTATTTATTTTATTTATTTATTTTGTCCAATACACAATGAGGGTTTTGGTGGGTATATATATATATACACACACATAGTAAAACACATGATGAAGGTTATAGAGGAGATACTCATAGTCAAATATATCTAAGAAACAATAGAAAAGAAGATACAGTAATAGAACATGTCAATGAAAGAATAGAAGAAGAGATATAGGAATAGAAGAAAGGAATAGGAGATATAGGAGAGCAATAGGACAGGGGACGGAAGGCACTCTAGTGCACTTGTACTCACCCCTTACTGACATCTTAGGAATCTGGAGAGGTCAACCGTAGATAATCTAAGGGTAAAGTGTTGGGGGTTTGGGGATGACACTATGGAGTCCAGTAATGAGTTCCACGCTTCGACAACTCGGTTACTGAAGTCATATTTTTTGCAGTCAAGTTTGGAGCAGTTAATATTAAGTTTAAATCTGTTGTGTGCTCTTGTGTTGTTGTGGTTGGAGCTGAAGTAGTCGCCGACAGGCAGGACGTTGCAGCACATGATCTTGTGGGCAATACTTAGATCTTGTTTAAGGCGTCTTAGTTCTAGGCTTTCTAGGCCCAGGATTGAAAATCTAGTCTCATAGGGTATTCTGTTTCGAGTGGAGATGTTAAATGCTAAGCTCTTTCTTACAGGGAGCTTTTACTGTTTTCCGTGTAGTAGGCCTCAAATGGGACCACATCCAGAACAAGCAGAAGGAGTAAACTTCCCTGACATGTTAAACTGCTATTCATCTTCTGTCAAGGGGCTAAATTGTTTGAAAAATATGGTGTTGCATATGTTTCTCGCTTATTTACCATGGGAAGGAACCTGGTCTCTTGTTTCACTTTTCTCCCTTAACTTTTTCAGTGAATACAAAATACACGAGCATCTCGTAACCTTGACAATAGCTAATACTTTCCAAATGCTAAATAAATGTAATTTATGTAGGTTTACTAATTATGATATCAAAATGGAAAACTGATACCTTGTGGGGAAGGGGGATGTCAGCCAATTGTTGTTGGTGAAGTGAAATGAATAAAAATTAACTTAAAAATTGACATCAGGTGTTAGTATCTCAATAGTACAATCCTGGAGTTATACAACAGAACCAGGCACAGAGTTCTTGGGATCATGCTTGCAGGACAGATTGGATTAATAATTGCTATTTGTTGATTATTCTTTTTGGACAGCGATGGGTTGCTCCTGGTTTGGTCTGGGTCTACAAACTGTGCAAATGCAAACGTAAACCAGTAGCAACAGATTTTAGAACCCACTACTGTTTTGGGAGGTCATTTTTTTTCTCCCACTGAATTCAAAGTGAGGGCAGTAAGGGGTTCTTAAAAGTATAATGCTATCAGCATTTAAAGATGAAATGACGAATCTATCAAGAGTTTTTTAGGTTGAAAACATAAAAAAGTGATGGTTTATCCTTCGCTATGGATCTTCCTAGGACACTCTGCTGTTGGGATCATAAGCTCATGGTCCTGTTTATTTTCATAGAAAGAGGTTTTAAACTGCTGTCTACATCTCCTACTATTTCCCTTGAGATTTCGCTTCGGGCGCAAGCGCAAAGCAAAATTATATTATTATTATTATTATTATTATTATTATTATTATTATTATTATTATTGCAGTACAACACAGCAAATGAGATCACTATGCTGGATTTTGTATTATTATTATTATTATTATTATTATTATTATTATTATTATTATTATTATTCGACTTCAGCAACAGAATAATCAATGCGTGGAATGCACTACCTGATTCTGTGGTTTTTACTCCTAACCCCAAAACCTTTAACTTTAGACTATACAATTGACCTCTCCTCCTTTCTAAGAGGTCTGTAAGGGGCGTGCATAAGCGCACCACCGTGCCTACCGTCCCTGTCCTATTGTCTTCTTTTGTTACTTTTTATCATTATGTTTTATTTGTACAAATTACCACCCTATAATTGTTTGACAAAATAAATAAATAAAATAAAATAAATAAAATGTTACATATAATTATTTGTGGATGAAGATAATAAACAGACAGGAGTATCCTCTCTTATGTTTATGTAACAATTGGTGTGCTTTTACTCTCATTCTATTTTCATAAGCAGGACCCAGTAAGTATTCATAAACTACATGAGTTTACTACTCATTTTTGTACTTATTCACCTTCATGTCTGAAACTGCATATTTGAATGATCAGAAGAAATTTCAGGCACATAGACAGGAACAACTGTCTCCTTTGGTAGTTTGCATAATTGATACCAACTTCTTTTGTTTTCTAGTTTAAGAACTTAAAAGGTTTTTTTTTTTAAAAAAGAATTTAGAATGTTAATAATATTATATCACCTGGGGGAATCTGAGAATCCATGTGTGCTTTTATGAGTCCTTTTCTGTCGTATCACTTCTGCATCTAGAATAGGAACCAGACATACTGTTCCTTTATGGTCACAGTGACCTGGTATTTCCATTTATGGATATTGTTCCACAATCAAGAGAATCAACTCAATATAAACTTTATTTATATTAATTTAGATCTTTTAAAATTCTACTTTTATTATCTTTATAAATAACCCAAAGTGGTGAAACATATCTAATTCCTCCTCTTGTTTTCCCCATAACAGCAATCCTGTGAGCTAAGCTGAGCTAAGAGACAGGGATCAGCTCAAAGTCATCCAGATGGCTTTCATAGCTAAGTGGGGACTACAATTCATATTATCTTGTTTTCTAGCTTGGTGCCTTAAAGCAAATGGTAAAAAGCACCCAAATAATAACAGAGAAAAAAAAAC
Source organism: Erythrolamprus reginae (assembly GCF_031021105.1). NCBI lineage: Eukaryota > Metazoa > Chordata > Lepidosauria > Squamata > Dipsadidae > Erythrolamprus > Erythrolamprus reginae. Next base: position 77,429,657 of record NC_091956.1, on the reverse strand, counting down.
ACCCAGCCCTCACCTGTTTTTGGAAATGGTTCAAGAGTTCACACAGAGAGAAAGAGAGAGAGAGACAAGGGGGGAAGAGACAGGGATGGAAAAAGAGAGAAGTGAAAGAGGGAAATAGATAGATAGATGGGTAGGTAGATAGATGGGTAGGTAGGTAGATAGATAGATAGATAGATAGATAGATAGATAGATAGATAGATAGATAGATAGATAGATAGATAGATAGATAGATGATAGAGAGAGAGAGAGAGAGAGATGATAGATAGATAGATAGATAGATAGATAGATAGATAGATAGATAGATAGATAGGATAGATAGATAGATAGATAGATAGGATAGATAGATAGAGAGGATAGATAGATAGATAGATAGATAGATAGATAGATAGATAGATGATAGATAGAGAGAGAGAGAGATGATAGATAGATAGATAGATAGATGATAGAGAGAGAGAGAGAGAGAGAGAGAGATGATAGATAGATAGATAGATAGATAGATAGATAGATAGATAGATAGATAGATAGATAGATAGATAGGATAGATAGATAGATAGGATAGATAGATAGATAGATAGGATAGATAGATAGATAGATAGATGATAGAGAGAGAGAGAGAGAGAGAGATGATAGATAGATAGATAGATAGATAGATAGATAGATAGATAGATAGATAGGATAGATAGATAGATAGATAGATAGATAGGATAGATAGATAGATAGATAGATAGATAGATAGATAGATAGATAGATGATAGATAGATGATAGATAGATAGATAGAGAGAGATGATAGATAGATAGATAGATAGATAGATAGATAGATAGATAGATAGATAGAGAGAGAGAGAGAGAGAGAGATGATAGAGAGAGAGAGAGGGAGATATGATAGATAGATAGATAGATAGATAGATAGATAGATAGATAGATAGATAGATAGATTAGATAGATGATAGATAGATAGATGATAGATAGATAGATGATAGATAGATAGATAGATAGATAGATAGATGATAGATAGATAGATAGATAGATGATAGATAGATAGATGATAGATAGATAGATAGATAGATAGATAGATATAGATAGATAGATAGATAGATAGATAGATAGATAGATAGATAGATAGATAGATAGATGATAGATAGATTTATTTATCTATCTATGCCTCCCAGTCCCGAAGGGACTGCTGCTCAGACACTATACTTTTTCCACCCACACCAAAAAAAAATTAGAGGGAACATTGCATACACACACAAACACTCACACACGCTATGTTACACATGTGTTAAACATACAGAATATAGTTTGTCAGCTATGAAAAATTAACTGCCTTGGATAGGGTCCTGGGTTGGGCCGAGAGACAAAAAGATTAAGCTCCTCCCATATTTGGGTACGCCAGAATGATTCGACGGAAAAAAAACCCCATATAACACTTTTCTGGTACAAAGGTGAAAGGATGAGATCTTATGGCCTAGAGGTTAATTCTCTGCTTTACAAGGCAGAGGCTAGAGGTTCAAAACCCAGTGAGGGTATGGCTAGCTGACGAGAGGAAATATCCTCAAAATAGATCTACACTAGTCTCCCTTCATTTTCAATTCAGCATAAATATGTTACATGTGTGTGTGGGTGTTTGTAGCTAAACACACACACATATATGTAACATGCTGAATATATATATATAATATGTACTATACTGTGACAGGCTGCTCCTCACTGGTGCTACCGGATCACTCATGGTGGTGGTTGGGTGGGGCACGCATGCACAAATGCTTCAACTTCTTGTGCATGCACAAAAGCTGAATCTTGCATGCATCACATTTTGCCAATTTTGGCGGAAATTTCCACGAGTCAGGAAAATACATGCATACATAGATACACGCATGTGCGTGAACACATGCACGCACACATATATATGGGGGGGGGGGGCGTTTGCCCAGGTTCGCCTGGTGCACCAGTTGTGACCCTATCTGGACCGGGACTCACTGCTCAGAGTCACTCATGCCCTCATCACCTCGAGGTTCGACTACTGTAATGCTCTCTACATGGGGCTACCTTTGAAAAGTGTTCGGAAACTTCAGATCGTGCAGAATGCAGCTGCGAGAGCAGTCATGGGCCTACCTAGGTATGCCCATGTTTCACCAACACTCCGCAGTCTGCATTGGTTGCCGATCAACTTCCGGTCACAATTCAAAGTGTTGGTTATGACCTTTAAAGCCCTTCATGGCACTGGACCAGAATATCTCCGAGACCGCCTGCTGCCGCACGAATCCCAGCGACCGATTAGGTCCCACAGAGTGGGCCTTCTCCGGGTCCCGTCAACTAAACAATGTCGGTTGGCGGGCCCCAGGGGAAGAGCCTTCTCTGTGGCGGTCCCGACCCTCTAGAACCAACTCCCCCCGGAGATTAGAACTGCCTTTCGTAAGCTCCTTAAGACCCACCTGTGTCGTCAGGCATGGGGGAACTGAGACATATACAATTTATGAATGGTATGTGTGTATGTATGTGTGTTTAGAAAATGGGGTTTTTAAAATGTTTTTAGTAGAAATTTAGATTTGTTATAAATTGTTTTTCACTTTGTTGTGAGCCGCCCCGAGTCTGCGGAGAGGGACGGCATACAAATATAAATAAATAAATAAATAAATAAATAAATAAATAAATAAATAAATAAATAAATAAATAAATAAATAAATAAATAAATAAATAAATAAATAAATAAATAAATAAATAAATAAATAAAATAAAATAAAATAAAATAAATAAATATATGACTATATAAAAATAAATATAATATTGACTATTTTCTGGGCTAAAGTAATCTTTCACTTTTAGGAGAGCTTTCTGAAGAAACTGTGTCTTGTCATTTAACTCAGTGTTTCCCAACCTTGGCCACTTGAAGATATTTGGACTTCAACTCCCAGAATTCCCCAGCCAGCGAATGCTGGCTGGGGTATTCTGGGAGTTGAAGTCCAGATATCTTCAAGTGGCCAAGGTTGGGAAACACTGATTTAACTTTTGGTGACCCACTTAAGAAGAAATTCACTTCATGTACTCCAAAAATTCAACCATTTTAGTATACGCAGCTCTTACGAAGATGATTAATGGCAGATGGCAGATTGCATTCAAGATTATGTCCCAGAAGAGCAACTTTTTAATATATATATCATGTAATTTTATAGGAATAAAAATAACATTAAAAAAATATAAAACAGAAAGTTTGGAAAAAACGATAAAAGATAAAAGAAAGAGGGCAGGAAGAACAAAGAAAAGAAAAAAATATTAGAACAAAGAAGTGGCTTCTATTCTATCTTTAGAAGAGTTAAAAACATGCTGATTTTCTATTCTCCCCCTTTAAAATTTCATTTTATATTTCCTCTTTCCAATATGCAACCCTTTTTAATTAACAAAAGCAAAATCCATCACGTCATTTTAACCATTTTCAGCAACAACAAAAAAAGTCCATTAAGGGTTTTCAGTACTTTATAAAAGTATTTATTATTTCATCCCTAATTAAACAAATCTATTTTGTGTTCTTCCCCATAGGCAATCTTCTAACAGAACTTAGTTCTTCTTAAGGTCAAATCTATTGCCCCACCAAGACAACTCCCTTAAATAAGAAGACACTTATAATTCAGAAAAGATGCAAGAAACAAAGCAAAATATGAATATTTCCAAGTATAAAAATCATACTTGCCTGATCTTTTCTTTGCAGAAAGGATTTTAGAATTCTTGTCTGAAATTTTCGGTTTTAGGAATAGTATTTTCTTATGCATAATAAACTACAGCTTGCTTAATGCTTAAATTTGAGCATCATTCCTCTAGAAAAATTGTAGAAAGTAAGTGGATTTCTTCTGTAGCATTTTCAGGAATAATCCTGCAAATGCATTTCTGTTACCCCATTTTTTTCCCCCTATCTCTTTTTCCAAGATGAAATAATCCTTATCACCAAATTTGGAGCAAGTAGGAAGAAAGATGCTTGTCATTCGTTCCAATCCCATCTGCAGCAAAAATATCCAGTGGGAACTTTCATTTCATGAGATATATTTATTACACAGGAATCAAAGTTCTACCGTGTTTATTTATTTATTATTAATTGGACTTTTATGCCACCTGTCTCCAAAGACTCGGGATGTATCTTAAATCCAATTAGTATCTTAAATCCAATTAATTAATTTAAAGTCTAAACCCCCCAAAAAACCCATAAAAAACAGTCATTCCATTTGCTCAGCATTCTCTGAACACATTCATTGGCCAGGGGGCAAGCATCTAATAGCCCAGCTGGCGGCATAAGTGAGTCTTAAGATTCGTACCGAGTATTGCTCATTTACATTTTTTTAATGAGATAAGAATGCAATCTTCAGTCTTTCTGTTCTGACAGCGTGTTTCAACGGCCCATAATTACAAGGTAATTAGTCCAGGAAGACACACACCACACGATAAAAGGAAAACCCAAAAGTTTTTATAAACAGAAGAACAGAAACAGCTCCCTTTTTAAATGTCAAAGGGATTTTCTGGTACACACAAGGCACAGGTGAAATGCAATCCAATTGCTCACCCAATAACTGGGAAATTGAGTCCAATTCTAAAGTCCAGAGAGTCCACACACACAATCCTGAACAGCAAAAACCACAATCTTACCGTGGTATAGACTTTTCACGAAGTTTGAACCCGCGAAAATCGAGGGAACACTGTACCACTTTATAATGCTTTGGTAAGATCACACTTGGAATACTGCATTCACTTTTGGCCGGTACGATGCAAAAATGATGTCGAGACTTTAGAAAGAGTGCAGAGAAGAGCAACAAAGATGATTAGGGGACTGGAGGCTAAAACATATGAAGAACAGTTGCAGGAACTAGGCATGTCTAATTTGAAGAAAAGAAGGCCTATGGGAGACATGATAGCAGTGTTCCAATATCTCAGGGGTGGTCACAAAGAAGACGGAATCAAACTATTCCCAAAGTACCTAAGAGTAAGATAAGAAGCAATGGGTGGAAACTAAACAAGGAGAGAAGCAGCTTAGAACAAAGAGAAATTTCCGGATAGTTTGAACAATTAATCCATGGAACAGCTTGTCTGCAGAAGTTGTAAATGCTCTAACACTGGAATTTTTTGAGATGTTGGATAACCATTTGTCTGAAGTGGTATAGGGTTTCCTGCCTTAGCAGGGGGTTGGAGTAGAAAACCTCTAAGGTCCCTTCCAGCTCTGTTATTCTATTCTATTCTATTCTAAAGTTGTATAAGACTGTTAATGAATGGGACCTGACTCTCTGGTTCTAGTTCAATATCTTAATTCTTAGCACAACAAAGAATGTTCTTTCTGCGCCAGCTCAGGAAGCTCAAACTGCCCAAGGAGCTGCTGATACAGTTCTACAGAGGAATCATTGAGTCTGTCATCTGCACCTCTATAACGGTCTGGTTTGGTGCTGCAACCCAACAGGACCGACACAGACTTCAGAGGAGAATCAGAACTGCAGAAAAAACAATTGCTGCCAACCTGCCTTCCATTGAGGACCTGTATAATGCAAGAGTCAAAAAGAGGGCGGGGAAAATATTTACTGACCCCTCACATCCTGGACACAAATTGTTTCAACTCCTACCTTCAAAACGTCGCTACAGAGTACTGCACACCAAGACAACTAGACACAAGAACAGTTTTTTTCCGAACGCCATCACTCTACTAAACAAATAATTCCCTCAACACTGTCAGACTTTCTACTAAATCTGCACTTCTATTCTACTAGTTTTTCTCATCATTCCTATCACCCATTTCCTCCCATGTTGACTGTATGACTGTAACTTGTTGCTTATATCCTAAGATTTTTATTAATATTGCTTCTTCGTTGCTTATTTGACCCCTATGACAATCATTAAGTGTTGTACCACATGATTCTTGACAAACGTATATTTTATTTTATGTACGTTGAGAGCATCTGCACCAAGACAAATTCCTTGTGTGTCCAATCACACTTGGCCACTAAAAATTCTATTCTATTCTATTCTATTCTATTCTTAGACTGTGATGACTGTTAGTGACTCAGAAGCTCACACTAAACAATACAGAATGGGCATACTTGTTTCAGACTATCTTGGTCAAATCCTTGAATGAAGTCTGGCGGGGGGGGGGGGGGTTGGTTGTGTGTTCTGAAAAGAATGAGAGCTATGCCAGAGGTTCAATCACACTGGACAGATCTCATTAGAGGAGCCAGATGAAGAATGCCTCTAACATAAACTACACTTGATGATGTGTAATTTATAGAAATTCACACCAAACCTGTTATTGCCCAGATCACCAAGGGCTTCCCTAGGTGTTGTAGTTCCTGAACATCTGGTGCAAATGTGCTATAGAACTCAAGACTGTTGGCTGATCAGCCAAGGCCAACAGCTGCAGGACTACCAGAAGAAAAAAATAGTTTGTTCTTCCAATTTATTGTAAGTCTGGGATGTTATGTTGCAGATGCTTTTCTGTTTAAATTCTAAAGAAGAAACAGGTAGCAGAAGTTTTAAAAGATACCAAGAACTGGTGGGACCACCAAACAGATCATGTTCTAGAAAATGAAAAAGTGCTCTGGAACTTTAGAATGTAACCAGTCAAGTGCCTGCCACATAACATCATCCCAGACTTAATAATTGTTGATAAGAGAGACCAAAAAAAAAAGTCTGGATAGTGAATGTTAAAGTATCTGAAGATGACAAAATATAAGAAAAAAGACCTGGAGAAAATCACAACATACAAAAATTTGCAGGTAGAAGTAGAATCACTGTGGCAAAATAAAGCAAAAATAGTACAAATAGCAATTGATGCCTTTGGTTCAAACCTATACAATTGGCAAAACTTCCATAATTGCAAAAGGCAGGTTTATTTAAAACATTTACTTCCTGCAATGATACTTTTAACATCATGAAACATCTTCCTGTCACAGGTTCTTATGAAGGACTTGATAACTGTTGGCTCTGTTAAAATGAGCCGGGGTGGCGCAGCAGGTAGAGTGCTGTACTGCAGGCCACTGAAGCTGACTTGTAGATCTGAAGGTCAGCAGTTCAAATCTCATCACCGGCTCAAGGTTGACTCAGCCTTCCATCCTTCCTAGGTGGGTAAAATGAGGACGTCCTTCCTGGCCGGCCGAAACGTCGACTCCAGGAAGGACGTCTTTGTGACGTCAAAGCTCCACCCATGGAATTCCCTATTGGGATTCCCCACCTCCTTTCCAGCCTCCTGACCAGCCCGACAGCTCCACGGCTCTTTTGAAAAGCTAACAGCCGGGCGATGGGGCTTCTCAGCATCCTCCTGAACCCGAACGCCAAACCCGAACTTCTGGGTTCAGCGTTCGGGAGACCGCCGAGAAGCCCCCCTGGCTGTTTCAAAAGATGACAGCCGGGCGGCGGAGCTTCTCGGCGGCCTCCCGAACGCCGCACCCGGAAGTTTGGGTTTGGCGTTCAGGTTCAGGAGGATGCTGAGAAGCCCCCCGGCTGTTTCAAAAAGCGACAGCCGGGCGGCGTGGCTTCTCCATGGCCACCCGAACCCGAACTTTTGCCGAACTTCCGGGTTCGGCGTTCGGGAGGTTGCCGAGAAGCCCCGCCGCCCGGCTGTCGTCTTTTGAAACAGCCGGGGGGCTTCTCGGCGGCCTCCCGAACACCGAACCTGGAAGTTTGGGTTTGGCGTTTGGGTTCAGGAGGATGCTGAGAAGCCCCCCAGCTGTTTCAAAAAGTGACAGCCGGGCAGCGGGGCTTCTCCATGGCCACCCGAACCCGAACTTTTGCCGAACATCTGGGTTTGGCGTTCGGGAGGTCGCCGAGAAGCCCCGCCGCCCGGCTTTCATCTTTTGAAACAGCCAGGGGGCTTCTCGGCGGCCACCCGAACCCGAACTTTTGCCGAACTTCCGGGTTCGGCATTGGGAGAACGCTGAGAAGCGCCCGACTGTTTCAAAAGGTGACAGCCGGGCGGCGGCGGTTTTTTTGCATTTTTTTCCCTTGCACGCATTAATTCAGTTTACATTGTTTTCTTTGGGAAACAATGTTTCATCTTACTTCATCTTTTCGCCTTACGAACCTCCCCCGGGAACCAATTAGGTTCGTAAGACGAGGTATTACTGTACTTCATGTCTATCCTCTTCAATATGTATTGGACAAAATAAAATAAATAGATAAATAAATAAAATAAAAGCCTACACAGATGTCTGGTGGTGGGGGTATTATATTAAGGCCATTAAACAGTTGGAGAGAGTACAAGACAACATCAGCATGCTTGGTTTATTAGAGTTGCCAAGGGATCTGAGAAAATTAGATGGTTTATGAATATCCATTGCACCTATTGTTTTACCCAGAAAAACCATTCAGAAAACTGCATTAGAGATAGGTCGCGCCTGACAGTACATTTCTGTAGTTATTCAAAAGGTATCCTAAGAGAAATAGCACAATTAATCGAAAACAGATGGGCTGAGGCCTATATCTGACCACAGAAAACTCTAAGGAGCAAAGCAATATTAAGTCAGGTGTCTGACACTTTGTGACTTGTTTTCCTCAGTAGAAAAAGGGGAGAACACCTGGAAAAAATGAGCGATTGGTGGTAGTGGCGGTGAGCTAACATTTTTATAGTCATGAAAAATGTTTCTTCAGCCTCTTCTCAAGAACCATTTTCCACTTATAAACTCGAGCCTCCAAAACTGTAACTGGAAAAGCTTCCATGGGGCCTCTCTAGGAATCTCCTGGGAGGAAACAGGATCAGAAAAGGCAGGGAGAAGCCTCCATGGGGCCTCTCTAGGAATCTCCTGGGAGGAAACAGAGTCTCCACCCTCCCTGTGGTTTCCCCAATCACACACATTATTTGCTTTTACATTGATTCCAATGGGAAAAATTGCTTCTTCTTACAAACCTTTCTACTTAAGAACCTGGTCATGGAATGAATTAAGTTCGTAAGAAGAGGTACCACTGTACCTTAAGTAGATTTTCTTTTTAAAAGTGATGTCAGTATTCCTATTAAAATTATCTTTTTAAATGTTTGAAATATAGCGGTAGTGCTTTGGTTATGTTTTACTGATAATTTATTGGTGTTAGTTACTGTAAGGAAGCAAGTCTATAGGATTGTTACAAATAAATGAGTAAGAACGGTAGTATCTGCCGCATGAATCCCAGCGACCGATTAGGTCCCACAGAGTGGGCCTTCTCCGGGTCCCGTCAACTAAACAATGTCGGTTGGCGGGCCCCAGGGGAAGAGCCTTCTCTGTGGCGGCCCCGACTCTCTGGAACCAGCTCCCCCTAGAGATTAGAACTGCCCCCACCCTCCTTGCCTTTCGTAAACTCCTTAAAACCCACCTTTGTCGTCAGGCATGGGGGAACTGAGATATCTCCCCCGGGCCTATACAATTTATGTATGATATGCTTGTAGGTATGTCTGCTTAATAATGGGTTTTTTTTAAAAAAAAAAAAATTTAAATTGTAAATTATTAGATTTGTCATGAACTGTTTTTATTGTGTTGTGAGCCGCCCCGAGTCTACGGAAAGGGGCGGCATACAAATCTAATAAATAAATAAATAAAATAAAATAAATTGATGAAAATAGTGCAGTGGTCCTTTCGTTTTATCCAAACCATGAGTTTTCTAAAATCAGAAGACATCCCAGTCTGTGGCTAAGAGCTAGGTTGTATTCAGAAAATGAGTAGCAGACCATCAATCAATAATAGTTGATGCAAGTGGTTCCGAAAATTGGAATCACAAATGTGGATTACGGTTGAGGTCATTATCGGTTTTCCCATCAGTTGTGAATAAGGTGTCACCTAACTTGAAATCCAGAAGCAAAGAAATATCTGTATTAAATTGCCACTGAATCTCTGAACTGGATCCAGGTTTCCCCCCCCCCGTGCCCCCCACCCTTATATCATCCATAATGGAACAAACAACATACTTTGAACATTGCTATATGAGAAACAGGTTTTTTTAATCATGTCCTTTCAGGATATTTAACTTATGCATAATTCAGTAACCTCAACATTTACCATTTCTTTTCCTGTTTGGGATATTTTTTTTATTGTTACAGTAAGCAACCATTTTCTATTCTAAATTTCCCATGTTTGATGTTTTTATTTTGGGTCATTTAGTCATTAACTTTCACTCTTTGTCCGTATGTCGTATCAAACTTGAGATGATGTCATTGAGTTTGTGGACTCTGGGTATTGTATGCCACATGGAATAAGTGCACGATAAAACATGACTGCGCTTGAATATTACAAGAACAGAATTTGGAAATGTCACAGGTGGCATTGATTTATCGGGTTAAATAAGTTTTTTAATTGAGCATTCATGCACTTGCGATTTACTTTCAGTGCAACTATTTCCTTCACAACAAGTCTTCACACTATTTATTTATTTTATTTATTATTTATTGGATTTGTATGCCGCCCCTCTCCGTAGACTCGGGGCGGCTAACAACAATGATAAAAAACAACATGTAACAATCCAATTAATAAAATAACTAAAAACCCTTATTATAAAACCAGACATACACACAAACATACCATGCATAACTTGTAATGGCCTAGGGGGAAGGAATATCTTAACTCCCCCATGCCTGACAGCATAAGTGAGTCTTGAGTAGTTTACGAAAGACAGGGAGGGTGGGGGCAGTTCTAATCTCCGGGGGGAGTTGGTTCCAGAGGGCCGGGGCCGCCACAGAGAAGGCTCTTCCCCTGGGGCCCGCCAAACGACATTGTTTGGTCGACAGGATCCGGAGAAGGCCAACTCATGTACAATTGGTGGGCCATTGTTTGACACAGAATACTGGACTCGATGGGCTTTGGCCTGATTCAGCATTGTTCTTCTTATGTTCCTATGTCAACAGTATATAATCTAAGTTTTGTTTTATTTTATTTTATTTATTTATTTATTTTATTTATTTATTTTATTTATTTTTTATTTATTTATTTATTTATTTATTTATTTATTTATTTATTTATTTATTATTTATTATTTATTTATTTTTTTATTTATCCAATGCACAAACACATAGGAAGAAAAATGGACATGTGGTAATATATATGAGGGTAAAAGTGATCTCAGAGGAGAGGATATATGAAAGGAAGAGAATATATATGATAGGTGAAAAAAAGAAAAGACAATAGGACAGGGGACGAAAGGCACACCAGTGCACTTATGTACGCCCCTTACTGGCCTCTTAGGAACCTGGAGAGGTCAATCGTGGAGAGTCTAAGGGAGAAATGTTGGGGGTTAGGGGTTGACACAATTGAGTCAGGTAATGAGTTCCACGCTTCGATAACTCGATTGTTGAAATCATATTTTTTACAGTCAAGTTTGGAGCAGTTTGTATTAAGTTTGAATCTGTTGCGTGCTCTTGTGTTATTGCGGTTGAAGCTGAAGTAGTCATTGACTGGTAGGACGTTGCAGCATATGATCTTGTGGGCAATATTCAAATCGTGTTTTAAGCGCCGTAGTTCTAGGCTTTCTAGGCCCAGGATTGTTAGTCTATTTTCGTAGGATATTCTGTTTCAAGTGGAGGAGTGAAGGGCTCTTCTGGTGAAATGTCTTTGGACATTTTCAAGGGTGTTGATGTCTGAGATGTGGTATGGGTTCCAGACAGATGAGCAGTAGTCTAGGATGGGTCTAGCAAAAGTTTTCTAGGCTCTTGTGAGTAGTGTGAGATTGCCTGAGCAGAAACTGTGTAGGATCAGGTTAACAACTCTAGAAGCTTTTTTGGCGATATTGTTGCAGTGGGCTTTAGCGCTTAGGTCATTCGATATTAGTATTCCAAGGTCTTTTACTGAATGTGGGTTTGCAGTGAGAGATTGTTTATTCAGTTCGTATGTTTGGGGGTTAGGTGATGATACTACAGAGTCAGGTAGTGAGTTCCATGCATCAACTACTCAGTTACTAAAGTCATATTTCCTGCAGTGTTTAGTTTTACTTTAAGTTTGTATCTGGTTGTGTGCTCGTGTGTTTTTGTGGTTGAAGCTGAAGTAGTCGTTGACAGGAAGTTCATTGCAGCAGATGATTTTATGGGCTATGCTTGGGTTGTGTTTAAGACGACATAGTTCTAAGCTTTCTAAACTTAGGATTTTAAACAAACATTTTTATTGGCTTAGTTTAAACATACTATAGCACTAAGCCCTACTCTGCTTTTCTTTTATTAGATTCATCAAGATTCAACTTGCTGACCATAATTATGTGGCAGATGATTTTATGGGCTATGCTTAGGTCGTGTTTAAGGCAACATAGTTCTAAGCTTTCTAAACCTAGCATTGTAAGTCTAATTTAGTTAGTTCAAGCTGAAACTAAGTCAAACTTAGTTTCAGCTTGAATGCCAATTATCTGGTGGAAAGACTGATTCTCAGTCCATTATGGATTCTGCTAATGTTTAAGAGAAGATGGAGGCAGTAAAAAGAATAAGATATGTTTTAATATAAAACTTCCCGTAGCTTTTATGTTTCCAACTATTACTTGTGTTTATAATAAAGAGGTGGATTCTGTCTGGTTTTTATCATAGAACAACTATAATAGTTTGACAATACAGCTTTCAAGTCTGACAAGGAAAATGATGTTTTCCAAGAAGCATTCCATCTATCACAATGAATCAATTGACTCAGTCTATAGCTACTGTACGACTATCAGTCACCCTCAAACAAAGAATTATAGGTTCAACAAGGTTACTTAGGAAACTGATGAAAAAGTAGCCATTCATAACTATCACAAATGACTCATTTTATTCCTTGAGCATCCTTAATAGGTTTTGCCTCCTTGGTTCGCATTTTCCTACACTGTAATTCTCTCCCAGTTTCATAAAATTTAATACAGTTTATCCTCTTAAAAATATAGAAAATATAGATTCATTTAGATATTAGATTCATTTCTTTCTTTCTCCCTCAGATCCTCAACGTCCTACTTCACACTTTAAATTCCAATATTACCCAGTGAACTACTACAGCAGAAGGTGAATTTAAAACTACTCATCCAAGTTCCTATTTAACAACTCAACCAATATATGACACCAGCTCTTATTTAATACTTGTATCATTTTACTGTAATCCTGGGCATACTTATTCAAATTCTACTAAGCATACATAGTCTGTTGCTAACTTAATACGTATAGATTTGTAAATCATTTCCTGATTATAAGAAATAAAGTACTGACTGAATGAGAAGGTTATTCTTCTATGCTCTTCTCAAAAAGCCAATGATGGACCCACCATTCTGGATAATTTTGGTTATGTCTTCCACCTCTCCCTTTCACTAAAGGCGGATGAGAAAATGATCAGGCTACAGCTCCAGAGATTCCTTCTAGCCAACTTTCAGGACCATATCTGGGACAAAAATAGCATTGGCCATGATTTTAGACAGGGGTGGGTTTCAAAAATTTTAGCAAGGGGTTTACTGCCCAGTTGCTGGATGAGTGTGGCCATGATTTAAACATGATTTAAAGTATTGCCCACAAGATCATATGCTGCAACGTCCTACCTGTCAATGACTACTTCAGCTTCAACCGCAACAACACAAGAGCACGCAACAGATTGAAACTTAATATTAACCGCTCCAAACGTGACTGTAAAAAATATGACTTTAACAATTGAGTTGTCGAAGCGTGGAACTAATTACCAGACTCAGTAGTGTCAACCCCTAACCCCCAACATTTCTCCCTTAGACTATCCACGATTGACCTCTCCAGGTTCCTAAGAGGTCAGTAAGGGGCGTACATAAGTGCACTAGTGTGCCTTTCGTCCCTTGTCCAATTGTCTTTCCTTTATCTCGTATGTCATATATATTTTCTTCCTTTCATATATCTTCTCCTCTATTTTTACATATTATCTTTGTATATATTACTTCATGTCTATTCTCTTCCATATGTATTGTGTATTGGACAAAAGAAATAAATAAATAAAAATAAAAATAAATGATGGGCCTCTTGCACCTTGGTGGGAGGGAGTTCACCCACCCCAGACTCTGGAGGCTTTTTTCGAACTTCCGGGAGGGCAAAAATAGTCTCCTCAGGTTCCGGAGACTCAGGAGGCCCTCTATGGAGGCCAGAAACAGGTCATCCCAAACTTCCGGTAGGCTCGTTTTTCACCCTCCCCAAGCCTCCACATTCACCCTGCACTTACCTACATGCAAAATGAGCTGCATGGGGATGCCTAGGAAGGACGTCCTTAAGCTATAAATTAAGATACAACTCCCAAAGATAGAATGTATTTAAATTTTGTTTGAGCATACACTAATAAACTTCATTTTATGAATATAATTGTCCTCTGTAGTGTATTTTGTTTTCATATGACTCAGGAGCTGCTGATACAGTTCTACAGAGGAATCACTGAGTCTGTCATCTGCACCTCTATAACTGTCTGGTTTGGTGCTGCAACCCAACAGGACCGACACAGACTTCAGAGGACAATCAGAACTGCAGAAAAAACAATGGCTGCCAACCTGCCTTCCATTGAGGACCTGTATACTGCACGAGTCAAAAAGAGGGCGGGGAAACTATTTACTGACCCCTCACATCCTGGACATAAATTGTTTCAACTCCTACCCTCAAAACGTCGCTACAGAGCACTGCACACAAAGACAACTAGACACAAGAACAGTTTTTTCCTGAACGCCATCACTCTACTAAACAAAAAATTCCCTCAACACTGTCAGACTTTCTACTAAATCTGCACTTCTATTCTACTAGTTTTTCTCATCATTCCTATCACCCATTTCCTCCCATGTTGACTGTATGACTGTAACTTGTTGCGTATATCCTAAGATTTTTATTAATATTGCTTCTTCATTGCTTATTTGACCCCTATGACAATCATTAAGTGTTGTACCACATGATTCTTGACAAATGTATATTTTTCTTTTATGTACACTGAGAGCATATGCACCAAGACAAATTCTTTGTGTGACCAATCTTATTAGTGTTTTTAAAAGTTTTTTAGTTATATTAATTGGAGTTTTTAGATATGTATATGATATATTGTTTCTGATGTGTTGTGAGTTGCCCTGAGTCCTCAGAGAGGCGCAGCATACAAATCCAATAAATAAATAATAAATAAATAAATAATACACGCATATACACACATGCAAAGACAAAGAAATACATAAACACGTTACAAAACTATAACCTGAACCAGTCATTTATTTGTAGTACATCCAAAGTGATTCAACAAAATGAGAAAAGGGATTGACTTGGAGGTTTATCTATGGTGGCGAAAGACAAAATTACTCATCTTTCAGCTGTGGCGAGGAGGGCGTTTGCCCAGGTTCGCCTGGTGCACCAGTTGCAGCCCTATTTGGACAGGGAGTCATTGCTCACAGTCGCTCATACCCTCATCACCTCGAGGTTCGATTACTGCAATGCTCTCTACATGGGGCTACCTTTGAAATGTGTTCGGAAACTTCAGATCGTGCAGAACGTGGCCGCGAGAGCTTCCCAGATTCGCCCATGTTTCTACAACACTCCGTGGCCTGCATTGGCTGCCAGTCAGTTTCTGGTCACAGTTCAAAGTGTTGGTTATGACCTTTAAAGCCGTATATGGCATTGGACCAGAGTACCTCCGGAACCGCCTGCTACCGCACAAATCCCAGCAACCGATTAGATCCAACAGAGTCGGCCTTCTCCGGGTCCCGTCGACTAAACAATGTCGTTTGGCAGGGCCCAGGGGAAGAGCCTTCTCTGTGGCGGCCCCGGCCCTCTGGAATCAACTCCCCCCAGAGATTAGAACTTCCCCCACCCTCCTTGTCTTTCGTAAACGACTCAAGACCCACCTATACCACCAGGCATGGGGGAGTTGAGAAACCTTTCCCCCAGGCTTTTTATATTTTATGTTTGGTATGTATGTGTTGTTTGGTTTTTAAATATGACAAGTTTTTGTATGCTTCTTTTTAATATTATGTTTCGCTATAATATTGTTTCGCTATAATATTATGTATAATAATATTATGTTTCGCAATAATATTGTTTTTTATTACTGTTGTGAGCCGCCCCGAGTCTTCAGAGAGGGGCAGCATACAAATCTAATAAATTGAATTGAATTGAATTGAACCTACTGTTGTCACTGACTATACATGATAAATACATAACGTTTGCAAAGGAGAGACCATTATTGATGCCTGGCATTCCCAAATCTTTGATGAGAACATCCTTCTTTTTATTTTATACTTCTTTTTTTAAGAAAGAAAGTCTACCACTTCCGGGAACAACTGTTGTACTTACAGTTAGAAACAGTCTGTCATCGTTTAATTGAAAACATCTTCTCTGCCATTTCTATTAAAAGTTTCTGGCCTTGCCTTCTTACACAACATAGAATAAGTCTGGATTAATTTCTACATTTCTTTGAAGGCTTTCACTGATCCTCAAATGACTTGGAAAATGTATGGGTTAGAATCCAAATAGATGATAGATGTGAAGCCTGTCTTATAAAAATACTTTTTCTGTTTATATTTACATCCACTGCGAACAGAGAATTGTTTGATCAAAATTGCTGATTAAAAGAATCGGCTAGAGTTGGAAAAAGACACTTTGTGTGTTGCACTTTTGAATCTGGTGGAAGGTAAAGCAGAGCTTAAATGTTCCAGATGGACTGACTGATTTAATTTTTTTTTTTTCTGGAGAAGGGAGGGATTTGTCACCTAAGAAAGATGAAAATCCTCTTTTACTGTCATGCCATCATCCAAGCATGATGGTTATTGGCTAAATCCATGGAAGAAGCTGACATTATGATGAACTATATAGTAACTTTCTCCAGCTTGTTAGTCCACAGAGGTTTGGTCTTGTGCTGGGCCCAAATAACTCCTTCTGTTGAAAAGTTGCTTTTTCTGATATTTTCTGGAATACATTTTAGTATGGAGAATATGTACTTGTGGGAAGGCTTAAGGAAGCCTTGAAGTTGCAGATGTGCATTATAATATATAGTTTCTTATTCATCTGTTCAACTTGGCTTAAAATGTATTAACTTAATTCTAAAATGTTTTATAAGCTAAGATTATTCTCAGTTGCAAAAGTAGATAAATATATTTCAAAAGAAATAAGGAAAGACTTCTGAAATATATATTTAACTTCTATTATGACACCAGAAATGATGCAACCTTTTTATTGGCCACTTGTGACTTGCCAAATTCTTATAACTCCTTTGCCACAGAATATTAAAATAGTGGGTTTCTGTACACACACAAAACGTAAGAAATGCAAAATTAGAGCTAACTAACCTTGTGGTGTGGCTGGAACAATCTAGAACTGAACACACTCAAAACTGTAGAAATGGTGGTAACTTTAGGAGAAACCCTTCCATCCTTCCACCTCTCACAATACTAGACAACACAGTATCAATAGTAGAAACCTTCAAATTTCTAGGTTCTATCATATCTCAAGACCTAAAATGGTCACCTAACATCAAAACATCATCAAAAGAGCACAACAATGAATGTTCTTTCTGCGCCAACTAAGGAAGCTCAAACTGCCCAAGGAGCTGCTGATACAGTTCTACAGAGGAATCATTGAGTCTGTCATCTGCACCTCTATAACTGTATGGTTTGGTGCTGCAACCCAACAGGACCGACACAGACTTCAGAGGACAATCAGAACTGCAGAAAAAGCAATTGCTGCCAACCTGCCTTCCATTGAGGACCTGTATACTGCATGAGTCAAAAAGAGGGCGATGAAAACATTTACTAACCTGTTATAAGGTCCCACTTATTTTATTTTTTATTTTTTATTTATTCATTTGTCCAATACACAAATACATAGGAAGTAAAATAGACATGTAGTAATATATATAAGGGTAAAAGTGAACTTAGAGGAGAGGATATATGAAAGAAAGAAAATATATATGATAAATGAGAGAAAGGAAAGACAATTGGACAGGGGATGAAAGGCACACCAGTGCACTTATGTACGCCCCTGACTGGCCTCTTAGGAACCTGGAGAGGTCAATCGTGGAGAGTCTAAGGGAGAAATGTTGGGGGTTTGGGGTTGACACAATTGAGTCCGGTAATGAGTTCGACGCTTCGATAACTCGATTGTTGAAATCATATTTTTTACAGTCAAGTTTGGAGCGGTTTGTATTAAGTTTGAATCTGTTGCATGCTCTTGTGTTGTTGTGGTTGAAGCTAAAGTAGTCATTGACCGGTAGGACGTTGCAGCATATGATCTTGTGGGCAATACTCAGATCGTGTTTTAGGCAATGTAGTTCTAGGCTTTCTAGGCCCAGGATTGTTAGTCTATTCTCGTAGGATATTCTGTTTCGAGTGGAGGAGTGAAGGGCTCTTCTGGTGAAATATTTTTGGACATTTTCAAGGGTGTTGATGTCTGAGATGTGGTATGGGTTCCAGACAGATGAGCAGTAGTCTAGGATGGGTCTGGCAAAAGTTTTGTAGGCTCTTGTGAGTAGTGTGAGATTGCCTGAGCAGAAGCTGCGTAGGATCAGGTTAACAACTCTAGAAGCTTTTTTGGCGATATTGTTGCAGTGGGCTTTAGCACTTAGGTCATTCAATATTAGTATTCCAAGTTCTTTTACTGAGTGTGGGTTGGCAGTGAGAGATTGTTTATTCAGTTCGTATGTGCAGTTTGGATTCTTTTTGTCATCTTCTCTTGTCATCTTCAAGCTGGTGCTTTTGGCTTTGTGCTCAGGTCAACAAAGCTTTGTTCTCCCGAGCACAAAGCTGAAAGAACCAGCCTGAAATCTTTGAGGATGGATTTTTTTTAAAAAAAAGCACTACTTCTAAGAAAGAGAATGTGAGAAGGAAACACATATTTACACCTCCTGGATTTGTTTACTATTTAGATGGGAAACATATTTGGACAGGTGTTCAAGAGTGGTGTTGTTATTATGCTGTTCTACAATAACCAACATCCCTGGAATACTTGCCAGGTTAGTTTCTTTACCATATCTACCATAAATATCAAACACATATTGCTCACAGAAAAAGAAATAAAAGTAAAAGGAAGGGCAGGTAAAATCAGCTAGGATGAAGTAAAGATGAACCTTTAAGTTGATATCTTGGGTGTACAGTAATATCTTAAATAGTGAATGCTCCAAATAGTCATATTATTTGCCGATGACTCTAAAGTGTGCAATAGGGTTGATATTCCTGGAGGGGTCTGGAATATGGTAAATGATTTAGCTTTACTAGATAAATAGTCAAAGCAATGGAAACTGCAGTTTAATGTTTCCAAATGTAAAATAATGCACTTGGGGAAAAGGAATCCTCAATCTGAGTATTGCATTGGCAGTTCTGTGTTAGCAAAAACTTCAGAAGAGAAGGATTTAGGGATAGTGATTTCTGACAGTCTCAAAATGGGTGAGCAGTGAGGTCGGGCAGTAGGAAAAGCAAGTAGGATGCTTGGCTGCATAGCTAGAGGTATAACAAGCAGGAAGAGGGAGATTGTGATCCCCTTATATAGAGCGCTGGTGAGACCACATTTGGAATACTGTGTTCAGTTCTGGAGACCTCACCTACAAAAAGATATTGACAAAATTGAACGGGTCCAAAGACGGGCTACAAGAATGGTGGAAGGTCTTAAGCATAAAACGTATCAGGAAAGACTTCATGAACTCAATCTGTATAGTCTGGAGGACAGAAGGAAAAGGGGGGACATGATCGAAACATCTAAATATGTTAAAGGGTTAAATAAGGTTCAGGAGGGAAGTGTTTTTAATAGGAAAGTGAAAACAAGAACAAGGGGACACAATCTGAAGTTAGTTGGGGAAAAGATCAAAAGCAACGTGAGGAAATATTATTTCACTGAAAGAGTAGTAGATCCTTGGAACAAAGTTCCAGCAGACGTGGTAGGTAAATCCACAGTAACTGAATTTAAACATGCCTGGGATAAACATATATCCATCCTAAGATAAAATACAGGAAATAGTATAAGGGCAGACTAGATGGACCATGAGGTCTTTTTCTGCCGTCAGACTTCTATGTTTCTATGTTTATGCTAAGTCATGGTTTGCTTAACCCTAAATGACTGAATTAGTTATGATAATTCATTCAATATGCCAAGCCATCGTGCCTGGTTTTTAATTCACATATTAAAACAAGTCAAAACCAAAAAAAGCCACATTATGGATCACTGTGAATAAGAATGGAGACAGCTAATCAGCTTTCTCCGAGGTGCTATTGAGGTGCTTAGAATGTCCTTTAAACTGTGTTACAGTATGCCAAGGCATTCTGTATAGCATTTGTTGTAGAAAATGAGATGGTCATCTCAGGAGCAGAACATATCAATATCAACATATTGATATGTTCTATTACTATACCTCATTTTCTATTATTTCTTAAATATATTTTACTAGGAGTATCTCCTCTATAACCTTCATCATGTATTTTACTATGTGTACATAGATATATACCCACTAAAAACCCTCATTGTGTATTGGACAAAATAAATAAGTAAATAAATAAAAAATAAAGTTTCCCAACAGTTCTCATCAGTGTCCAAAGGATATAATTTTAGGTTCTCAAGTGCCACCTGCTGGAAAGAAGTGGAGCAAAAAATGGTGGAAGAAATAGAAGTTAATTTTACATAGATAAATCCAGCCAATGTGTAAAGAAGAGAAGAGAGAGAATTCTTTATTGGCCAGTGTGATTGGACACACGAGAAATTTGTCTTTGGTGCATATGCTCTCAGTGAACGTAAAAGAAAATATAGATTTGTCAAGAATCAAGTGGTAGGATGATTGTCATAGGGGCCATATAAGCAATGAAGAAACCATCAATATTAATAAAAATCTTAGGATACAAGCAACAAGTTACAGTCATACAGTCCTAAGTGGGAGGAAAGGGGTGATAGGAATGATGAGAAAAAACTAGTAGAAATAGAAGTGCAGACTTAGTAAAATGTTTGACAATGTTGAGGGAATTATTTGTTTAGTAGAGTGATGGCATTCGGGGGGAAAACTATTTTATTTTATTTATTTATTTATTTTGTCCAATACACAATAAGGGTTTTAGTGGGTATATATCTATATACACATAATAAAATACATGATGAAGGTTATAGAGGAGACACTCATAGTAAAATATATCTAAGAAATAATAGAAAAGAAGATATAGTAATAGAACATATCAATGAAAGAATAGAAGAAGAGATATAGGAATAGAAGAAAGGTATAGGAGAGCGATAGGACAGGGGACGTAAGGCACTCTAGTGCACTTGTACTCGCCCCTTACTGACCTCTTAGGAATCTGGATAGGTCAACCGTGGATAATGTAAGGGTAAAGTGTTGGGGTTTGGGGGGTGACACTATGGAGTCCAGTAATGAGTTCCATGCTTCGACAACTCGGTTACTGAAGTCATAATTTTTACAGTCAAGTTTGAAGCGGTTAATATTAAGTTTAAATCTGTTGTGTGTATTCTTGTGTCTAGTTGTCTTGGTGTGCAGTGCTCTTTTTAAGGTTCTAAGGATCAGGGTCATAACAAATTATTTTGTTGCCTGATACAAAAAAAACCAATATGGTTTTGAAATTACACTTTAAATATATTGAACTAGCAGACACCTGCAGCAACAAATGCAAATGATATTGAAATTTCTGTAAAACAATTCCTGAATGTTTGACACTCAGACAAACCACTGATCAATGGACATTCCCTCAAGCAGCCAACATTCAGATAAGCAGGGATCAACGTCAGACAAACAATAAGGGAAGGAACAATACTTTAATCAAGGAAACCACACCACCATCAAAATTGGCAGGGCAAGCAACAATCAACAAACCAACAACAAGGCAACAAGCAAAACAGCAACATTGCTTGTATAATTAAAAATCTGGAAGTAAACAACCAAGCTTAGAGAGTTTCAATAACTTCAAAATCACAGCTTACTTATTTATACTTCTATATAAGCTGAGCTCCCAATAGCATTTTACAGCATTAACACATCAAAATATTCTTGTTCGGTATCAGATTTCTAGCTTAAAGTGATGTTCAACCACCTACTAAAATAAATTGCCTTTTCAAATTGAAGAAGAGTCCTTTATCCAGAAACATTCCTTAAAACAATTCTTTTTGAATAAAGTATAAATCATCACAAACATGTAGAGTCATCGTGTAAATATATGAGTTTGCTCCTTTAACTGTACCTTTGACCGATTCAGTCTGGCGTTTCGTGGTAGCAAACCGCTTTGTATGACTGGACAATCAACGGCATAAATATGACAAGGAATAAATATTTCCACATGAATTGCTCAATCAAACCTGCTCTATAAGTGCTTTGTAGGTGAATTTTTAATGATGTTGATTTATTGTGTTCCTTCATATATTAAACACTCAGTTGAAGGGGTAGATACCAAAGACTGTTTCTAATACAGTGGTACCTCATGATACGAACTTAATTGGTTCCAGGACAAGGTTCGTAAGGTGAAAAGTTTGTAAGACGAAACAATGTTTCCCATAGGAATCAATGTAAAAGCAAATAATGCGTGCAAATCCTTCAGGAAAATCCCAAACTTTAGAAGGGAGGCGAACAGAGGGCAGGGAGGAGGAGCTAAAGGGGGCGGGTGGAAGAAGCAAGGCTAGGCTAAAGGGTGAGTGGGAAGGAAGAAAGGCAAGGGGGCTCCCCTCCCTTTTCTTTCTTCAAAAGACACCCTTTCAGTGCCTCTGCAAGCACGCTGTTCTCCTACTTTTTTAAATGCAAACTCTTTCCCCTTCCAAGCCGCCCCTCCCTTTTCTTTCTTCAAAAGACACCCTTTCAGTGCCTGTGCAAGCACACTGTTCTACTTTTTTAAATGCAAACTCTTTCCCCCTCCAAGCCAACCCTCCCTTTTCTTTCTTCAAAAGACACCCTTTCAGTGCCTGTGCAAGCACGCTGTTCTCCTACTTTTTTAAATGCAAACTCTTTCCCCTTCCAAGCTGCCCCTCCCTTTTCTTTCTTCAAAAAAGGGGGGGAAAAGAAACCCCTTTATCCCAGCAGCAGCGGCTTGGGTTTGTAAGATGAAAATTGTCCGGAAGAAGAGGCAAAAAAATCTTAAACACCGGGTTCGCATCTTGAAAAGTTCGTTAGAAGAGGCGTTCGTAAGATGAGGTACCACTGTATAGGGTGGTTTAGTAAATCCAAAGCAAAATGCTGAAAATGTTCCAGTTTTGATGTTTTCATCAAATTATTTCTATTAAATAATAGTAGCTAGAAATAGAATATGTACCAGCTGGGGAAAACAAACAAGAAATACTACTAGAGTGCCTTCCGTCCCCTGTCCTATTGCTCTCCTATATCTCCTATACCATTCTTCTTTCCTATATTTATTCTATTCTTTCACTGATATATTTTATTTCTATTTCTTCTCTTCTCTTCTTTCTTAGATATATTTTACTATGAGTATATCTTCTATAACCTTCATTATATATTTACTGTTGTGGTTAGCTCTGGCCCTGCTCCTGCCCCAAGGACTGTGGATGTGGGGGAAACATCCACATGCTGCAGGCCTGTTTTGCCCCCGGTGGAATCTGCTGATGAAGGCTCCTCTGACCAAGAAGACATGAGTGACAGGGAGGAGGAGAGTGTGGCAGACAGCTCAGAAGGAGATCAATTATCTAGCTCCTCCTTGGATTCAGAACAAGAGTTAATGATACAGCCACGCATGCGGAGAGCGATGCATAGGCAACAACAACTGAGAGATTATTATCAAAGAAAATGAGGCCACCTGTGGTTGGGTGGGGCTGTGGTCATTAGTGAGGCTGCTATAAAGAGCAGCCTGTGGGTTTTGCCATTGTGGAGGATTATCTGATAGTTGTGTTTCGTGACTGCTTTACTGACTTTGACCTTTATGTGCTGATTTTCCCCCGCTTTGAAACTAAACCAGAGCAAAGTGTATTTCACTTTGTGAAAGAAGAAGGACTGTGAATTGCCTCACAGCTGCAAGCTAAGTATCACAGAACTGATAAGGGACTTGTACAAATTACCAGTTTGTTTGGAGACCAGTGCTCTTTGCTATCCCAAAAGAGGGCTTGGTTTAAGTGAATTTTCATTATAAAGAACATTGTTTTGAATTTCCAAACGTGTGTGTGAAATTTGTACCTGTGCATTTTTGGGAGGATTCTACCAGAGAGCCCGACAGAACAATTTACTATATGTATACCCAATATAACTCTCATTGTGCAATGGACAAAATCAATAAATAAAAATAAAATCAATAAATACATACTATATGTGTCTTCCCCTAGAAAAGGTGAGTGCTTTGAGAACTGTTTAGAGTAGCACATATTCTATATACAAGACATGCTGAGTGTGTTACAGAACTTAGTCTGGAGCAATGGGACCCACAATTGATTTAATCACACTTTGCTTATTTCCAAATGCTTCCAAAATGAAAACCTCACATCTTTCCTTAGAACCCTCTTGTCTGTTTAAGTGTCCCCCAAATAAAATAAAAAAAGCACCCACACCCACACAAAATGATCACAATAGATCAGATAAACCAAAACATATTTAAGGGGAGAAAGAATTAAAGAGTCCCTAACTCACTACATATGTTTTCTACATACTCTACATAAAGGGTTTTTTCTGCAGCAACATATGGAAAATATCTGAATGCTAAGACAATGATAATAATCAATCATTCCAGGCTCCAGCTCCAAATTGTGTCTTGTTCCCTCCACTCGTGGGATAGTCACTAGACTGCATCCAAACTTATTGTTTCGTGTCCTTGATAATCCCATTCTACCTTCAAGGGGAATGATGTCATAACAACACAAAGAGAACAAGCAAAGCGAAGAAAGAAGGCTGTGTAACTCTTTAACAGATGAATCAAAAAATGTGACAGTTGTTGCAGTACTCTTTAAGTTGACAGGGGGATTTCTTTTCTTGACTTCTTTTTTTAAAAAAAATAAAATCTGCTGTTGTCTAAGCTTTCTCTTTGTTTTTAAGATGCAATGTATTTGGCTTCACGAGGAATTCCCAGCCTTTGGAGGTCATGACCACGCAGCCCTTCCAGTCAAAAAATCTTGCCAACTCATAAAAAGGCTAACATGGGAATAAGTGCCACTCACACACAAACACACACACACACACAAAAAAGAGAGGGATGCTGAGCTAGTTTCTATAACTCCCAAGATATTTCCTAGCAACTCCAGTTTAGTTTTGGCTTGTTTTACGAGTAGGAAGGAACAGTTCCAAATAAAAGTAGCCACCTACAATTTTATTTTTTGAAGCAATGTCTATAGAGACCTAGATGGAGTTCAAAGATATTCTTTGGGGGGGAGGGAAGGGGATGATGACGTTGAAAACAGGCAAATTTTGTTGAAAACAAAGCTAGCCGGGTTCCCATTTAATTAAAAGAATCTCATTAGGAGCAAGAGCAACATTTATTTATTATTTATTTTATTTATTTATTATTTTATTTTATTTTATTTTATTTTATTATTTTATTTTATTTTATTTTATTTTATTTTATTTTATTTTATTTTATTTTATTTTATTTTATTTTATTTTATTTTATTTTATTTTATTTTATTTTATTTTATTTTATTTTATTTTATTTTATTTTATTTTATTTTATTTTATTTTATTTTATTTTATTTTATTTTATTTTATTTTATTTTATTTTATTTTATTTTATTTTATTTTATTTTATTTTATTTTATTTTATTTTATTTTATTTTATTTTATTTTTTGATTGGATTTGTATGCCGCCCCTCTCCGTGGACTCGGGGCGGCTAACAACAGTGATAAAAACAGAATGTCAAAATCCAATGCTAAAACAGCTAAAAACCCTTGTTATAAAACCAATCATACATACAAATACATACATAAATTGTAGAAGCCTAGGGGGAAAGAATATCTCAGTTCCCCCATGCCTGATGGCAGAGGTGGGTTTTGAGGAGCTTACGAAAGGCAAGGAGGGTGGGGGCTATTTTAATCTCTGGGGGGAGTTGGTTCCAGATATTTTGCCTGATTAAAAAGTTAAGGTTAACAATGGTTAACAAATAAAAAATATATTAAAAATTTTGGAAAGAAAAAAGAAATGTCTCAAGTCTTCTAATCGCTCCATCTGACCACAGACAACAATAAAGGAAAAAGATCAACTATCGATTACCAACAATTTAAAACTAAACTTGACTTCCTCATACACAACTTGTAAAAAATTATTTGAAACATTATCTTGTTTATACCTACATTTAAACACCACTTATTACTTCAAGCTCTTTACAGACTTACCTCCTTCCTCTTATACTTCAACTTATACAATCATACAATTATACAATCATACAACCCAAACGAATAGTCGTAAATTTCAAAAATGCCTGCTATATTGCAGGCAGCTCCTTCCCCTCCCCAAATCCAACCTTTCTGCACACTTGCTATCTCTTTCATACTCTCTACTCTTCTACTTACTCCTTTTCTCTTTTCTTGTAAATATTGTAAGATACAACTTGTTGTGGTTGGCTCTGGCCCAGCTCCTGCCCCAGGGAATGTGGAGGTGGATGCAGGGGAAACTTCAACATGTCATAGGCCTGTGTTATTGCCGACAGAGTCAGTTCAGAGTTTAGTTTCCTCGGACGAAGAAGAAGGTGGGAGTGACTTGGAAGTGGGGGGCTTGGCACACAGCCCAGGCAGTCAATCTCCCTTATCTTCCATTGATTTGGATGAAGACATTTTGGACCCATGCAAGCACAGAATTATGCGTAGAAGAGACCAAGTAAGGACATATTACAGGAGATAAGAGCGGCCACCTGTGTTTGGGTGGGGTTCCAGAAATTAGGGCTGCTGCTATAAATAGCAGCATGTGG
Source organism: Erythrolamprus reginae (assembly GCF_031021105.1). Taxonomy (NCBI): domain Eukaryota; kingdom Metazoa; phylum Chordata; class Lepidosauria; order Squamata; family Dipsadidae; genus Erythrolamprus; species Erythrolamprus reginae. The sequence continues at coordinate 77,402,961 of NC_091956.1, read as the reverse complement.
GTTTGGCCGTTGTGGAAGAGTATCTGATCGCAGTTCGTCAGGAATCCTGGTTTCTGGACTTTGTTGATTTTTCACGCCTTTGAAACCAAAGCAGAGCAACGTGTGTGTGTGAGTGTGTGTCTCACTTCATTGGAAGAAGAAGGGGTGTGAAGGTTCTTCACAGCTGCTAGCTAAGTACTTAATGACTGCTTAAGGTTAATTGTACAGACTACCCGGTTGTTTTGGGACGAGTGCTCTTTGCAATACAAAAAGAGTGCTTAGTTTATTTTGAATTTTGGGATAAAGAACATTGTTTTGAATTTTCAAACGTGTGTGTGTGTGAAATTTGTACCCTTGAATTTTCGGGAGGATCCTACCAGAGAGCCCGGCATAACACAACTAAATATATACAAATCATATTATGATGTATCTCAACCGAGTATCTCGAGATTTGCTGTTATTATGTATATTTTCCCTTTGTATTTTTCCTTTTCCTTCCTCCCTCAATATTTAAAACTCAATAAACTATTTTTTTTTAAAAAAAGTTAAGGTTCAAATGTAGAGCGAGTGCCTGCCCCATGAATAACCTGGGTCATTCTGATGAATGTTTTGAGTAACTTCTTCCAAGAATTTCCCAAGATCAGAATGGATTATACTTTTCTAACAAGATGCATTAGCATAGCAGAAGGCTTATTATGGATTTAGACCAGCCTTTATACATAAAATCTCTCATAATTCATTAAAACAATAAAAGGAAAAAAAGTCAGGATTGGCCCGGAAATTACTATTAACGATTTGGGAAGAATCTTTAATTTTCTAACATAACTCGCTGGCAGTTTGCTTACTCCTGCACCACATGCTAATATCAAATGATCTAAGTGCCAAAGCCCACTGCAACAATATCACCAAAAAGGCTTCTAGAGTTGTTAACCTGATCCTATGTAGCTTCTGCTCCGGCAATCTCACACTACTCACCAGAGCCTAAAAAACTTTTGCCAGACCCATCCTTGAATACAGTTCATCTGTCTGGAACCCATACCACCTCTCAGACATCAACACCCTTAAAAATGTCCAAAGATACTTCACCAGAAGAGCCCTTCATTCCTCTACTCGAAACAGAATATCCTACGAAAATAGACTAACAATCCTGGGCCTTGAAAGCCTAGAACTACGGCGCCTAAAACATGATTTGACTATTACCCACAAGATCATATGCTGCAACGTCCTACCGGTCAATGACTACTTCAGCTTCAACCACAATAACACAAGAGCACGCAACAGATTCAAACTTAATACGAACCGCTCCAAACTTGACTGTAAAAAATATGATTTCAACAATCGAGTTATCGAAGCGTGGAACTCATTACCGGACTCAATTGTGTCAACCCCTAACCCCCAACACTTCTCTCTTAGACTCTCCACGATTGACCTCTCCAGGTTCCTAAGAGGCCAGTAAGGGGCGTAAATAAGTGCACTGGAGTGCCTTTCGTCCCCTGTCCAATTATCTTTCCTTTCTTTCACCTATCACATATATTCTCTTCCTTTCATATATCCTCTCCTGTAAGTTCACTTTTACCCTTATATATATTACCACATGTCTATTTTTCTTCCTATGTATTTGTGTATTGGACAAATGAATAAATAAATAAATAGAAGACTGATGGCAGAAAGAGACCTCATGATCCATCTAGTCTGCCCTTATACTATTTTTTGTATTTTATCTTAGGATGGATATATGTTTATCCAAGGCATGTTTAAATTCAGTTACTGTGGATTTAGCTACCATGTCTGCTGGAAGTTTGTTCCAAGCATCTACTACTCTTTCAGTAAAATAATATTTTCTCACGTTGCTTTTGATCTTTCCCCCAACTAACTTCAGATTGTGTCCCCTTGTTCTTGTGTTCACTTTCCTATTAAAAACACTTCCCTCCTGGACCTTATTTAACCCTTTAACATATTTAAATGTTTCGATCATGTCCCCCCTTTCCCTTCTGTCCTCCAGACTATACAGATTGAGTTCATTAAGTCTTTCCTGATACGTTTTATGCTTAAGACCTTCCACCATTCTTGTAGCCCGTCTTTGGACCCGTTCAATTTTGTCAATCTCTTTTTGTAGGTGAGGTCTCCAGAACTGAACACAGTATTCCAAATGTGGTCTCACCAGCACTCTATATAGCGGGATCACAATCTCCCTCTTCCTGCTTGTTATACCTCTAGCTATGCAGCCAAGCATCCTACTTGCTTTCCCTACTGCCTGACTACAATTATTCCTCCTCTGATCCTGGTCCTGTATCAAAACTTTCAAAAATAGCCCCCATCCTTGAAGAAAGTTGGCCAGCTTCTGCTTGAAGCAAATTCTAGGTGCTTATTAAAATCTTACGGAGTTTTGAATCCCAGCCGTGGGTTTTCAATTGAGCATAAAGAAACTATGTGACGAGGAAAATACCAGAGGATTGCATTACATCCGAATCAGCACTTTGAAAGCCTTTGTGATACTTTTGTTCCAGTGGGGGATTCTGCACACAGATCTGTTTCATATATCTTGAATCAGGGAAGGAATTTTTATCAGCACCTAATAAAACATAAGGAACAGAACCTTTGTTTTATTACTTGTCTTGCTTCACGCACAGGAAATGCCTCAGAAATATGATAGAAGAGGGTAATTTCAATGGCATCTTGAGAATAGTTTATCAGTATTTATTGGTTGCAACATCGCTTGTTTCATTTGCTTTGCAACCTACAGACTACCAGTTATCAGTCAGTGATATGCTGAAAGCTGGGAAGTAATTTTAGGGGTAGGACTGTTATTTTAATTTTTTAGGGTTTTTTTCTTCTATAAGATGTTATGGAAAACTTTGGGGGGGGGGTTTAAAAAATGTGTTGAATGCAAATTTCATCATCTCGAGTCTTGATAAAGTTTAGCTATGCATAACTCTAATAAGTTTATGCACCCGGAAGGAAGATTTAAAACAGTCCAGATTAGGAAGTGTTTCCATCAACTTCCTACCTTCTGCACATGTACAGATGATTTATTTATTTATTGGATTTGTATGCTGCCCCTCTCCAGAGACTCGGGGCGGCTAACAGCAACAACAAGACAGCGCATAACAATAATCCAATACTAAAAACAATTAAAACCCATTATAATAAAAAACCAAACATACATACAGACATACCATGCATAAAATTGTAAAGGCCTAGGGGGAAAGAGTATCACAATTCCCCCATGCCTGGCGGCAGAGGTGGGTTTTGAGTAGCTTACGAAAGGCAAGGAGGGTGGGGGCAATTCTAATCTCTGGGGGGAGTTTGATCCAGAGGGCCGGGGCCGCCACAGAGAAGGCTCTTCCCCTGGGTCCCGCCAAGCGGCATTGTTTAGTTGACGGGACCCGGAGAAGACCCACTCTGTGGGACCTAACTGGTCGCTGGGATTCGTGCAGCAGAAGGCGGTCCCTGAGATAATCTGGTCCGGTGCCATGAAGGGCTTTATAGGTAATAACCAACACTTTGAATTGTGACCGGAAACTGATCGGCAACCAATGCAGACTGCAGAGTGTTGGTGTAACATGATGTCCAGGTGGGTGGGCAAAACCTCCCAACTCTGCTGTCATTTCTACCAGTTTGCCCGAATCAAACTATGAGCGATGCTGACTCAAAAGAATATACAGTATATTAAAATAACAGTGGAGTGGATCCCTTTTTGTTGTTCATGGCTCCGAAGCTGACATACTTTATGGCTTATAGGATTAGAATGCAGGGTTTTCTAGGAGCAAGTAAAAGCAGATTGCGTGGAAGAATGTCTTCTTATAAGTGCCTACAGATGCAAAAACAGGCATTTTTACCTTTCCCTAAAACTGCAGTTTAAGTCGAAGATGTTGACTTAAACTTATGGGGCAAAGTTGTCCTTTAAAAAAAGAACCAGAACTCTAGTTTTAAGACTTATAGAGCTCAAAACGTTCACCTGGCTGTGAAGGGGGAAGAGAAAACCCCATGCTTAAAACAACAAAGACCTCAGGATTTGTTGTGGTTAGTTCTGGTCCAGCTCCTGCCCCAAGGACTGTGGATGTGGGGGAGACATCCACATGCTGCAGGCCTGTTTTGCCCCCGGTGGAATCTGCTGATGAAGGCTCCTCTGACCAAGAAGACATGAGTGACAGGGAGGAGAGTGTGGCAGACAGCTCACAAGGAGATCAATTATCTAGCTCCTCCTTGGATTCGGAACAAGAGTTAATGATACAGCCACGCATGCGGAGAGCGATGCATAGGCAACAACAACTGAGAGATTATTATCAAAGAAAATGAAGCCACCTGTGGTTGGGTGGGGCTGTGGTAATTAGTGAGGCTGCTATAAATAGCAGCCTGTAGGTTTGGCCATTGTGGAGGATTATCTGATCGTTGTGTTTCATGACTGCTTTACTGACTTTGATCTTTTGTGTGCTGATCTTTCCCCGCTTTGAAACTAAACCAGAGCAAAGTGTGTTTCACTTTGTGAAAGAAGAAGGACTGTGAATTACCTCACAGCTGCAAGCTAAGTATCACAGAACTGATAAGGGACTTGTACAAATTACCAGTTTGTTTGGAGACGATTGCTCTTTGCTATACAAAAAGAAGGCTTAGTTTAAGTGAATTTTCTTTATAAAGAACATTGTTTTGAATTTTCAAACGTGTGTGTGTCTGAAATTTGTACCTGTGAATTTTTGGGAGGATTCTACCAGAGAGCCCGACAGAACAGGATTTATCTCAGAATATTTTAAAAAAATATTAAAATAATAAAACATCTGATATTTATTGTTCTACATCTGTTGGATATGCCTTGCCCTTTGTGTGGTTTTTTATTTACTGCCCTTAGAAGCCAGCACGAGAGAGAGAGAACTTTCCCTCTGTTGTTTAGGATAAAGGATCACCAGGCATGATCTGTTCTTTTCTTGTGATTCTCAGATGAGCTGTTTGAAAGAAAACTCTCCCCCTTTCCATCTTTTAACCCCTACTTCTCCCTCAGAAAGAAAAGGGGGAAATGTATACATTAGCCTCTCTTGACCTCTCTGGCTGATGGGAAACCTCAAGAGATTTGGGTAAATGTTCATTACAAAAAAAAAAACCCAACCCACCACTATTGTGGTCGCTGTGATTTTTATTTTTATTTTTTTTTGCTAAGAACCAAACTTTTTTAAAAAAAAAAACTTTCCAAAGTTTATTGCACTTACCACAAATTCGAATAAATCATTCTGCGCTATTGAGTATGTTTTAATGAAGTATCCTGAATCCCAGGGACTAAGTGAAAAATTACTTTTTTCCTAACATGTTGTAATAGTAATTCAATTTTGCAGATTAGAACTACTTATTCTTCAGTACGGAAACAGGTATTTCCATGGCTGAGCTCCAAGATTCCCATGGTAGAGAATTGGGAGAGGGAAGTAGAAGAAAGTAAGTTACTTATCCGCATCTCACATCCTATTAAGTTAATACATCTGGCTCAGAATTCAGACATAGCTTAGACATATTTTTCCATTCTGCAAAATCTTCAGCCTTAGGATACTCCGTATATTCTTTTCCTATTTAAAAAAAAAATTAGAACAGCTAAAAAAACTCACTTAGAGAGCTAACTAAAAACTCAGAGACCTTGACAAGTTCTTTCCCTTTCAGCTACAAATTAATGATATCTTTCCTCTGGGTGGTTTAGTTCCACTGAAATTATTTAAAAAATCAGTATCAATAGCTTGGGTGGTGATCAGTTAACTTTATGAATACTTTATTAAGAGAATGAATGCAATGGCCAGACTTTCATTCTGTATACCAGTGTTTCCCAACCTTGGCAACTTGAAGATATTTGGACTTCAACTCCCAGAATATAAATATTTTATTTATTTTATTTATTTGTTTTGTCCAATACACAATAATATGCAGTGAAGGTTATAGAGGATATTTATGAGTAGAATGTATCAAAGAGAGTATAGAAGAGAAATATAGGAGTAAAATATAACTAGAAAGAATAGCAGAAAATATAAGAGATAAAAGAGATATAATAGATAAATGATGGATAGAAGAGATAGAAGAAAAGATATAAGAGATATAGGAGAGACTATAGGACAAGGGACGGTAGGCACTTTGGTGCACTTATGTACACTCCTTACTGACCTCTTAGGAACCTGGTGAGGTCAACCGTAGATAGTCTAAGGGTAAAGTGTTGGGGGTTAGGGGATGAAACTACAGAGTCCAGTAGTAAGTTCCACGCTTCGACAACCCGATTACTAAAGTCGTATTTTTTACAGTCAAGTTTGGAGTGGTTAATATTAAGCTTGAATCTGTCGTGCGCTCTTGTGTTGTTGCGGTTGAAGCTGAAGAAATAATTAACAGGCAGGGCGTTGCAGCATATAATCTTGTGGGCAATACTTAGAGCGTGTTTTAGGCATCGTAGTTCTAAGGTTTCAAGATCCATAGAAACATAGAAACATAGAAGACTGACGGCAGAAAAAGACCTCATGGTCCATCTAGTCTGCCCTTATACTATTTCCTGTATTTTATCTTAGGATGGATATATGTTTATCCAAGGCATGTTTAAATTCAGTTACTGTGGATTTATCAACCACGTCTGCTGGAAGTTTGTTCCAAGGATCTACTACTCTTTCAGTAAAATAATATTTTCTCATGTTGCTTTTGATCTTTCCCCCAACTTCAGATTGTGTCCCCTTGTTCTTGTGTTCACTTTCCTATTAAAAACACTTCCCTCCTGGACCTTATTTAACCCTTTAACATATTTAAATCTTTCGATCATGTCCCCCCTTTTCCTTCTGTCCTCCAGACTATACAGATTGAGTTCATTAAGTCTTTCCTGATACGTTTTATGCTTAAGACCTTCCACCATTCTTGTAGCCCGTCTTTGGACCCGTTCAATTTTGTCAATCTCTTTTTGTAGGTGAGGTCTCCAGAACTGAACACAGTATTCCAAATGTGGTCTCACCAGCACTCTATATAAGGGGATCACAATCTCCCTCTTCCTGCTTGTTATACCTCTAGCTATGCAGCCAAGCATCCTACTTGCTTTCCCTACTGCCTAGCCAGGATTGTAAGTCTTGATTCGTAGGGTATTCTGTAGCCTGAGAGATTCTGGGGTGTGATTACCATGAATCTCTTCCCGCTCCCCACTCTGAGACTGCGGAGCCTCTTGTTTTGGATTCTTTCGGGGAAAACTTGCCAAAAATGTCCCCCACTGCTTCTGCAGGTGTACATTCTACCACACTTTTTCTCCTGAATTAGTTCTTTTGCTCTAACTTTAATATCATGACCTAGAACAATTTCAGTGGAAAAATTGATGCAAGGGGAATAATATAGCATACATGTCAATCTCCCTATAATTTATCATTGTTATTTCACCCTGGGCTATTTTTATTAGCTTTGGTCATCATTGTACATCTGCTGTAAATTTTCACTTCAGTCTGTTTGTTACTAATATAAACCAGCATTTTCTGTTGCCAGTTTTGGCAAACAAAAAAGAAAAAAATATATATAAACAAAAGCATGCAACTTCTACCCCGTTCTCTTGGATTCTTAGCAAAAATTCTTAACAGCTTAGAAACATAGAAACATAGAAGACTGATGGCAGAAAAAGACCTCATGGTCCATCTAGTCTGCCCTTATACTATTTCCTGTGTTTTATCTTAGGATGGATATATGTTTATCTCCTAGTGAGTTTTCTCCTGACAATATGTAAAATATGAAATAATAGAATAGAATAGAATAGAATTTTATTGGCCAAGTGTGATTGGACACACAAGGACTTTGTCTTGGTGCATATGCTCTCTGCGTACATAAAATAAAATATACATTTGTCAAGAATCATGTGGTACGACACTTAATGATTGTCATAGGGGTCAAATAAGCAATGAAGAAGCAATATTAATAAAATATTAGGATATAAGCAACAAGTTACACTCATACAGTCAACATGGGAGGAAATGGGTGAAAGGAATGATGAGAAAAAGTAGTAGAATAGAAGTGCAGATTTAGTAGAAAGTCTGACAGTGTTGAGGGAATTATTTGTTTAGTAGAGTGATGGCGTTCGGGGGAAAACTTTTCTTGTGTCTAGTTGTCTTGGTGTACAGTGCTCTGTAGCGACGTTTTGAGGGTAGGAGTTGAAACAATTTGTGTCCAGGATGTGAGGGGTCAGTAAATATTTTCCCCGCCCTCTTTTTGACTCGTGCAGTATACAGGTCCTCAATGGAAGGCAGGTTGGCAGCATAGGATATACCAACATCCATTTGCTTTCCAGACATTGAACCTTGGTTGTCTAAAGCAGTGGTCTACAACCTTGGTAACTTGAAACCTGGTGGACTTCAACTCCCAGAATTCCCCAGCCACCTTTACCCTTTGGGGAATTCTGGGGATTGAAGTCCACCAGGTTTCAAGTTGCCATGGTTGGAGATCCCTGATCTAAAGTCATGAATAGTAGAACAATATGGCAGTACCGGCATACATTAATGCTACTTTTTCTTTCAGTTTTGTTTGCTGGAGAGACGGAGTAACGACACGGACACAAGAGCTGGATTTAAACTGGGTCATTTTTATTAACATAAATTTGCATAATTTATTCATTACTTTGCATAAATTAGCATAATCAACTATGACCCAGAAATGGACCTGCAGGGTCAAACAAATACTTCCGGGGCGGAAATGACGTTATGCCAAAAAACATTCCTGGGCAACTCATGGGCGTATCTCGATGCAAGTCCAGGTGAGGGCCAGGCCGTCACCTGCGACCCTGCCATGCTGTGCATGAGGGGGGTCCCACCGGCTAACCCGAATCCGGGAATTAAAGGTGCAGGACCCAAAGACAGGTTCCCCCCAGCTGCTCAGGCAGAAACTCCCTCCATGAGCTTGCGGAGAACCTGTCAATCATCCCCAAAGATGCCCAAGGGAGAACGCGCGGTTGCTAAACCACCCCAGTTTTCCGCCCCTAACCTGCCTACCCAAATGACCAAAGGTAAGCCAATTAACCTAATAAATGCAAACACCCCCTAACCGCACATCCATCTCCTCAGTGTGGAATGGGCGAAAAAACAGCTCGGCTAATATGCAGAACTGCCAAAAATTCCCATTCGGCCCCCTAAGGGCGACCCCTAAGCGCACTGCAAAATAGGGAGGGCGGGCGGGTGTCTGCTCGTGGCCTCTGCAGTCCGGGCGAAAAGGGGGAGCCCCGGGCCTGCTCGCCCTTATATAGGGCAGGCAGGCCCCGCCCGGACCAATCAGAAGCCTGGCCAATCAGGCCCGACCTCCCGAGCGAAGTCTCGCATCGGGATCCAAAATGGCGGCCGCCATGAGGGACCGTGTCTCCCGGTCCCTCCAGCAAAGCCTGCCGCCGGGTAAGTCCGGCGCTGCGATTCTGCCGGAGCAAATGCTCACTGACCAATCACCTTCTAGGATTCATCCCGACCAATAGCAGGCCGCCTCTCATCCAGGCCCAGGAAGGTCCCCACTAGGGCTGCCATTTGTCATTGTGCAAAAATCATTATAACAATATTATAAAAATATAATGAATTTTCCCTTTCTGATTTAGGGAACCATTCATTTGCAGCTATCACTTTTAAGCATTTTATTGGTCTTAACCCAACCCTTTACTTGGACAATATTTAAATGGTTCTCCTGCCTTAGAGCAGTGTTTTTCAACCAGTGTGCCGTGAGACATGGTCAGGTGTGCCATTGGGGAAATTAAACATAGGTTACAAACTACGGCCTGCATGCTGGATATGGCCCGTGGAGGTAATTTATCCAGCCCACCGCCAGCCACCTCCATCTGAACATAAATATTCCCCTCACAATCCCTCCAGCTATCAGCGACAGGAAGAGTGGAGGCACAGGGAACGCTCACTGACCAATCACCTTCTAGGATTCATCCCAACCACTAGCGATGAACCAATAGCAGGCCGCCTCTCATCCACACCCAGGAAGGTCCCTGCTCGGGTTGCCATTTGTCATTGTGAGGCCGTGGTGAGTAGTTGAAGCTGCTACTCCTCCCCATGGTCCCGATTTCTAGTCCTGGTCAGGATTGGAGGTAAATGTTGCCACCACTAGATGAAGCCTCAGCCTCAGCTGGTTATGTCTATCCTGATGGTGTATATAGATATTTGACCTTTTTCTTTTTGTAAGAGGCCCTCGCAGAGGGTGATATACAATCACAATGTCACAATGGCCTCCTAAAGGGTCATCTTCTTAAAGAGTGTCATTTTGGTTGGTGGTGTGCCCCAGGATTTTGTAAATGTAAAAAATGTGCCATGGCTCAAAAAAGGTTAAAAATCACTGCCTCAGAGCAGTGTTTCCCAACCTTGGCAACTTGAAGAGATCTGGACTTCAACTCCCAGAATTCCCCAGCCAGCATTCACTGGCTGGGGAATTCTGGGAGTTGAAGTCCAAATATCTTCAAGTTGCCAAGGTTGGGAAACACTGCCTTAGAGAATAGAATAGGGTATCTCATCTCATATCTGTTATGGTTAGCTCTGGCCCAGCTCCTGCCCCAAGGACTGTGGATGTGGGGGAGACATCCACATGCTGCAGGCCTGTTTTGCCCCCCCCCCCCCGTGGAATCTGATGATGAAGGCTCCTCTGACCAAGAAGACATGAGTGACAGGGAGGAGGAGAGTGTGGCAGACAGCTCAGAAGGAGATCAATTATCTAACTCCTCCTTGGATTCAGAACAAGAGTTAATGATACAGCCACGCATGCGGAGAGCGATGCATAGGCAACAACAACTGAGAGATTATTATCAAAGAAAATGAGGCCACCTGTGGTTGGGTGGGGCTGTGATCATTAGTGAGGCTGCTCTTTATGTGGTTTGGCCATTGTGGAGGATTATCTGATCGTTGTGTTTCGTGACTGCTTTACTGACCTTGACCTTTTGTGTGCTGATTTTCCCCCGCTTTGAAACTAAACCAGGGCAAAGTGTGTTTCACTTTGTGAAAGAAGAAGGACTGTGAATTGCCTCACAGCTGCAAGCTAAGTATCACAGAACTGATAAGGGACTTGTACCAATTGCCAGTTTGTTTGGAGACGAGTGCTCTTTGCTATCCCAAAAGAGGGCTTGGTTTAAGTGAACTTTCATTATAAAGAACATTGTTTTGAGTTTTCAAACGTGTGTGTGTCTGAAATTTGTACCTGTGCATTTTCGGGAGGATTCTACCACAATATCCCTATGTGACCTACTTGAAGATTACTTGCAAGAGCAACGAGATTTTCATATTTTATAGACCTAAGACATTATGAACTGATGAAGCTTGTTATTTGCATGCCACTGTACTGAGGTACCCATGTAGAACAGCTTTTTAAAATTACTTTTGTCCTTTAACTGCAATCTGACTTTTGTTTGTGCACATCTGCCGGAGTGTGGGTGTGTTGACCTTGGAGATGGAACTGCAGATGATCCTGCAAGAAATCCAGGCACAATAAAACATCTTAAGTTAGTTACTTCTTCCTAAAAGTGAGAGCTTATGATGGTGAGTAGGAGCTATCTGCCTTTGCAGGCACTAAATCCTGGAGCACTCTTCACACTTACAAAGCTTCACAAGACGTGCTACCATCTGGTTTTAGTTTCAAAAGTGGCCAGAAATTCCACAATCAGAAATAAATTAGTTTTTTTAAAAAAAGAAATCTGCCTCTTTTTTTTCTTTTCACATCATGTGAAAGAGAATTTTGCCACCCGCCCACCCATCTACTACGCCAAACATGATTTCCTAGAAATGAGCAAGGCCCTTGGGTGAAGGCAGACATCATGTAGTCCCAGAACTTCAAAATGTGAAATGAAAACAGACCCCGATCTACATGCTATGATTTCGTTCAGAAAAATAGGGGAGATATGTTTCCTGGGAAAACTTTAACAAGTCCTCCAGGCACCGTTCCCATTTTTTACAGCAATACGATGACATGCCCTGTTCTTCTGGAAAAATATCCCCGATATGCCACTACAGCACTAAATGGAGTCACTTTGAAATTACAAGCTCACAACAAATTACAAGATCGCAATAAATCACATATGTAACCCACACCACATCTCGGACACCCTTGAAAATGTCCAAAGATACTTCGCCAGAAGAGCCCTTCACTCCTCCACTCGAAACAGAATACTCTACGAAAGCAGACTATCAATCCTAGGTCTTGAAAGCTTAAAACTACGATGCCTAAAACACGATCTAAGTATTGCCCACAAGATCATATGCTGAAACGTTCTACCTGTCAATGACTATTTCAGCTTCAACCGCAACAACACAAGAGCACGCAACAGATTCAAACTTAATATTAACCGCTCCAAACTTGACTGTAAAAAATATTACTTCAGCAACCGAGTTGTCGAAGCATGGAACTCATTACCTGACTCAGTAGTGTCAACCCCTAACCCCAAACATTTTTATTTATTTATTTATTTATTTATTATTTAGATTTGTATGCCGCCCCTCTCCGCAGACTCTCCACGATTGACCTCTCCAGGTTCCTTAGAGGTCAGTAAGAGCGTGCATAAGTGCACCAGTGTGCCTTCCGTCCCCTGTCCAATTGTCTCTCCTTATCTCATTTATCTTTTCCTCCTTTCAAATTTGTTCACCTATACAGTACTTTTATATCTTTTCTTCTATTCCTTTCTTTAGTTATATTACTACATATCTATTCTCTTCCTCCCTCCCCCCAGAACCCGCAGGGGCAATGGGGTGGCAAGCTGGGGGCTTTGGTGCACTCGCTGCCGGCATCTCCCATGGCGGCGGCAGCAGAACTAGTGCTCAGGGGAAGGGGAAGCTCAAGGCAAGAGGTATCCAGGCCAGGACTCGAAGCCGGGATTCCAGGCCAGACAGCTGGGAGGTCGGACGCTACCACTAAGGAAGAAGAGGCAGCAACGGCATGTGGCAGTAAGCGACAGTGGCAGAAAAAGAGGCAGCCGCGTTCTTTAGTGCTTGAGGTGACACTGAGCTGCGGGCAGAGGCTACCAGAGGGTTATGAGGGACCCACCGCAAGCCATCCTGATTAGCGCGCACCCCCCTGACCCAACAATGCCCTCAGCTCCCCCCCCCCTCAGGTGAGTTAGGGTGGTCTTGTCCACCCGCAAGGCTCAGCTTTAGGTGGAGTGTACCAATGCTCCGAGAATTAAAGGGGGGGGATCGGGAGGCTGGGGCGGAAGCGGAGCTTTTATTTAAAGAAGCAGGACGGTTGGGATGGGGGGGGAGGCGAGTTAAAACGCAGAGTACTTTTTGAAAACCCATGGTATAGCCCTTCCGCGAAAGTCGGACCCGCAAAAGTCAAGGGACCACTCTATGTTCTAAACAGCAAACTTCACTAACGTAAATCATTGTAGCTATATATTGTGTAATGTGGTAGTTTGACCTCATATATATCTTGGTTTTAACTGCTCCACTTTAATGGAAAATGTACATTTCCATTTGATGAAGTGATATCCATGTGATTTATCGGCTCATGAAAAAATGCAGACTAAAAACAACCCTACGAAGGAACTGGATACAACACTTCCTTTCTGAAATCCACAGGCAAAGAGTAAGTCTCATATTCTGTAGTTTTTTTAAAAAAAAATTAGTGCTTTTGAGTAGACATAGTGGATGATGTAATACTTTCATTTAGGGAAAAGTCAACATTCTGTCACTAGTAAATCATCGAGTTAAATAATTTGGTTTTACATGTTTGACAGGCGCTAATGATGTGTGAGATAGCATCAGGTGGTACTTCACTTCAGACAGGTGAAATGGTTTACTTGCTCTCAATTGAATCAGCGGCTAGGATATAACTTGTGTAGTGTATTGTTGCCCAAGTGTTCTTTTTGCTCTCCTCTTTTTTAATCAGGTGTATTTCTCTGATAACTAGCAGAACCTGCCACGGATTTGCAAAACTGACATCAACTTCCCAAGCAGCTCCTTCAAGTAGCCACAAGGGCATAATTAAACTGACAAAATTGCGGTGAGTAGGAAAAATTGCTTATCTTATAGTTGTCAGTGTATATGTATGTGTGAGTGTGTGTGCAGCTTTTCTTTTCCTTTTGTTTTTGCCAGGGGACCCTAAACGTCCACAAAATTGGAACCTCCTGTTCAGTTGATTGTTTGGCAAATAATGTCTTCCTAGGCTTTATCAAGATTGCTTTATTTTCCTGATTCAGTGTTCGCAATGTCTTATTTAACAGCACGCCTTTGTGAAGAACATGGAACTTTTTACATTAACCTTCAGCTGTCTCTTCCTCCATAACAACTTACAGTTTTAAAAACACCAAAAAGAGGCAGCTATGGAGCACTGGAGTATTGCATGAAAAACAATTTCCTGTTTTGATCTACAGAATATTTTCTGCAGGCAGGGAATGTCTCCTGTAACTTCTGACCATTTACAATGAGGAATAAAGCAAATTCCAGCTTCTGCTCAGGCAATCTCACACTACTCACAGCCTACAAACACTTTTCCCAGACCCATCCTAGACTACTTCTCATCTGTCTGGAACCCATACTACATCTCAGACATCAACACCCTTGAAAATGTCCAAAGATATTTCACCAGAAGAGCCCTTCACTCCTCCTCTCGAAACAGAATACCCTACGAAAATAGACTAACAATCCTGGGCCTAGATAGCCTAGAACTACGGCGCCTAAAACACGACTTGAGTATTGCCCACAAGATCATATGCTGCAACGTCCTACCAGTCAATGACTACTTCAGCTTCAACTGCAATAACACAAGAGCACGCAACAGATTCAAACTTAATACGAACCGCTCCAAACTTGACTGTAAAAAATATGATTTCGACAATCGAGTTATTGAAGTGTGGAACTCATTACCGGACTCAATTGTGTCAACCCCTAACCCCCAACATTTCTCCCTTAGACTTTCCACGATTGACCTCTCCAGGTTCCTAAGAGGCCAGTAAGGGGCGTACATAAGTGCACTGATGTGCCTTTCGTCCCCTGTCCAATTGTCTTTCCTTTCTTTCACCTATCATATATATTCTCTTTCTTTCATATATCCTCTCCTCTAAGTTCACTTTTACCCTTATATATATTACTACATGTCTATTTTTCTTCCTATGTATTTGTGTATTGGACAAATGAATAAATAAAATAAATTTTAAAAAAACTTTATTTCTGACAAACCTCTTTTTGCACCTGTCATCTTTCAACATTTTTTTTTACATTTTATTGTAATTTCTTTGACTGCTGTGAGTCACCTCAACTTATAGAGAGTCAGGCAGTATATGAGTTAACTTTTTATTCTTTACTCCGTTACCTGCTGCGATTTCAATGCAAGCAGCATTATCTTCAAACACATTACAGCTTCACTCACTTTTACGTTTAAATCCTTTTACAGCTGTACATACCAAGTTACCTCTGAGCACAGCTCAGGCAGAGCAATAAATTCTGCCTCTGTTGTAGAAATGGCTACAGTTGTTTGTTTTCAGGACTTCCTCCAAATAATATCGCAATCCCAGAATTACACTTTCAAAGTTCCCTTCAAATACCTGAGAATTCTTTTTATACCCATCCAATGTAAGCAGTGGAAGTGATGTGCCGGTGCCTGGAGGCTGTTGGGGCCTGGATGGGTGTCAACAAGCTCAAACTCAACCCAGACAAGACGGAGTGGCTGTGGGTCTTGCCTCCCAAGGACAATTCCATCTGTCCGTCCATCACCCTGTGGGGGGAACTACTGACCCCCTCAGAGAGGGTTTGCAACTTGGGTGTCCTCCTCGATCCACAGCTAACATTGGAACATCATCTTTCGGCTGTGGCGAGGAGGGCGTTTGCCCAGGTTCACCTGGTGCACCAGTTGCAGCCCTATTTGGACAGGGAGTCATTGCTCACAATCACTCATGCCCTCATCATCTCGAGGTTCGATTACTGACTTACCACTGTAAGTCACAACAAACATTTGAGCTTTGGTGGTGCAGTGCTTAGAAAGCCTGGGGCAGATGTCTTAGTTCCCCCATACCTGGCGATATAGGTGGGTCTTGAGTAACTTGAGAAAGACAATGAGGGTGAGGGCCATTCTAATATCCGGGGGGAGTTGATTCCAGAGGGCCGGGGCCACCACAGAGAAGGCTCTTCCCCTGGGGCCCACCAAACGACATTGTTTGGTCAACAGGACCAGGAGAAGGCCAACTCTGTGGGACGTTATCGGCCGCTGGGATTCGTGCGGTAGAAGGTGGTTCTGGAGGTATTCTGGTCCAATGCCATGAAGGGCTTTAAAGGTCATTACCAACAATTTGAACTGTGACCGGAAACCGATCGGCAGCCAGTGCAGGCCACAGAGTGTTGTAGAAACGTGGCCAAATCTAGGAAGCCCCACGATAGCTCTCGCGGCCACATTCTGCACGATCTGAAGTTTCTGAACACTTTTCAAAGGTAGCCCCATGTAGAGAGCGTTGCAGTAGTCAAACCTCGAGGTGATAAGGGCGTGAGCGACTGTGAGCAATGACTTCAGACCACTTAGATTTCAACGTGCTTTACAGCCCTCTCTAAGCAGTTTTACAGAGTCAGCATATAGCCCCCAACAATCCTCATTTTACTGACCTTGGAAGGATGGAAGGATGAGTCAACCTTAAGCCTAGTGAGATCCGAACTTCCAAATTGCAGTCGGACGGACGGCAGCAGATGTAGCCTGCAATACTGCATTCTAAGCACTGCACCACCAAAGCTCAAATGTTTGTTGTGACTTACAGTGGTACAGTATACTACAACTCACTTAAGATGGCAAAAGTATCTAAGAGGGTATCCTTATGATTCAGATGGAAATAATGCAGAAAAAAAATCAAGCAATGCAGAATAAAATCAAATGTGCATTGTGTAGAGAGCAAAAATTATTTATAATAGTGGCAAAACAGTTGGCGACTGTAACATAACTTGCTTATTACAGTAGGATATATTGAAACATAACATTTACGCTATAATTTTATTCATAGAAACATAGAAACATAGAAGACTGACGGCAGAAAAAGACCTCATGATCCATCTAGTCTGCCCTTATACTATTTTCTGTATTTTATCTTAGGATGGATATATGTTTATCCCAGGCATGTTTAAATTCAGTTACTGTGGATTTGTCAACCACGTCTGCTGGAAGTTTGTTCCAAGGATCTACTACTCTTTCAGTAAAATAATATTTTCTCATGTTGCTTTTGATCTTTCCCCCAACTAACTTCAGATTGTGTCCCCTTGTTCTTGTGTTCACTTTCCTATTAAAAACACTTCCCTCCTGGACCTTATTTAATCCTTTAACATATTCTTTGCTGTTTTTAACTACAATTTCTTAACAAGGGATCTCCGTAGAATCTTTATTCTGTAGAATCCCATCCTCGTCGCCACTGGGAGTGGATAGACCACAGGAGACCGATTTCAAAACAGCTCTTTATTCAGCAAACTCTAACAACCAGCAAAACAGCTTTGACAGCTTCTCCTTTTATAGAGATATAACAGCCAATGGTGTTTGAGTGGTTTTGCACCCAAACGCTGGACCTGGTTGGAAACAGCTAACTACTAGTTAGAACCCAACACCAGTAGAGGGAATTTCCTTGATGCCGTGTTTCTGAATAATGTATTTATTGCTTTATTCATTGTTAATTTGTCTCCACTTGCAGGTTTGGGTATGAATAAATAAAGCACATCTATATATATAATTTAAAGCCCACACATGTGTAATAACAGTAGAGATCTTTTCTCATTCTCAAGAGACTGAACTTGGATTGGACCATCACTGTAACCACTTGGTGAGAAAACACAGCCAATATGAGCTCATCCACTGGTGAGAAAACATGATCATTATACATCGTAGCACAAGTTTACAAACTCTTGTATAAGGATTTGCGAACCAGTGCTAGCAGCTATTTTGTTTCTTCTTAAAATTCCTTGGATTCAATTACTTGTTCCTTGGGAAGGTTGCCATTTCCCCTTAAATAAAAGCAGTAAAAAAAGACTGGATTTCTTACAAAGCACAAGCAACAAATAAAAGTTTAAGACAAACAGTGTAGTCTTTTGGCAAAAAGTTTCAAGGAGTTGCCCCCTATGTGTTCCAGATGTATAGATGTAGTTTAAGTAAATGTATACTTAGCTTAGGAACATCATAGCACGTTTAAGATAAATAATACGTATGAATTCAGGAGTCTGGTCCATATTCAGGAACGGCTGTTTGTTTAAAGCATTGTGCAGTTTATTATAAGGAGTGTTATCCCACATAGGAGCAGGTACGTTTTATAGTCTTTCTCCAAGCGATTATCCTCCAGAGATGTTGAATCTGTATTTCTCTGGCTTTCTTGATGTTTGAAGAAAGTAGCTGCAGCATTTCATTTCTTTCTCATACATTGAAACTGTTAAAGCTATTCCAAAATATCAACGTGCCAGAGTTTTATAAGGAAATTCACAAGAACAATTGAATTCAGATCCCTTTCATTACTCCATAATCTAGTTATACTAACGAAAAAGGCTGATGTTTATGAAGTACATTCGTCTCTTGTTAAGACTTCAGTAAGGTCCCTACCCAACTTTATAACCTTTCAATTGACAAGTTGTCAAAACTGTGTAGGACCGAAACTTCGTTGAAGCAAAATCCCCCTTTGAAGTTCTGTATAAACCCTAACAAGTAGCCCAAGTTGCTATACTTTGCAAGAGCTACACAAAATGAGGTCAAAGTAACCAAATTTGTGTCATCATAGATTGTATGAAGGCAGGAATGGCAGCGCCGGACTTACCCGGCGGCAGGCTTTGCTGGAGGGACCGGGAGACACGGTCCCTCGTGGCGGCCGCCATTTTGGATCCCGGGCGAAGTCTCGCGATGCGAGACTTCGCTCGGGAGGTCAGGCCTGATTGGCCAGGCTTCTGATTGGTCCGAGCGGGGCCTGCTTGCCCTATATAAGGGCGAGCAGGCCCGGGGCTCTCCCTTTTCGCCCGGACTGCAGAGGCCACCTGGACTTGCATCGAGATACGCCCATGAGTTGCCCAGGAATGTTTTTGGCATAACGTCATTTCCGCCCCGGAAGTATTTGTTTGACCCTGCAGGTCCATTTCCGGGTCATAGTTGATTATGCTAATTTATGCAAAGTATTGAATAAATTATGCAAATTTATGTTAATAAAAATGACCCAATTTAAATCCAGCTCTTGTGTCCGTGTCGTTACTCCGTCTCTCCAGCAATTGTTAGAGAGAGGCATATTAAACAATCATAGAAATGTAATCATGGATAAAATTAGACAAATCCACTTCTTTCTGAGTGAAACAGATACAAACATATACTTATTTAGACAAATTCAAGAATTTTTTAACAAACATCGCTTAAGACAGTTGCCTAAATAGTTCCAAACTAGATATGTGATAAATAAAGTAATAAAACTGTTCCCTGTGCTAATCATCTAGTGCATCCTTCCAAAGCTTGATCTGTGCTGTATTCAGATGTGTTACTTATTTGTTTCTTCTGCCATCTCCTTTGATGTGTTCCTGGATTTAATTCTGTTATTTGTGATGTCTGAGTTTTCAGTAGTGAATATAACGTTACTTGTTTCCCCTTTTGATCTCTCCTTACCTACTTGAGGGCATATCTGTATGTTATATCCCTTGATCCAAACACAAATTTATTTGTCGTGTGGTGGTAGGAAGAAACTAAACTTTAAAAAAAGATCAGAAGTCATAAGAACACCATTTCAAAATTAATTGTTTTAATATTTATATGCAGAAACATGTCAATAAAACCATCCACTTGGCACACAAAAAATTCAATTTCTGAACGTTGCTTTATGCCAGAATGTAACATTGAAAAGAAAGTAGCTTGATAGTTTCTATTTAAATACTTTTAAAAAAACCTAATAATTAAATAATTCCCAATTATTCATTTCTCCTATTGATAAAAAGGTAGTTACTCTGATAAAGATAGATACAACTCTGAGGATTATTGTCTGACCTGATGTGTTTAATTTTCAGTCAGCATTTAATCATTGCAAGAGTAGCATCTATGGATATTGCTATTCATTTATTCATGAAATTTATAGATCATGTAATTAATCAGATGTCTGTCTACTCTGATTTAAAAAAAAAGATAACAAATAGAAGTTGAGGATTCCAGGCAGTATCCAGAAGGACTAACTCTATAGCAAGGAAAACTTCAGTAAATAGCTTTTGGATGACCAGTCATGCTGATCATTTCATGAATTCATCAACACCCTTGAAAATGTCCAAAGATACTTCACCAGAAGAGCCCTTCACTCCTCCACTCGAAACCGAATACCCTACGAAAGGGGACTATCAATCCTAGGTCTAGAAAGCTTAGAACTACGTCGCCTAAAACACGATCTAAGTATTGCCCACAAGATCATATGCTGCAACGTTCTACCTGTCAATGACTACTTCAGCTTCAATCACAACAACACAAGAGCACACAACAGATTCAAACTTAATATTAGCCGCTCCAATCTTGAGTGTAAAAAATATGACTTCAGCAACTGAGTTGTCGAAGCGTGGAACTCATTACCTGACTCAGTAGTGTCAACCCCTAATCCCCAACATTTTTCCCTTAGACTATCCACGATTGACCTCTCCAGGTTCCTTAGAGGCCAGTAAGGGGCGTGCATAAGTGCACCAGTGTGCCTTCCGTCCCCTGTCCAATTGTCTCTCCTTATCTCATTTATCTTTTCTTCCTTTCAAATATATTCTCCTATACTTTTATATCTTTTCTTCTAATCTTTTCTTTACTTATATTATTACATATCTTTCTCTTCAATGTGTATTATGTATTGGACTAAATAAATGAATGAATGAATGAATGAATGAATGAATGAATGAATGAATGAATAAATAAATAAATAAATAAATAAATAAATAAATAAATAAAAAGAATTCTCATAACTTTAAAAATGTATTTATTTATTTGGATTCTAGGCTGCCCGTCTCAAGTGGACTTTTAAATTTCAAATAATGCTTGCCCTGTTCAAAAAAGTCGAACATCTTTGAATTAGGTCATACTTGGTAAAGTGGTCCTGCTTTATATTTTGTAACCTTTGTTTACCTCAAAGGTTGTGGGGTTTTCTCTGTGGGGAACTATGCATGCCACCAACAATTTCTTTTTGATGTTTTATTTCTTTATTCCAGATTGCACTGTAATTGTTTGTTTTTCTTGTCTGTTTTCTTCTGCTTTCTTGTAAGTGTAGATTGTATTCTACTGTCAATTTCCCATCCAATTATATCTTTATATGAATAGATATAAAAATATGATAAAAATATAAAGATAGCATTAAAAAATAATTTTCGGTTGCATCACAATAATCATAAAATTATATCCGCATCACAGATAATCATTGTAAGATCCTCTCTAACCCTAAGAACTAATACATAAACGTTTGTTATCTATTTTTCCTAGACCTCTTTTTTGGTTCTCTCTTTTTAAAGTGTTAGTCTTCAAGTGTGAGTTGAGATCTGGACATCTACTCTGGGGGGAGCTGGTTCCAGAGGGTCGGAGCCACCACAGAAAAGGCTCTTCCCCTGGGTCCCACCAGACGACATTGTTTAGTTGACGGGACCCGGAGAAGGCCCACTCTGTGGGACCTAACCGGTCGCTGTCATTCGTGCGGCAGAAGGCGGTCCCGGAGATATTCTGGTCCGAGGCCATGTAGGGCTTTATAGGTCATAACCAACACTTTGAATTGTGACGGGAAACTGGTCAGCAACCAGTGCAGACTGCAGACTGTTGGAGTAACATGGAGTAACAGACAGCCCAGGAAGCCAATCTCCATTATTTTTGGTAGATTCGGATGAGGAATTGCTAGACCCACGCATGCGCAGAGTTATGCATAGAAGAGACCAATTGAAGAAATATTCCAGGCGATAGAGAATCCACCTGTGGTCGGGTGGGGCTCACGTAATTATAGCAGCTGTTAAAATGGCAGCGTGCCGGCTGAGCAGTGTGGAGATTATCTGATCGTAGTTGTTGGGAGTCACAGAGTTTGAGAAAAGAAATCCTTGTAAGTTTTTGCCACGTCTGGAACAAACAGTATTTGTGCAGAACTGCACAGTACTGGTTTATTGCTGATTTATTGCTTGCCTTGTTATTGGACTGTAATCCATTATTGCCTTGTTTATACAAGAATTCCCTTTGAATTCTAAAAGGGAATTTTGCTTCTCTTTTGTTGAGATGAAAAACATTTACTAGACTTCTACTGAGTGTGTGTGTCTGTTTTGAACCAATTTCCTTTGCATTGCAGGCTTGTACTAGAAGCCGACAGAACACACAGCATTCTTCACTATTGATCATGCTGATTTGAATACAGTGTTCCCTCGATTTTCGTGGGGGATGCGTTCCGAGACCGCCCGCGAAAGTCGAATTTCCGCAGAGATGCGGAAGTAAATACACTATTTTTGGCCATGAACAGTATCACCAGCCTTCCCTTAACACTTTAAACCCCTAAATTACAATTTTCCATTCCCTTAGCAACCATTTAGATCAGCGGTCCCCAAACTACGGCCCGGGGGCCGGATGCGGCCCGTTGAAGCAATTTATCCGGCCCGCGGCAGCACACAAGATTTTACCTGGAGCCGGGCATTGGAGAGATAGAGTGAGTGTGAGAGAGAAAGAAATCAAGAGAGAGAGAGAGAAAGGAAGAGGGAGAAATAGAAAGAGAATGAGTGAGAGAGAAAGAGAGAGAGAGAAAGAGGGACAGAGAGAAAGAGAAAGAAAGAAAGGAATAGAGAGGGAGAGAGAAAGGAAGTGGGAGAGATACAAAGAAAGTGAGTGAGAGAAAGAAAGAGAAAGAAAGTGAGAGAGTGAGAGAGAGTGAGAGAGAGAGAGAGAAAAAAAAAGGAGAGGAAGGAAGAGAGAGAGAGAGAAAGAGAAAACCCGGCAAGGAGTTGGGGACTTGCTCCACTTCACCTCCTCCTCCTCCCTCAAGGCGGCGGCATTAAGAAAACCGCAGAGTTTTTTTATATTCCGGCCCTCCAACAGTCTGAGGGACAGTGAACTGGCCCCCTGTGTAAAAGGTTTGGAGACCCCTGATTTAGATTATTACTCACCATGTTTATTTATTAAAGTTTATTAAAAAAATATTTATTAAAGGCGGACGAAAGTTTGGCGATGACATATGACGTCATTGGGCAGGAAAAACCGTGGTATAGGGGGAAAACCGCAAAGTATTTTTTTAAAAAATAGTGTTTATTGAATATTTACAAGTATAAAAGACAGTACAATACAATAAGTATTTTTTTAATTAATATTTTTGAAAAACCGTGGTATAGACGTTTCGCGAAGTTCGAACCCGCGAAAATCAAGGGAACACTGTATACAAAACTTTCATTTCAGTAATACCTAGTGCGACAAATGACCAAGACTGCTGGGAAAGATTGCTAGAGATATAAACAAAGGGGGGAAAAACAGCACTATGACAATGGGAATTCCAAGTATTCTTTCAAAGCCTAGGTCAAGTTGATCCCCAAAAAACAACAGTTAAATTGGCATAAAAGTACTAAAGTTGGCTTCGTTCATTGCACATTATTATGACAAATTCATTATTTTTTACAACAAGGCCAAATACCTTGTCTGAAATAATTCTAACAAAGTTGTGACTAAAAGAAAACAAGAAATGTGAGAACATAAATGCAATATGGGCTGATTCCACTGTTCCTTTGAATTTTTATAGGGAAATGAGTGTTTGAACAAAAATACTAAATCAAAGCAATACTTCCATTTCTTTGATTATACTAATAAAGGTTGGATTGAAACCAATCCATTTAGCTTGTTTCTTCGGAATGTCATTAATGATGACTTGGAGACTCATTATTTAATAAAATACTGAGAATGCATGAAGGGTTCAAGGGGAACAGACAGGAAAAAAAACACACACACACCAAAAAAAAAGGAAGTTTAAGAGCCTTTAATAAAATCAAGCGAACTCATCATTGCTCATTACATGAGTTAAGAGTATCTGTTATCATGTTTACATTAAAATAGCTTTTTAACTGTATGCAGTTATAGCTTTGGGGTAGGACTGCTCAGGTTACTGATGCATCAACTAACACACCATGTTTCAAATCCCACATTATGAAATAATCTGATGTGTTGTAACACAACACATCTGCTGCTCATGTGGCTTTAAGACATATCTGCTCAGTCCTCATGGAGTAACTTTAAAAAAAATAATAATTTAAACTTTTTAATGTCTCATTGAAAGACTTAAACACATTCCAATCAGTTTCACCATAATAAAATAATAATAAAAGATGAAAAAAAAACCCAAAACAAACACTCCTAAATAGGATTCCCCCACATCTATGCATATTTAACCAAAAAAGTTTTGATGCTATTTGGAATAAAGTTTATAAGTGGATAGATAAAAATAAAAATAAAATGTTATGAGAAATGTGTGAATACGGTGTTCCCTCAATTTTTGTGGGTTCAAACTTCACAGAAAGTCTATACCACGGTTTTTCAAAAATATTAATTAAAAAATACTTTGCGGGTTTTTTCCCTATACTGTACCATGTTTTTTTCCACCAAATGACGTCATATGTCATTGCCAAACTTTTGTCTGCCTTTAATAAATATTTTTTTAATAAACTTTAATAAATAAACATGGTGAGTAATAATCTGAATGGTTGCTAAGGGAATGGAAAATTGCAATTTAGGGGTTTAAAGTGTTAAGGAAAGGCTTGTGATACTGTTCATAGCCAAAAATAGTGTATTTACTTCCGCATCTCTACTTCGCGGAAATCCAACTTTCGCGGGCGGTCTCAGAACGCATCCCCCGCGAAAAGCGAGGGAACACTGTATATTAAAATGACTTTAGAATTTTTCTCTTTTATTAACTTAATTTTAGGTTTATTAGAATGTGTAAACAAAATTCTTCTTTTCATCTAGATTACTTAATGGTTTAAGAATATATTCTTTTTTCTGTATTAAAAATTAACTTCTAAAAAGAGAGGGGTAATTGTAACCCCTGCTATGTGTTTAAATGTTTGTATGTCTGTGTGTTTTTTTATGAAAAATTAATAAAGTATTTTTTAAAAAAAATTAAAAAAAGTTTTGATGCTGGAATATTATCAAGGAGGTTCCAAGGCAAGGCTACATTTATTGATGGTTCACAGAGCAGCTAAATATATCTTGAAGGGGTCTTTACATAGCTATGGTAATGTATCTTCAGCTACAGGACCGCCTCCTGCTGCATGAATCCCAGCAACCGGTTAGGTCCCACAGAGTTGGCCCGGTAGGCCCGTTTTTAGCCCTTCCCAGGCTCCAGAGACTTTCTTGGAGCCTGGGAAAGGTGAAAACATCCATCCTTGGAGGCCCTCCAAAGGCAGAAAACGCCCTGCCAGAGCCTCCATGCGAGCCAAAAATCAGCTGACCAGCATGCGCATGTCTTCCTAACATACAAAAAGCCGGGGTGGCGCAGCAGGTAGAGTGCTGTACTGCAGGCCACTGAAGCTGACTGTAGATCTGTAGGTCAGCGGTTCCAATCTCATCACCGGCTCAAGGTTGACTCAGCCTTCCATCCTTCCGAGGTGGGTAAAATGAGGACCAGGATTGTGGGGGCAATAGGCTGGGTCTGTTAAAAAGTGCTATTGCTAACATGTTGTAAGCCGCCCTGAGTCTAAGGAGAAGGGCAGCATAAAAATCAAATAAATGAATGAATGAATCAATCAATCAATCAATAAATAAATCAATAAATCAATAAATCAATAAATGGCTCACATGCCAGCAGATATGGCTCTGCGTGCCACCTTTGGAACCCATGCCATAGGTTCGCTACCACAGTTCTAGGAGTTACCATCAAAGCTAAAGGGTTCAGGATTAATATCATTTTCACCATTGATCAGGCTTGTTAGGAATTCTAGCACTTATAACCCCAAGATTTTAGGATGGGAAAGACTGCAGGGACACCGTTAGGAAGCCTCTGTCTCTTCTAGATGTCAGAGGGTTACCGTGTTTTCTCCTTTCTTGTAATAAATTTGGCTACTCCTTTTAATTCATCATAATTTGATGTTTTTAACTGTACTCAGCTGGGTATATACAAACCCATAGGGTTAACAGTAACATACTGAAATGAATAAATAAATACACATGTACATGGCACCGGACCAGGGTATCTCCGAGACTGCCTTCTGCCGCACGAATCCCAGCGACCGGTTAGGTCCCACAGAGTTGGTCTCCTCTGGATCCCATCAACTAAACAATGTCGTTTGGCAGGACCCAGGGGAAGAGCCTTCTCTGTGGTGGCTCCGACTCTCTGGAATCAGCTCCCTCCAGAGATTAGAACTGCCCCCACCCTCCTTGCCTTTCGCAAACTCCTTAAAACCCACCTCTGTCGTCAAGCATGGGGGAACTGAAACATCTCCCCCTGCCTATGTAGTTTTTTTGTGTATATGATTGTATGTATGTTTTCATATATTGGAGTTTCTTGTTTTTTAGACTTTTTAAATGTATTATTGTTATTTTAGATTCTAACTATTAGATTTGTCATGATATATTGTTTTTATCATTGTTGTAAGCCGCCCCGAGTCTGCGGAGAGGGGCGGCATACAAATCTAATTAATAATAATAATAATAATAATAATAATAATAATAATAATAATAATATACATACAGGGGTGGGCAGCAGGCAGGACAGGGAGGTGGCTGCGTGAATTCCACTGTTGGATATGAAGATGCATGGGCAGCTCCAGCTGATTGGTGGCTGTCACTTCCTGGATTACTGGATCGGCTCTCCTTTTTTCCCCTGCTGCTGCTGCTGCGTCTGCGCTCCTTGCTTTTTTCCTCTTTCCTGGCCTCGGACGAGCTTCCCTCTCTCCTGGCCGCCTCCCCTCCAGCCTCACGCAGCCACTTCCCGACTGAGGTGCAAGCAGAAGGCGTGGATAGAAGTGGTGCTGGCAGTGCTATCCAACCTGAGGCGGGGTGGCAAGAAGGAGAGCGTGGGAAACACGAAGCAAATTGCCCCCCAGCGAGTGACACTGGTAAGGTTGTAAGTCAAGGACTTAACAGTTCACTTGAACGATGATGATCGTTCAAGCCACTCCCACCTAATCAAATGGCAGGCAGGCCACTCCTACCCAGTCACATGACCATTAAGCCACACCCACAGTGTGGCAGTAAAAAATGTGCTGCCCATTACTGCATACATAGAATAGAATAGAATAGAATAGAATAGAATTTTATTTTATTGGCCATAAAGGAATTTGTCTTGGTGCATATGCTCTCAGCGTACATAAAATAAAATATACATTTGTCAAGAATCATGTGGTACGACACTTAATGATTGTCATAGGGGTCAAATAAGCAATGAAGAAGCAATATTAATAAAAATCTTGGGATATAAGCAACAAGTTACAGTCATACAGTCAACATGGGAGGAAATGGGTGATAGGAATGATGAGAAAAACTAGTAGAATAGAAGTGCAGATTTAGTAGAAAGTCTGACAGTGTTGAGGGAATTATTTGTTTAGTAGAGTGATGGCGTTCGGAAAAAAACTGTTCTTGTGTCTAGTTGTCTCGGTGTGCAGTGCTCTGTAGCGACGTTTTGAGGGTAGGAGTTGAAACAGTTTGTGTCCAGGATGGGGTAGAAACAAATTGTACTACATTGTTCTTGCAACTTGAACTGTTTTCTTCCTAACATACAAATTATCCACACAAAAATTAAGACAACTGAATTTATGATGTTGGAAGAGTCTGTTAAAATCCAGAAGCTATAAAAATGTTTTAGATAAATACCGGTAAATAAAAATAAAATATAGGAAACAATGCTCAGATTCTGACAAATCAGCTCTTAAAAGTGACAATGTGACAACCCAGCCTTCAAAATGTGCTGGATATGGAAGACTGCACACATTTGAGACGCATTTTTCTGCCATCTTGACTTTTGTTTTATTGGAAACATACTTGGTTAATAATTAGCTCAATATCCAGGCTGAATTTAAAACAGAAGAACCAATATAAATGGTTAGAAAGTGCAACTTCTCAAACTGTTATGATGCAAATAATAT
The DNA here is from genome assembly GCF_031021105.1 of Erythrolamprus reginae. NCBI lineage: Eukaryota > Metazoa > Chordata > Lepidosauria > Squamata > Dipsadidae > Erythrolamprus > Erythrolamprus reginae. The sequence goes on along the minus strand of NC_091956.1, from coordinate 77,375,035 downwards.
GTTCCCAATATTAACCAGAACTGTTAAAAAAAAAAAACTTTTACGAAGGAACCATAAATTCTCTTCCCATCATAGTTTCATTTTTAGGTGACAATTGTTAGCATTAAAAGTCATTCATATGCTGTGAAATAGGGCGCAAATAAACATAGAAACATAGAAGACTGACGGCAGAGAAAGACCTCATGGTCCATCTAGTCTGCCCTTATACTATTTCCTGTATTTTTATCTTAGGATGGATCTATGTTTATCCCAGGCATGTATAAATTCAGTTACTGTGGATTTACCAACCACGTCCGCTGGAAGTTTGTTCCAAGGATCTACTACTCTTTCAGTAAAATAATATTCTCTCATGTTGCTTTTGATCCTTCCCCCAACTAACTTCAGATTGTGTCCCCTTGTTCTTGTGTTCACTTTCCTATTAAAAACACTTCCCTCCTGAACCTTATTTAACCCTTTAACATATTTAAATGTTTCGATCATGTCCCCCCTTTTCCTTCTGTCCTCCAGACTATACATATTGAGTTCATTAAGTCTTTCTTGATACGTTTTATGCTTAAGACCTTCCACCATTCTTGTAGCCCGTCTTTGGACCCGTTCAATTTTGTCAATATCTTTTTGTAGGTGAGGTCTCCAGAACTGAACACAGTATTCCAAATGTGGTCTCACCAGCGCTCTATATAAGGGGATCACAATCTCCCTCTTCCTGCTTGTTATACCTCTAGCTATGCAGCCAAGCATCCTACTTGCTTTTCCTACTGCCCGACCACACTGCTCACCCATTTTGAGACTGTCAGAAATCACTACCCCTAAATCCTTCTCTGCAACGTCCTACCTGTCAATGACTACTTCAGCTTCAACCGCAACAACACAAGAGCACACAACAGATTCAAACTTAATATTAACCGCTACAAACTTGACTGTAAAAAATATGACTTTAGCAATTGAGTTGTCGAAGCATGGAACTCATTAGCAGACTCAATAGTGTCAACCCCTAACCCCCAACATTTCTCCCTTAGACTATCCACGATTGACCTCTCCAGGTTCCTAAGAGGTCAGTAAGGGGCGTACATAAGTGCACTAGCCTGCCTTTCGTCCCCTGTCCAATTGTCTCTCCTTATCTCATATATCATATATATTTTCTTCCTTTCATATATCTTCTCCTCTATTTTATATTTTTCTTTATATATACAGTATTACCTCATGTCTATTCTCTTCTATATGTATTGTGTATTGGACAAAATAAAATAAACAAATAATTCCTTTTCCAATTCACAATTCCCATGGTCATTCATGGTAGGAAGAGAATGAATACTTGCTAATCAATTTCATTGCCTGGAGCAATACAGGTGCCTGCTTTGCACAAAAACATCAGGGATGTTGAATGCTTTGTTGATCTGGGCACCTCTCCCTCCTTCTCCCCATCTTCCGTAATACTTCTAGCTATAAATTATTCTTTCCTGGCAAAACACATGGCATGATTTCACTGACGATTTTTATTCATGAAGTCCAGCTGTTTAGAAGTGCCTGAAGGTAAAGGTAAATAATAAATACACAGAGCGTACAGCCCCACGGATGTTTAAACCACATGGTTTATTAAAAAGGAAAAGGGGGAAAGGAAGAGCTTTAAGACTCTAAAAGAGCTGCTGTATAGCACAAAGCCTAAAGAGGGAATTTTAAAGACTTCAGCCAAAGTTGTTCCAGTTTTAGAAGAGGGGTCAATGTTGCTCAGTTGAACGCTAGGTTTCTGTAACGGAGACAGAGGAAATCTTGTACAGTGATCCCCCGAGTTTCGCGATCTCGATCTTTGCGAAACGCTATATCGCGATTTTTCCACCCGATGACGTCACTCCCTTCCTTTCTCATCTTTCTTTCTCTCTCTCTTTCTCTATCTTGCTTCTTCCTCTCTCACACTCTCTTCCTCCCTCTCTCATCTCTTTCTTTCCTTCTCTCTCTTTCTCTATCTCTCCCCCTCTTGCTCTCAAGCGGCGGGTGGCACCCAGGGAAGGTTCCTTGGGCCGCCCACCAGCTGATCTGCTCGGTAGCGTGGGCAACGGGGAAACCCCATCTTCGGCTCCTCGCTGCTACTGCGCTGCCGAGCAGATCAGCTGGTGGGCGGCCCAAGGAACCTTCCCTGGGTCTTCAACTCCCAGAGCGGCGGACAAGTGGAAAAGCGGCGGACAAGCGGGCAGGCAGGCGGCTCCTCAGCTGCTGGGTCTTCCCAGGTGCGGAAGTAAAAACACCATCTGCGCATGCGCAGATGGTGTTTTTACTTCCACACCGCTACATCGCGAGAAATCGATTATCGCGAGGGGTCTTGGAACGGAACCCTCGCGATAATCGGGGGATCACTGTATTTCTATAACTAGTAATTGCAAAGGAAAAGGACCAGCCAATCAATGTTATTTTATTACATACATTTTATATACCGTAAACCTGGGAGGCTTGCAAAAAATGATAAAGACATCAAACCCTTAAGCCACAGCAAAAACTCCCTGTACCCCAAAGTCAACACTCTACCACACTAATGACTGCATCTCAAACGATCCATCTGTTAAACTACTGAAGTTTGCAGATGATACAACAGTGATCGGCCTCATTCGAGACAATGATGAGTCCGCATACAGACGGGAAGTTGAACAACTATCCTTGTGGTGTGACCAGAACAATCTAGAACTGAACACACTCATAACCGTAGAAATGGTGGTAGACTTTAAGAGAAACCCTTCCACCCTTCCACCTCTCACAATACTAGACAACACAGTATCAACAGTAGAGACCTTCAAATTTCTAGGTTCTATCATATCTCAAGACCTAAAATGGTCACCTAACATCAAAAACATCATCAAAAAAGCACAACAAAGAATGTTCTTTCTGCGCCAGCTCAGGAAGCTCAAACTGCCCAAGGAGCTACTGATACAGTTCTACAGAGGAATCATTGAGTCTGTCATCTGCACCTCTATAACCGTCTGGTTTGGTGCTGCAACCCAACAAGACTGACACAGACTTCAGAGGAGAATCAGAACTGCAGAAAAAGCAATTGCTGCCAACCTGCCTTCCATTGAGGACCTGTATACTGCACGAGTCAAAAAGAGGACGGGGAAAATATTTACTGACCCCTCACATCCTGGACACAAATTGTTTCAACTCCTACCCTCAAAACGTCGCTACAGAGCACTGCACACCAAGACAACTAGACACAAGAACAGTTTTTTCCCGAACGCCATCACTCTACTAAACAAATAATTCCCTCAACACTGTCAGACTTTCTACTAAATCTGCACTTCTATTCTACTAGTTTTTCTCATCATTCCTATCACCCATTTCCTCCCCTGTTGACTGTATGACTGTAACTTGTTGCTTATATCCCAAGATTTTTATTAATATTGCTTCTTCATTGCTTATTTGACCCCTATGACAATCATTAAGTGTTGTACCACATGATTCTTGACAAATGTATATTTTATTTTATGTACGCTGACACCAAGACAAAGTCCTTGTGTGTCCAATCACACTTGGCCAATAAAAATCTATCTATCTATCTATCTATCTATCTATCTATCTATCTATCTATCTATCTATCTATCTAATCTATCTATCTATCTATGTCAAGATTCAATTTCAACTTCACTTGAATCCAGCCTCATTTGGCCCCAATGCTTGTGGGAATGGTCAGCTTCTCTGAAGGCTCAGAGATGAGGGTTCTGTTAGATCGAGAGTTCCACAGGGCAGTGATCACTATGAAGTGTCCTCGCAGAGATTTAATTCACAATTTAGGATTAGAATGAAGGGGGCGTGCATAAGTGCACTTATGTGCCTAATGTCCCTGTCCCACTGTCTTATTATCCTTTCTATTACTACTTATGTTATGTTATGTTAATATGTACTATAATACTATACTTGTTTGACAAATAAAATAAACAAATAAAAATAAATAAATATCTGTACAATGCTTCAGATACAAAATGGATTAAAGCCAATCACATTTAATCTTTGTGTCAAAATAAATTATAGCCACTTGATTCTGTCTATACCAAAGCCCTCTCAGTTAAAATCCAAATATTATTACAATTCTGACTGATTCATATCAATCCAACTTGAACTGGATGCATAATTGTAAAAACAAAATGTAAGGAATCAGCCAAAGTGGCTATTAAAATTTTAAATCTGAATTTATCCATGCTTAGAATTCGAAAACACACATAAACTTTCTTCTGACCAGTTTGGAATAACTGTAATATATGTCTCATTAAAATTAAAGCATTGAATTTGATTTGGAAAACTTTATCACGTACCTCCAATAAAACAGCATCTGGAAATTCAATATACTTCAGCTGTAAAACCATGAGGGTCTGAAGTCTTTCCTGGTTTTATAGATGCAATCGTAATAATAATTTTCTGAAGGAAACGTTTTTGACCTGGTCCTGAAACAACTTGTAAATCTCAGATTCTGGAAAGAGGCAAAAAATTATTCCTGAATATATGAATTCTGGAATGAGAACTATTAGAATAAGATCAAATCTAGCTGATTAATAGATCAAAATTTATACACTCTTTTTGTCAATGTTGTTACAGTGAGCTCTGGCATTAGGTCATTAGATATCAGTACTCCAAGGTCCTTGACAGGGTGAGGTATCATCCACAAGGTTGTGTCCTCCAAACTTGTATTTTGTGTTCTGATTCTTTTGCCAATGTGTAAGACAGAGCATTTGTTGGTTGAGATTTGAAGTTGCCAGTTGTCAGACCATTGTGATACATGGTCAAGGTCTTTTTGAGGGTAGCAGTACCACCCTTTGATATGAAAACAAAAAAGAAATTTTGCACAGGCAGGGCACATAAAGAAAAACACATACATTTGTGTTCCTCCAAAACCGCTTTCTTATCTTTGAATGGAGTAAAGCAAGTTTGAGTAGATGGTCTGTGTTCTGTCGAGCTCTCTGGTAGAATCCTCCCAAAAATTCACAAGTACAAATTTCAGACACACACACGTTTGAAAATTCAAAACAATGTTCTTTATAATGAAAATTCCCTTAAACTAAGCCCTCTTTTGGTATAGCAAAGAGCACTCATCTCCAAACAAACTGGTAATTTGTACAAGTCCCTTATCAGTCCTGTGATACTTAGCTTGCAGCTGTGAGGCAATTCACAGTCCTTCTTCTTTCACAAAGTGAAACACACTTTGCTCTGGTTTAGTTTCAAAGCAGGGAAAAATCAGCACACAAAAAGTCAAAGTCAGTAAAGCAGTCACGAAACACAACGATCAGATAATCCTCCACAATGGCCAAACCCACAGGCTGCTATTTATAGCAGCCTCACTAATTACCACAGCCCCATCCAACCACAGGTAGCCTCATTTTCTTTGATAATAATCTCTCAGTTGTTGCTGCCTATGCATCGCTCTCTGCATGCGTGGCTGTATCATTAACTCTTGTTCTGAATCCAAGGAGGAGCTACATAATTGATCTCCTTCTGAGCTGTCTGCCACACTCTCCTCCTCCCTGTCACTCATGTCTTCTTGGCCAGAGGAGCCTTTATCAGCAGATTCCACCGGGGGCAAACCAGGCCTGCAGCATGTGGATGTCTCCCCCACATCCACAGTCCTTGGGGCAGGAGCTGGGCCAGAGCTAACCACAACAGTCTGTGCTGAGAAGAATCCTGGCTCTACTCCCCTGACTTACTATTAGAAGGAATTATATTCTGTGCTGGGTCACACGAGATCACTTTGGCCTTTGACTGAAGAATGCATGGAATATAAAAGAAAGGGTTAACGCGCAATATATTCGGCATACGTATAAATGCTAATTCAAACCATAATTATGCTGTAAGACACATTGCTCCGAAGAAAAGAGGAGAAGAAGGAGCCTTTGAATTCAAACCAGGCTTTGTGAAAGTTTGAACTACAATGAAAGCCCAGAGCAATTAAAATGTCTTTATCATCACAGGACAGGAAAGCATTTGTCAGCTACATAGCTCCAGCAAAAATGGTTGTGCCCATGTTGTTGGCTCCACGCAAAATAATTCCAAGAACATTAATTTGGAGTCAGGTCTTACACAGTGTATGATTCTAATAGGCCAGAGACAATGTGGGACTTGAACAAATGTCTTCCTGATCATATCATTGACAAGTCAACTCGCAGAGATAAATTTGTCTGGCATCAATCCATCAAAAACTGTGTCTATGTGTGTGTGTCTGTGTTTCAAATGGAGTTATTCATTCATTATGGAAATTACTCAATAAAAGGAGCAAATGCCATGTGTACGGCAGATACACTTGCATCCTCCAAAGTGAGGACTCATAGAGGAAGAACGAAACTTTCCGTACTGGCCTGAGGATGCTGTGAGCCTTCTCGATTCAGACTTAATTGGCTTGGCTCCTTCTCCAAAGCAAATGTTGCAACCGCCGTTTTGCAGACTTTGTCTGAAATTGAAGGATGGAGAGGTTCGATCCCGAGATTCCACCCTCCCGGCAGAAGCCGACCAACTCTCCTTCATCCTTTTCTTATTCTGAATAGAGGAGGGCCTTGTTGCCTCCCTGACAGTATTTCTTTTTTTATTTGTTTGTTTGGTCCAATACACAATAATACACAATGAGGGTTATAGAGGATATAATCAGGTAGAATGTGTTAAAGGGGGAATAGAGGAGAAAATAAAGGAGTGAAAAGTAACGATGAGAGAATAGCAGAAAAAAAGATATAGGTATAGAAGAGAAGATATAGGAGATATAGGAGAGACAATAGGACAGGGGATGGTAGGCACTCTGGTGCACTTATGTAAGTAAGTAAGTAAGTAAGTAAGTAAGTAAGTAAGTAAGTAAGTAAGTAAGTAAGTAAGCAAGCAAGCAAGTATGTATGTAAGTAAGTAAGTAAGTAAGTACGTAAGTAAGTAAGTATGTAAGTAAGTATGTAAGCAAGTAAGTAAGTATGTAAGTAAGTAAGTACGTAAGTAAGTAAGTAAGTAAGTAAGTACGTAAGTAAGTAAGTAAGTAAGTATGTAAGTAAGTAAGTAAGTAAGTATGTAAGCAAGTAAGTAAGTATGTAAGTAAGTACGTAAGTAAGTAAGTATGTAAGTAAGTAGGTAGGTAGGTAGGTAGGTAAGTAAGTAAGTAAGTAAGTAAGTAAGTAAGTAAGTAAGTAAGTAAGTAAGTAAGTAAGTAAGTAAGTAAGTAAGTAAGTAAGTAAGTGTTCTGTCGGGCTCTCTGGTAGAATCCTCCCAAAAATTCACAGGTACAAATTTCAGACACACACACGTTTGAAAATTCAAAACAATGTTCTTTATAATGAAAATTCACTTAATTAAACCAAGCCCTCTTCTGGTATAGTAAAGAGCACTCGTCTCCAAACAAACTGGTAATTGGTACAAGTCCCTTATCAGTTCTGTGATACTTAGCTTGCAGCTGTGAGGCAATTCACAGTCCTCTTTCTTTCACAAAGTGAAACACACTTTGCTCTGGTTTAGTTTCAAAGCAGGGGAAAATCAGCACACAAAGTCAAAGTCAGTAAACGATCAGATAATCCTCCACAATGGCCAAACCCACAGGCTGCTATTTATAGCAGCGTCACTAATGACCACAGCCCCACCCAACCACAGGTGGCCTCATTTTCTTTGATAATAATCTCTCAGTTGTTGTTGCCTATGCATCGCTCCCTGAATGCGTGGCTGTATCATTAACTCTTGTTCTGAATCCAAGGAGGAGCTAGATAATTGATCTCCTTCTGAGCTGTCTGCCACACTCTCCTCCTCCCTGTCACTCATGTCTTCTTGGTCAGAGGAGCCTTCATCAGCAGATTCCACCAGGGGGGGCGGGGCAAAACAGGCCTGCAGCATGTGGATATACCTTTTTTGTTTACAGAAATTTAAGGAAATTGGTTATAACCTAGAAATGGCAGACCTCTCCGACTTTCAAAGAGGCCAAATTGTTGGTGCTCAAATGGCTAGTGTAACAGAAAGTGTCCAAATGTTTGGCGTTTCAAGAGGTCATGTCTCAAAAGTAATGACTGCTTTTAAAAGAGAAGGGAAAACATCCTCAGCCAAGCACAGGTCTGGTCGAAAGTCGAAGTTGTCTGAGAGAGACTGTCGGACTCTAAAGCGAATGGTTAGAGCGGATCGCAAGGCCACAGCTCCTAAAATCACTGCAGAGCTCAATAGACACGTACAGAACCCAGTTTGCACAAAAACTGTTCAAAGGGAGATTCACAAATCTGGATTCCAAGGAAGAGCTGCAAGCTGTTTCCATTTTTTTTGTCCACTCCGTGTACTTTGTAATAAGAAGTCTTTTCAGTCAAATGAGCACCCTTCGTAAGAATTCACAAAATTCTAGCCGATGATTAAAAGCGTCAGTCAAAATATCATTCGATTATGTTTTCAGCACTGTGTGATTATGTTTCCAGGAAAACTAAACTTAGATGCGTTATTTTTTTTAAATTAGAAAAATTGCTTTCTCGTTTTATATGTTCTCTGCTTTGGCCGCCATGCTTTCCATAATTAAAAAATGATGAGGCAGAAGAAGAAAACAACCAAAATGATCATTTAAAGTCTGGCAATCGTAGAAAAACAAAATTCTGAGATTTGTGGCATGAGAAAACAAGTTTATTGATCAAGCTGTGAATATAAACCAACATTGCTACTACAATCTTCTGGTGTGCAATGCACTCGTCTCCTCCTGCCCCAAGGAATGTGGAGGTGGATGCAGAGGAAACATCAACATGTCATAAGCCTGTTTTATTGCCAACAGAGTCAGGTAGTTCAGTTTCCTCGGACGAAGAAGAAGGTGGGAGTGACTTGGAAGAGGGGGGCTTGGCACACAGCCCAGGAAGTCAATCTCCATTATCTTCGGTCGATTCAGTTGCGGAAGTCTTGGACCCATGCAGGCGCAGAGCTATGCATAGAAGAGACCAATTGAGGACATATTACAGGAGATAAGAGAGGCCACCTGTGTTTGGGTGGGGCTCCAGTAATTAGTGCTGCTGATATAAATAGCAGCGTGTGGGTTTGGCCGTTGTGGAAGATTATCTGATCGTTGTTCTTCAGGACTGCCTTGCTATTTCCGGACTTTGCTGATTTTTCACGACTTTGAAACCAAAGCAGAGCAAAGTCTGTGTGTGTTTCACTTCATGGAAGAAGGAGGGCTGTGACATTTCTTCACAGCTGCTAGCTAAGTACTTAAGGACTGATTAAGAGAATTGTACAGACTACCAGGTTGTTTTGGGACGAGTGCTCTTTGAAATACAAAAAGAGTGCTTAGTTTATTTTGAATTTTGTGATAAAGAGCATTGTTTTAAATTTTCAAACGTGTGTGTGTGTCTGAAATTTGTACCCTTGAATTTTCGGGAGGCTCCTACCAGAGAGCCTGGCAGAACAGTGTATGTACACACACACACGCACAGCTCTTCTAAAATTATACACATTCAACCTCATTTACTGCAATAAGAAAAACATGCCCAGAAGGGCGGGGGGAATTCAAAATTTTTCTACCGGTTATGTGTACCTGACTATACCCGTAGGAGCCTATCACTGCTGTAATGGTACTGTGCATTAGGAATCTTTAGGAAAAAAAGATTCCTTGGATTACTTGCAAGTCTTGTCGAATATTATGGAAATGGGATGGACTTGGGGGATTGATTGATTGATTGATTGATTGACTTACTTATTTATTTATTTATTATATTTGTATGCCGCTCCTCTCCGTAGACTCGGGGTGGCTCACAACAATAACAAGAACAATATAAGAACAAATCGAATAATTTAAAAAACGCTAATTTATTTATTTATTGTTAGAGATCATCAAGTCCAACCCCCTGCCTGAGCAGGAATCCTAAAGCACCCCAGCCAAGTGGCAGTCCAATCTCCTCTTGAAAGTGTCCAGAGTTGGGGAGTTCACAACCTCCACAGGCAGGTTGTTCCAATGGTTGATCGCTCTGACCTTCAGGAAGTTCTGCCTTACTTCTAGGTTGAATCTCTCCTTGGTCAGCTTCCAGCCGTTGTTCCTCGTTCGGCCCTCTGGTGCTCTGGAGAATAGAGTGGCCCCCTTCTCTCTGTGGCAACCCCTCACATACCTGAATACAGCTATCATGTCCCCTCTGCCCCTCCTTTTCTCAAGGCTATCCATGCCCAGTTCCCGCAATCTCTCTTCGTAAGTCATGGTTTCAAGTCCCCTAATCATTTTGGTTGCTCTTTTCTGCACCTTCTCCAGAGTTTCAATGTCTCTTTTGAAGTGTGGTGACCAGAACTGGATGCAGTACTCCAGATGTGGTCTGACCAGGGCATAGTAGAGTGGTATTAATACTTCCCTGGTCTTGGAGTGTATTCCCCTGTTGATGCAGGATTTAAATTTGGGGACATTAATTGCTTTTTAGGAGTTGCAGATGTGACTTTAAAGCCTGATGCTAGGTTGCAGAGGAATTGCTTCCTCTCTACTGCCCACATCCTTCTGGCAGCTTTCAAGCTGTACAAATACAGTATTTGTAGGTCAGACAATTGGAACTTTATATGAGTTAATTTGCTTGCAAACTCTGCCCTCTTTGTTCCACTGCAGTAACAAGCATCATTGTCCATGGAATGCCAGAGGACTTTGCTGATGAAAATCCCTTTTGCTGATCAGTAGTTTCACCAGAGGACTTCCCAGTTAAGGAACTGGAAGCGCTAGGCAAAATCCTCTCTTCAAGAGCCTGCAGCTTTACTGCCAACAATGACAGTCTTTTATCCTTCTCTGTTGCCACATGGAAGCCAGTTTTTTTGGGGGGTTTGCCTAGGGACTTCCAGTTATGCATCTTTAATGCATATTATGCACACCCTGTTCTTATTAGAAACTTCCTTTACCAATGCATGCTTGTATTATCTCCAGTACAAATAATTTATTCTCTCGAGAAGTCCATTATTTATTCATTCATTCATTCATTCATTCATTCATTCATTCATTTTATTTATTTTTTTATTTTATTTTATTTTATTTTAATTAATTAATTAATTAATTAATTAATTAATTAAGTTAGTTAGTTAGTTAGTTAGTTAGTTAGTTAGTTAGTTAGTTAGTCAGTCCAATATACAATGAGGGCTTTAGTGGGTATATATCTATATACACATAGTAAAATACATGATGAAGGTTATAGAGGAGATACTCATAGTAAAATATATCTAAGAAAGAATAGAAAAGAAGGTATAGTAATAGAACATATCAATGAAAGAATAGAAGAAGAGATATAGGAATAGAAGAAAGGTATAGGAGATACAGGAGAGCCATAGGACAGGGGACAGAAGGCACTCTAGTGCACTTGTACTCGCCCCTTACTGACCTCTTAGGAATCTGGATAGGTCAACCGTAGATAATCTAAGAGTAAAGTGTTGGGGGTTTTGGGATGACACTATAGAGTCCGGTAATGAGTTCCACCCTTCGACAACTCGGTTACTGAAGTCATATTTTTTACATATTTGGAGCGGTTAATATTCAGTTTAAATCTGTTGTGTGCTCTTGTGTTGTTGTGGTTGAAGCTGAAGTAGTCGCCGACAGGCAGGACGTTGCAGCATATGATCTTGTGGGCAATACTTAGATCTTGTTTAAGGCGTCTTAGTTCTAAACTTTCTAGGCCCAGGATTGAAAGTCTAGTCTCATAGGGTATTCTATTCTACGTTTCCTGAATAGTTTTTATCCCAGAGCTATACTCGCGCTTAACAACGAACTAAAGGGTCACCTTCAGTGAACTGTTGGACAATATTACTCGGTCTGTCATGTAGATGGTTGAGTGGTTCAGGGTGGGGTATTTGTAGTGGGTGGGACATTTATTCTATTTTTCATCCTATTTTTATTCTATTTTTAAATTTACCTATTCTGATTTTATGTATGGTGGGACTGGTCTCTGGGTGTCACACGACTTTCGTTGCCAATGACAATTCCTTGTTTTGACAATGACAATAAATTATTATTATTATTATTATTATTATTATTATTATTATTATTATTATTATTATTATTATTTAGGAGCCAATCCACTGAGCTTAACGAGACTGGAGCTTAAAGAATAATCGTATCAACCAAAATAAATTTTAAAAGAACTCTATATTGAGCAGAAAAGTTTGAAAGACAGCAATAGTGTTACAACCACCATAAACATAAGAAACAAAATTAGTGATCCATATAAACAGGACTGTATGCACTGTTGTATTCTCCCCAAATTTTTACATGATTAAGAAAGAGCTTCACACATTTATCAAACGACGTTTAATTTTCCCATTCATGGTTACTTTGGAGAGTCCATACAAGAATACACCTCAAAGTCCAGACCGAAAAGTACAAGTGCTATTTTATGATGATCAAATTCAACACTTCTTTCTAGCTCATGTAATCAGATTATAATAGCTATTCCTTAAACCAGAGGTCTTGAAACCTGGCAACTTTAAGACTTGTGGACTTCAACTCCCAGAATTCGCCAGTCTTTCTAGGGGTTGAAGTCCACAAATCTTAAAGTTGCCAAGTTAGGGGACCCCCTGCCTTAAACTATAAAACAAAGAGTTGGAATTCCATTACATAAAGTGAAAAGTAACCCAGAAAAGTGCAGACCAAATAAGAAGAGTAAATTGAATATTAGAACAAAGAATTTTTTTTAAAAAAAAACCCTACAATAAAAAATGTAAATAAAGAGGAGACATTAGAAAAAAAATGTTTGATAGCAATATATAAGAAAACATGTAAGAAAAGCAGAGAATGGTTCTTAAGGAAGATATTTAAAAAAGGTTTTCTGACGGAAGCTGCAACGAAGCAGCATCGCTGAATGGTCCTCTGTCTGGTTAATAAATCAAGTGTCAAATTAATAAGAGCCACTTAAACTTTTTCCAAGGATTGGTAATACTCTGTCAGCACAGTCCAAGCTTTTGGAGCCATGAAACCCTCGGGAGGATTTTGACCTTCTCGAGCCAGTTTGCGCATGCGAGTTCCTGAAATGAATTCAAAATCTTCATGGCTAAAAAGAAGGGGGAAAAAAGAAAAAAGGAAAAGAGAGAAACATTTTAGAAGGAATATGCTTTCATTCGCATACATCAGATATACCATTTAGTATCAGCAGTATAGTAAACTCTTCACAGTATTTGCACACAGCTCAGATATTAATGCTAACCAGCATATATACACCAGTAACCAACATTACAAGATAAGGCAGCAGAACAGACGCAGTGCAACAAAGCTCAACACAACAGAATGCAACTACAGAGAGAAGCACATTTGTCTCCCTTATACAGTGGTACCTCGTGATACGAACCCCCCGTGATACGAACATTTCGAGATACGAACCCGGGGTTCAGAAATTTTTTGCCTGTTCTTACAAACTTTTTTCGACTTACGAACCCACCGCAGATCTCAAAATGGCGCTCCGCTGGGCGTCGCCGCCCGGCTGTCACCTTTTGAAACAGCCGGGGGCCTTCTCGGCGTTCTCCTGAACCCGAACCCGAACTTTTGCCAAACTTTTCAGGTTCGGGAGGCCGCCGAGAAGCGCCGCCGCCTGCCTGTCACCTCCTGAAACAGCCAGGAGGCTTCTCGGCATTCTCCTGAATGTTCAATTTTGTCACTATCTTTTTGTAGGTGAGGTCTCCAGAACTGAACACAGTACTCCAAATGTGGTCTCACCAGCGCTCTATATAAGGGGATCACAATCTCCCTCTTCCTGCTTGTTATACCTCTAGCTATGCAGCCAAGCATCCTACTTGCCTTTCCTACCGCCCGACCACACTGCTCACCCATTTTGAGACTGTCAGAAATCACTACCCCTAAATCCTTCTCTTCTGAAGTTTTTGCTAACACAGAACTCCCAATGCAATACTCAGATTGAGGATTCCTTTTCCCCAAGTGCATTAATTTACATTTGGAAACATTAAACTGCAGTTTCCATTGCTTTGACCATTTATCTAGTAACGCTAAATCATTTACCATATTACAGACCCCTCCAGGAATATCAACCCTATTGCACACTTTAGAGTCATCGGCAAATAGGCAAACCTTCCCTACCAAACCTTCCCCTATGTCACTCACAAACATATTAAAAAGAATAGGACCCAGAACAGACCCTTGTGGCACACCGCTTGTAACCTGTCTCTGCTCAGAATACTCGCCATTAACAATAACTCTCTGATGTCTATGCTTCAGCCAGCTTGAAATCCACTGAACTATCCAGGGATTAAGTCCAATCTTCACTAATTTATCTATCAGCTCTTTATGTGGAACCGTATCAAAGGCTTTGCTGAAGTCCAGATAGGCAATATCCACGGCACCACCTTGATCCAACACCTTTGTGACATAGTCAAAGAACTCAATGAGATTAGTCTGACACGATTTGCCTTCAGTAAAGCCATGCTGATTTGGGTCCAATAAGTTATTGTTTTTTAGATGCTGATTTATCGTTTTTGCTATCGGCGGCGGCATTTTCGGCCGATCTGGAGGCTAAAATGGAGGTGGGGGAATCCCAATAGGAAATTCCATGGGCAGAGCTTTGACGTCACGAAGACGTCCTTCGTGGAGGCCACGTTTTGGCCTTAAAAGGTGACAGCCGGGCGGTGACGCCCAGCAGAGCGCCATTTTGCGATTTTTTCCCCCCTTGCACGCATTAATCGCTTTTACATTGTTTCCTATGGGAAACATTGTTTCGTGTTAGGAACCTTTCGCCTTACGAACCTCCTTCCGGAACCAATTAGGTTCGTAAGACGAGATATTACTGTATGGCTAAATTGCAGCCTAGCTCATAATTGCTACCTAGCTCTTAAAGTAATACCACTATTTTCTCCTAACATACAAAGCTGGTTTATCTCCATATACTGAAAACCCAACCAATACAGTATGTGGTGCTGACAGTGTTAAATGAATCACATGATTATTACGTGAATCCCATTCCCCTCTTGACTTCGCTTTTTGGAAGACTGCAAATTGTGAACACATGACCCGCCGATCCTGCAACCAACATGCTAATTGTCAAACACTTGAATTTTGATCACATGATTGAGGTGATGCTGCAGCGGTCCTAAATGTAAACAACTTTTTTTTCCAGCGGTTGTGGTTGCTAAATGAATAGTTGTAAATCAAGGGCTACCTGTATTGTAAGCCAAATGAGCATCTTACAGTCATGACGGATCACACTAGCAGTGATAGGCACTGGGTGTTTTTACTGCACAGCTGTGGGAAATATGTCATTCGACAACATGGAGTGAATGAGATGTCAGGGAAAATAAAGGAGATAAGATTTTACAAAGTGCTCTTAGCATGCCAAACGTGCTTACAACACAAAAGGACTATTTGGAAATCCCGCAGAAAGCGTTTTATTTTGCACGTACACAAATATTATACACAAGTAAAATCTGCCACAGAACTGCAGAACTTTCTACGTTATTATTTCTTCCTTCCTGCTCCATATTCTGTGCTTCCAAAAACGCCCAACGTCCTATGATTTCTTTAAAACAAATTCTGTTGTGTTTCTGTAAATTTAGATGGTTTTCATCTTCCCGAAGCTACCGATATTTACCTTCTTCTATGTCAGTGATGGCGAACCTGTTATGCTGGGCGTCACATTACAAGCCCCAATTAAGACTGAAGTGGAAATTCAAACACACACTCTCTTGTAAACAAACATTCGGGCACTTTCTGTTACACTAGCACCTGCCATTCGAGCACCAACAATTTGGCCTCTTTGAAAGTTGGAGAGGTCTGTCATTTCTAGAAGGTTATAACCAATTTCCATAAATTTCTGTAAACAAAAAAGGTAGTTTAAAAAAACATATCAAATAACAGAATTTAAAAAACAACATTAAAAATATGTCCAGTTTTGATTGATTTGAACGTATTCAAACATTATGATGCCAAAAAGTCAAGTGTTTCCATTTCTTTGTCCACCCCCTGTATGTTGTCATGTAATTTATCTGTTCCAGCTTCCAAACTATGACAGAATGGAGATCTAAGAGCATTTTAATATTCTTGCCATTCCTACAGTTCTACCCATGGGAGGTCTAGCATGGCTTAACTGGACTAACATCACTCATCATTACTGTTGTGGTTAGCTCTGGCCCAGCTCCTGCCCCAAGGACTGTGGATGTGGGGGAGACATCCACATGCTGCAGGCCAGTTTTGCCCCCCCCCCCGTGGAATCTGCTGATGAAGGCTCCTCTGACCAAGAAGACATGAGTGACAGGGAGGAGAGTGTGGCAGACAGCTCAGAAGGAGATCAATCATCTAGCTCCTCCTTGGATTCAGAACAAGAGTTAATGATACAGCCATGCATGCGGAGAGCGATGCATAGGCAACAACAACTGAGAGATTATTATCAAAGAAAATGAGGCCACCTTTGGTTGGGTGGGGCGGTGGTCATTAGTGAGGCTGCTATAAATAGCAGCCTGTGGGTTTGGCCATTGTGGAGGATTATCTGATCGTTGTGTTTCGTGACTGCTTTACTGACTTTGACCTTTTGTGTGCTGATTTTCCCCCGCTTTGAAACTAAACCAGAGCAAAGTGTGTTTCACTTTGTGAAAGAAGAAGGACTGTGAATTGCCTCACAGCTGCAAGCTAAGTATCTCAGAACTGATAAGGGACTTGTACAAATTACCAGTTTGTTTGGAGACAAGTGCTCTTTGCTATCCCAAAAGAGGGCTTGGTTTAAGTGAATTTTCATTATAAAGAACATTGTTTTGAATTTTCAAATGTGTGTGTGTCTGAAATTGTATCTGTGCATTTTTGGGAGGATTCTACCAGAGAGCCCGACAGAACAATTATAGGCAACAAATAGTCAAACATTCTACTTCATTTGACTTCAAGTCACTGTGCACATATTTATATAGAAAAATCTGGCCTGCTATTTGGCAAGAGACACGGAATAATAAAAGCCCATCAGTTGTTTGGTGCTTTTTGATTAAAAGAAAAAAAGGCAGACCTATTAAAACCTTACATTCTCCCACAGCGCCAAGTGGTGTGCATTGAATCCAGGCGGCTGGCATGCCTTCCCTTTGAAGGGGGATTTCAAGAGCGGTTCCCCAGGCACCTTCTCCTAAGAACATTTCGACCTACATCTGGGCTGCATGCTCCAGACACCATCCCAAATGGGAGTTCTGCTTTCGCATGTTGCCAGCCATCCTACTACCAATCCAACCGTAGTAAATATATCTTTTCACTCTAATTAATTAGGAAGATGGGAACATTTTGATCAACTTAATGCTGCTACACACTCTGTCTCGTGACGGTGGTGGCAGAATACGTAGGATTGAATTCCATGGCAAGGAGACACACGGGTTATCAACAGGGGAGGGTTCCAATTGCATTGCGCTACTGGTGCGGATCCGCGCATGCACACGTGTCCCACCAGGCAATTTCACTTCTGCACTTCTCTCCTATATCTCCTATAACTTCTCTTCTATACCTATATCTTTTTCGGCTATTCTCTCATAGTTATATTTCACTCCTTTATTTTCTCCTCTATTCCCCCTTTAATACATTCTACCTGCTGTTAGCCACCCCAAGTCTCTGGAGGGGGGTGGCATACAAATCCAATCAATCAATCAATCAATCAATCAATTGATCGATTGATCAATCAATCAATCAATCAATCAATTGATCGATTGATCAATCAACCAATCAATCAATCGATCGATAAATAAATAAATATCCTCATTGTGTTTTGGACAAAACAAAGAAACAAACAAATAAATAAACAAATAAATAAATAACACAAATGTTAAATGTTTTATGTGTTGCTAATAATCAATAGTAAATTAAGCAATAGTGTAGTGGCTTTGCTAATTTCTAACTCTCATTAGCAAGCAATTTTTTTAAAGGAACACAATAAAATTTTACTTAATCAAGGGTGATTTTTTTATTCATGATTTCTTTTAATTTACTTTGCTTAGCTGACTTTGATTATTTTTGTCGCTCCCTGAAGATAACTAAGTAGACCAAACATATTGAGGAGATGCATTGATTAAAATACCAGACGGAAAACCAGGAGACCACTACTAATCCCATCTTTGACACAGAACCAGTTGGGCTAACTTAGGCCAGTCACTTTTTCTCAGCTGTAAGAAGGCGGCAATGGCAAATCACTTCCGAAAATCTTGCCAAGAAAGCTGCAGGGACTAGTCCAAGCAGTTGCCAGGAACAATGACTTAAAGGCACGCACGCAAAACAAAAACACAAATACATCCTGAGTGTCTTAAAATTTAATCCAAACCCCTCAAGAAAGGAAAATGGAACAGAGATAATAAAATATGGTAACAGAATGAGTCCAAGGTCTCAGAATCTACCCAGATCGGTAAAAAATGATGATTATGTATCAGACAAGAAATGTTTAAGGAAAAATTAACTCTCTGTGTGTATGTGTAATTAGTAATTATTCGCATACTTCTCAGCACAACTTCAGTTATTTTCACATGCTTTTAATTAACAGCTGCCTTTATTTCATAGGACATCCTGCTTTCTAACCACAAAAAAAGCCCTAATTCTCTGTTTGGTTTGAGATGCTGAGCATAAAAGATTTTTGAGAATTAAGATCCCAAATACCTTTCACTTAGACATGTGAGCTACACTCACTAGAAGCAGAGGACAGCAAGCGGCATCTGGCATCAGATCAAATTATTTGTGGGACCACCTTCTGCCACCTGAGTTTCAGCGATCGGTCAGGTCCCACAGAGTCGGCATTCTCCAGGTCCCATCAACTAGAAGAGTGTTTCCGAACCTTGTCAACTTGAAGATATCTGGACTTCAACTCCCAGAATTCCCCAGCCAGCATTCGCTGGCTGGGGAATTCTGGGAGTTGAAGTCCAAATATCTTCAAGTCGACAAGGTTGGGAAACACTGAACTAGACAATGTTGTTTGGTGGGGCCTAGGGGAAGAGCCTTCTCTGGGGAGGGGGGCTCTGGAATCAGCTCCCCCCCAGAGATTCATATTGCCCCTACGCTCCTTGCCTTCCGTAAGAACCTGAAAACCCATCTATGCTGCCAGGCTTGGAGTCACTAGACCCTAGCTTCTGGCCGACGAGTGCGAAGTAGAAACATAGAAACATAGAAGACTGACGGCAGAAAAAGACCTCATGGTCCATCTAGTCTGCCCTTATACTATTTCCTGTATTTTATCTTACAATGGATATATATTTATCCCAGGCATGTTTAAATTCAGTTACTGTGGATTTACCAACCATGTCTGCTGGAAGTTTGTTCCAAGGATCTACTACTCTTTCAGTGAAATAATATTTTCTCATGTTGCTTTTGATCTTTCCCCCAACTCACTTCAGATTGTGTCCCCTTGTTCTTGTGTTCACTTTCCTATTAAAAACACTTCCCTCCTGAACCTTATTTAACCCTTTAACACATTTAAATGTTTCGATCGTGTCCCCCCTTTTCCTTCTGTCCTCTAGACCAGTGATTTTCAACCTTTTTTGAGCCGCGGCACATTTTTTACATTTACAAAACCATGGGGCACATTGAGGGGGGGGCTAAAAAAAGGTTGGACAAAAAAATTATCTCTTCCTGTTGCTCTATTTCTCCCTCCCTCTTTCTCTCCCTTCCTCTTTTCTCTCTCTCTCTCTCTCCATCCCTCTTTCTTTCTCTCTTCCTTCTATCCTCTTTTTTGCTCTATTTCTCTCTCCCTCCCTACCTCCCTCTATGTCTTTCTCTCTCCCACCTTCCCTCCCTCCCTCTCTTTCTCTCTCTCTCTCTTGCTTTTTTTCTTTCTCTTTCTCTCTTATTCTCTTTCTCTCTCTCTTGCTTTCTCTCTCTCTTGCTTTCTTTCTCTGTCTTTCTTTCTCTCGTTTTCTTTCTCTCTCTCTCTTGCTTGCTTTCTCTTTCTTTCTTTCTCTCTCTTTCTCTTTCTTTCTTTCTTTCTCTCTTGTTTTCTTTCTGTCTCTGAGCTTCGCGGCACACCTGACCATGTCTCGCAGCACACTAGTGTGCCACGGCACACTGGTTGAAAAACATTGCTCTAGACTATACAGATGGTGGTGGGAAGTGAAGGAATGAATGATTTTTAATGTTCCAGAGTTTTTAGAGCAGTTAATTATATTAATTGGATTTTAGACTTGATATGCCGGGCTCTATGGTATGAGTCTCCCGAAAATTCAAGGGTACAAATTTCAGACACACAAACACACTTGAAAGTTGAAAAACAATGTTCTTTATCACAAACATTCAAAAGAAACAAAGCACCCTTTTTGTATTGCAAAGAGCCCTCATCCCAAAACAACCTGGTAGTCTGTACAATCCCCTTAATCAGTCCTTAAGTACTTAGCTAGCAGCTGTGAAGAAACGTCACAGCCCTCCTTCTGCCACTTAATACTTTTTAGTAGCAAATACTTTTTGTTTTCCTGATGATACTTTTCAGACAATCACATGTGATACTAATCGAAGTTTCCATTTGGATCTAAACTGGAAAGTGAAGCCGTGAGGCCAAAAGGGATTAGCGCGTAGATTATATAAAGCATCCCATGACTTCTCTCGTGGTTTTATGATATGGCCATAGTTGGGGGGGTTATTGTGAAATATTCCCTATTATATTAAAAACACAACCCAGGCGAGCTCTGAAATAGCCAGAATTAAAAACAATATCCTGATGGAACAGTAAGAAATTATGGATAATGTAACAAACCTCAACTCACAGAACACAATACGGGACTGCCAGACTACAATTATTTTGAAAGGTTGTATTAATAAAGTAGCAGTTTTAAGCCCTGAGGAAACTTAAGACTGTTGTTTCATCTCCCCTTCTGTATAATGCCTTTACAAAAAGTTTAACTTACGCTGCCTCAGAGGAATTAATTACTTAAACCACTTTGTTACACATACACACAATGGCGCAAACTGATGATCGATGCAATCCACTTCCAGGATTATGTTAATATTTTAAAGCTGTTCTTAAAGTGTTAAAGTAACTTTCTAACACAGAGATGGAAGATTTTTTTTGCAATGGGTACATATTGCAACTGTTTTTTAAAAAAAAAAAATACTAACAGTAGAAACATAGAAACATAGAAGACTGACGGCAGAAAAAGACCTCATGGTCCATCTAGTCTGCCCTTATACTATTTCCTGTATTTTATCTTACAATGGATATATGTTTATCCCAGGCATGTTTAAATTCGGTTACTGTGGATTTACCAACCACGTCTGCTGGAAGTTTGTTCCAAGGATCTACAACTCTTTCAGTGAAATTATGTTTTCTCACATTGCTTTTGATCTTTCCCCCAACTAACTTCAGATTGTGTCCCCTTGTTCTTGTGTTCACTTTCCTATTAAAAACTCTTCCCTCCTGGACCTTATTTAACCCTTTAACATATTTAAATGTTTCAATCATGTCCCCCCTTTTCCTTCTGTCCTCCAGACTATACAGATTGAGTTCATGAAGTCTTTCCTGATACGTTTTGTGCTTAAGACCTTCCACCATTCTTGTAGCCCGTCTTTGGACCCGTTCAATTTTGTCAATATCTTTCTGTAGGTGAGGTCTCCAGAACTGAACACAGTATTCCAAATGTGGTCTCACCAGCGCTCTGTACAGCGGGATCACAATCTTCCTCTCCGTGCTTGTTATACCTCTAGCTATGCAGCCAAGCATCCTACTTGCTTTCCCTACCGCCTGACTGCACTGTTCACCCATTTTGAAACTGTCAGAAATCACTACCCCTAAATCCTTCTCTTCTGAAGTTTTTGCTAACACAGAACTGCCAATACAATACTCACATTGAGGATTCCTTTTCCCCAAGTGCATTATTTTACATTTGGAAACATTAAACCGCAGTTTCCATTGCTTTGACCATTTATCTAGTGATCATTACAAGATAGCATTATTTATATAGGGAGAAAAAGACAAATTTGAGTCATAGATGAGAAAATGTCTGTAATAACAAAACATGCTAAACTTTAACCATGTACTTCAAAGCTTGTCAAATAGTTCAAAATGGTATCAAAAAGAACTTTATTCCCAAGTGGAGAGAGATTTTTTTTAAAAAATTGCGATATGATCTACAGTACCATAACAACCAAAATTTTCCATTATAAATGTGAGAACAATCTTTGGATTTTCCATTATAAATGTCAGAGCAATCTTTGGGCCAATTCTAGGCCACCCAGAATAGTAAAACAACTATAGATCATTTGAGGCTCAATTTTTTTAAAAAATTAATTTTTAAATACAGTTAAAAGTTAAAATGTTAAAATGTCTTTAAACAGCCTTCAGTACACTCTTTGTTAATTAATTTAATTACATACAAATTTTGTCTTCACAAAAACAGTTGTCTTTGCACCATATCTCATCTTTTCATCAGTAAATACATATCTTAACACATTGTTATTGTCGTAATTCAATTTAAACTTCTATTTCTCCTCTTAAACCAATCATAAAATGTAGTCCATGTTTTATAACAATCGGAGTCTTCTTTGTTTTTTAATTTTAAAGTTAAGGCATCAAGTTCTGCACAATCCAACATTTTTTTAAGTATTAAAGAATCTTAGAAACATAGAAATATAGATGTCTAACGGCAGAAAAAGACCTCATGGTCCATCTAGTCTGCCCTTATACTATTTTCTGTATTTTATCTTACCATGCATATATGTTTATCCCCAGGCATGTTTAAATTCAGTTATTGTGAATTTACCAACCATGTCTGCTGGAAGTTTGTTCCAAGGATCTACTACTCTTTCAGTGAAATAATATTTTCTCATGTTGCTTTTGATCTTTCCCCCAACTCACTTCAGATTGTGTCCCCTTGTTCTTGTGTTCACTTTCCTATTAAAAACACTTCCATCCTGGACCTTATTTAACCCTTTAATATATGTAAATGTTTTGATCATGCCCCCATTTTTCCTTCTGTCCTCCAGACTATACAGATTGACTATACAGATTCCTGATACGTTTTATGCTTAAGAAAAGACTTCATGAACTCAATCTGTATAGTCTGGAGGACAGAAGGAAAAGGGGGGACATGATCGAAACATTTAAATATGTTAAAGGGTTAAATAAGGTTCCGGAGGGTTAGGCTGTTTCCAGCATTGGGCTATTGCCATTCTAGTTGCAGTCGGTATATGTATTAGTAGGTAATATAAAGCCAAATCACAAAAACATACCCAAAATATTATGTGTGGCATTCTTTTATTTTTAACCCCACTTTCCCTTAAACTTACCATTCTGCATCGTAGTAGTCCATGCGCTTCTTTTTCTTATTGTATGCTGCCACTCTGAAAGGTACAATTTCCAATGTTATCAAGCCTGGTGCCATAGTCAGAACTTTGGCACCATGAGTTGGGTCATAGAGGTCTTTCCCAGTCTCAGGATGCGGCATTCCAGCTGGGTCTCGGCCCACTATATAGAAGTTTGCTCCAGCCACCATTCTCGCCCTGCAATGCCACTGAACCTAGAATAAGATTCAAGACATTAGTAAAAAGCAGGACTTGAAAAGAAGGTGCAACAGACATAAAAAGCTAGATGAAAATGAGGCAAGAAAAATACATAAAGTAAGGTGTTGTGGCCCAGGTCCTGCCCCAAGGACTGTGGATGTGGGGGAGACATCCACATGCTGCAGGCCTGTTTTGCCCCCGGTGGAATCTGCTGATGAAGGCTCCTCTGACCAAGAAGACATGAGTGACAGGGAGGAGGAGAGTGTGGCAGACAGCTCAGAAGGAGATCAATTATCTAGCTCCTCCTTGGATTCAGAACAAGAGTTAATGATACAGCCACGCATGCGGAGAGCGATGCATAGGCAGCAACAACTGAGAGATTATTATCAAAGAAAATGAGGCCACCTGTGGTTGGGTGGGGCTGTGGTCATTAGTGAGGCTGCTATAAAGAGCAGCCTGTGGGTTTGGCCATTGTGGAGGATTATCTGATCGTTGTGTTTCGTGACTGCTTTACTGACTTTGACCTTTTGTGTGCTGATTTTCCCCCGCTTTGAAACTAAACCAGAGCAAAGGGTGTTTCACTTTGTGAAAGAAGAAGGACTGTGAATTGCCTCACGGCTGCAAGCTAAGTATCACAGAACTGATAAGGGACTTGTACAAATTACCAGTTTGTTTGGAGACGAGTGCTCTTTGCTATACCAAAAGAGGGCTTAGTTTAAGTGACTTTTTATTATAAAGAACATTGTTTTGAATTTTCAAACGTGTGTGTGTGTGTGTTTGAAATTTGTACCTGTGAATTTTGGGGAGGATTCTACCAGAGAGCCCGACAGAACGTAAGGTAGGATAACACAAGTCGAGAGAGAGAGAGACTGTATTTAGGCATTATGCCGCAAGACAGATGAGAAATACCTCACTTGGTGAGTAATATTTGTGAAAAACCTCTTTCATCAAGAGGTGATTAAAAACTGAGTAGAATTAGTAATAAAATGTGGCTGCAAAACAAACAAAAAAGGAAAAGGAAAAACCACATCATCCAAAGTATAATTTCCAAATCACAGAGTAATTATTTTTATTTTATTCTGCTTTTGTCTGTCTCTCTCTTTAGCACTGAGGCCGATTCTGTTCACCGTCCATTAAGATGAGTTTAGGCACATAAGAACAGAGAAGGCCAACATGGTGATTAAAGGGGTAGAAAGTCAGTCCTAGGGAGAAATATGGAAGGAACCAGAGAACCATCTTTCAGCTGGGGCGAGGGGGGCGTTCGCCCAGGTTCGCCTGGTGCACCAATTGCAGCCCTATTTGGACCGGGACTCACTGCTCACAGTCACTCATGCCCTCATCACCTCGAGGTTCAACTACTGTAATGCTCTCTACATGGGGCTACCTTTGAAAAGTGTTCGGAAACTCCAGATCGTGCAAAATGCAGCTGCGAGAGCAGTCATGGGCTTTCCCAAATATGCCCATGTTACACCAACACTCTGCAGTCTGCATTGGTTGCCGATCAATTTCCGGTCACAATTCAAAGTGTTGGTTATGACCTTTAAAGCCCTTCATGGCACTGGACCAGAATATCTCCGAGACCGCCTGCTGCCGCACGAATCCCAGCGACCTATTAGGTCCCACAGAGTGGGCCTTCTCCGGGTCCCGTCAACTAAACAATGTCGGTTGGCGGGCCCCAGGGGAAGAGCCTTCTCTGTGGCGGCCCCGGCCCCCTGGAACCAACTCCCCCCGGAGATTAGAACCGCCCCTACTCTCCTTGCCTTTCGTAAGCTCCTTAAGACCCACCTTTGTCGTCAGGCATGGCCAGGGGAACTGAGACATCTCCCCTGGGCATATACAATTTATGAATGGTATGTCTATATGTATGTTTGTTTAGAAAATGGGGTTTTAAAAATATTTTTAAACAGTTATTTAGATTTGTCGTAAATTGTTTTTCACTTTGTTGTGAGCCGCCCCGAGTCTGCGGAGAGGGGCGGCATACAAATCTAAATAATTAATAAATAAATAAATAAATAAATAAATAAATAAATAAATGAATGAATGAATGAATTTAGTTTACAAAAGGGAATGGTATATAATAGCACTCTTTATACATCTAAAAAGAATGCACGGTGTTCTGCCGGGCTCTATGGTATGAGTCTCCCGAAAATTCAAGGGTACAAATTTCAGACACACACACACACACTTGAAAGTTCAAAAGCCCCCTGCAAGACTAGCCAAAATGTACACTAATCTCAAACCCAACTGTTGGAAATGTGGTGAGAAACATGGTTCATATTTTCAGATGTGGTGGACCTGCAGACAAGTTAAAGAAATTTGGCATAAACTCCAAAAGTGGATAAAAGAAATAATTAAGATTGAATTAGAAATGAAACCAGAAATATTTTTGCTTGGCATCATTGAAAATCAGATGAACAAGGAACAATACTATCTGATACAACATTTATTAACATCAACAAGAATAGCCATAGCACAATTTTGGAAAAATGAAAACATGCCAAATGAACGGAACTTAATTAAAAAAATGCTAGACTGTGCTGAAGCAGATAAACTAACAATGGAACTAAAAGAAAAAGGAAAAAACTAAATATTACCAAATATGGGATGATTTTTACACGTGGTTAAATAAAAGAACACCTTCTCACAGTGCTGCGAAATAAAGAAATACTACAAACAACCTTAAATGACTAATGTAACTCTTGTTCTGTCTATTTAACAGAATCTACATTATAAGAATTTAATTACAATAGTACATAACTCAAACCACTGGTCTTAACACCGCCAAGTATATATATATAAAAAAGAGGATGCTGTCAACAGTTCCTACCATAGAAGGAGAGAAGAAACATATTTCTTGCTTGTCTTTCATTTTTTATGTAAATGTATTGTTTTGTTGTTATTGTCTCATTGTATATATGCAAATAAAAAAATATTTTTTTAAAAAAAAGAAAGTTCAAAAGCAATGTTCTTTATCACAAAATTCAAAAGAAACAAAGCAATTCTAATCTCCGGGGGGAGTTGGTTCCAGAGGGCCGGGGCCGCCACAAAGAAGGCTCTTCCCCTGGGTCTTGCCAAGCAACATTGTTTAGTTGACGGGACCCGGAGAAGGCCCACTCTGTGGGACCTAACCGGTCGCTGGGATTCGTGCAGCAGAAGGTGGTCCCGGAGATAATCTGGTCCGGTGCCATGAAGGGCTTTATAGGTCATAACCCACTTGAATTGTGACCAGAAACTGATCGGCAACCAATGCAGACTGTGGAGTGTTGGTGTAACATGGGCATATTTGGGGAAGCCCATGATTGCTCTCGCAGCTGCATTCTGCACGATCTGAAGTTTCCGAACACTTTTCAAAGGTAGCCCCATGTAGAGAGCGTTACAGTAGTCGAACCTCGAGGTGATGAGGGCGTGAGTGACTGTGAGCAGTGACACCCGGTCCAAATAGGGCCACAACTGGTGCACCAGGTGAACCTGGGCAAACGCCCCCCTCGCCACAGCTGAAAGAGTTTCTCTAATGTGAGCTGTGGATCGAGGAGGACGCCCAAATTGCGGACCCTCTCTGAGGGGGTCAATGATTCTCCCCCCAGGGTAATGGACGGACAGATGGCATTGTCCTTGGGAGGCAAGACCCACAGCCACTCCGTCTTGTCTGGGTTGAGTTTGAGTTTGTTGACACCCATCCTGGCCCCAACAGCCTCCAGACACCGGCACATCATCATTTTCTAAAGAAACCACTGGTTTTTCAGTATCTTTTGCAACCATACTGAAAACAGCCTATCTGCTGCAAACATAATTGCCTAGTTTATTTGATGGTATGTCATACTTTATAAAAAGGGGTTTTTTCTAAAAAAAAAAAAGGAGAAGAGGAGAGGAAGAAAAATGTGACATGTTTAGATTTAGTCCTACAAAACATCACCATGAAATCTTTACTGACGGGAAAGCTATGTTCCAACACTCGATAACTACACTGGTTAAGCAGCTGTCTGTTGCTCTGCAAGTCATTTGCATTACAGAAACAAATCTGGTACCAATGTCTTCTAAATGACCTAAAGAAAATGATTAAAGGAAAAAGTTGCCTTTTATTAGTTGGCTAAAACACAATATTGGCAAATGGTTTT
This sequence comes from Erythrolamprus reginae, assembly GCF_031021105.1. Taxonomy (NCBI): domain Eukaryota; kingdom Metazoa; phylum Chordata; class Lepidosauria; order Squamata; family Dipsadidae; genus Erythrolamprus; species Erythrolamprus reginae. The sequence goes on along the minus strand of NC_091956.1, from coordinate 77,347,594 downwards.
CTGAGGTCACTGGAAAAAGCAGCACAAATTGAAGAATGTTTCTTATTTTATTTTCAATCATGACTTAGGACTACAAGCGAAGATTTCCTTCATCTCTTTGCTTCTATGCCCTCCAAGCATAGGAAGGAATGCCCACATACATGGCATGGATTATTTTCAGTAGCCACAATAAAAATGACAAATACACAATGAACATGAACGAAAGGAAAGGTTCCAATGAAGTTATAATTGGTTTGCATCCAGATTAGAGTCCAAAGAATTAACAAAAAATATTATTTTGAAATAAGCCATCATTTTAGACATGTAAAATAGAGATTTGATTTCCTCCCCCCATTCGTTCTCCTCTCAAATATTATCTCAAATCTCCTGCAGATGTTGTGCCTTATTCTAATACAAATAGGCTCCTCAAAACTTGCAGCCTCGAGGAGTTGAGATTCCAAACTGTTCATAACAGCAACAACCACACAACATTGGAATAATGAAGAAATTCCGCGAGGTGAAGAGATAATTAAGAAGATACTAGACCAGTGATGGCGAACCTAGTAAAGTAACTTGAAAGTCACATAAAAACATTCCACAAGTCATTCTAAAATTTATGGGCTAATCAATGTTAATCCAAAGTCATAAAAGCAGGCAATAAATTCACACAATGTATAGTTTACGCTGGGAGCTGGTTAGAGAAGCCCCCATTTTGAAACGGCAAGATTGACGACTGAGCTTTCTCTTCCGCTCATAACCGGAAGTGAGGAAATTAATTAACCAGTTCCTTCCTTTCTAATATTTTTTCCCTAACACTTGTTCTCTTCTCCTCTGCAAGCATCTGAAGTAAGGGTTAACCCACCTGACATCTTCTTCGCTAGAACTGGATGTATCTGCACGTCACCTGCCTCCTCCCTTTCTGTCTGTAAATCAGGCCCTTCTACCAATTCATAATCGCTTTCCCCTTCAGAATCCAAAGAATCTGCAGGCTGAACGGGAGTATACACAACAACAAGTACAGTGTTCCCTCACTTTTTGCGGGGGATGCATTCTGAGAGCGCCCGCGAAAGTTGAATTTCCGCAAAGTAGAGATGCGGACGTAAATACACTATTTTTGGCTATGAACAGTATCACAAGCCTTCCCTTAACACTTTAAACCCCTAAATTGCAATTTTCCATTCCCTTAGCAACCATTCAGATTATTACTCACCATGTTTATTTATTAAAGTTTATTTAAAAAAAAAATTATTAAAGGCAGACGAAAGTTTGGCGATGACATATGACGTCATCGGGCGGGAAAAACCGTGGTATAGGGAAAAAACCCGCGAAGTATTTTTTAATTAATATTTTTGAAAAACCGTGGTATAGACTTTTCGCGAAGTTCGAACCCGCGAAAATGAAGGGAACACTGTACTACGAAAAATTCAAAATAAGATGTCGGAAAAGAGCACAATGATTTGAGCTTTTATGCCATTTCTTCAGTCAGTGTGCTCTCCACTGTTTACCCACACTTGTCTCAACTCTACATTCAGATCTGAAAGAAAACACGAAAATGAAGAGGAGTTGGGAAGCAGCTGTTCAAATTCTGGCGATGGTTCAGTATGCTAAGAACAACTGTAACTTTTGTAGAAAAGATGAAGAAATAGAATAAGGAGCTTGTCTGTAAATAAGAAAACTTCTGAAGACCAAAGCAGCCAAACAGGACCTTTCCATTAGGGCCTCTAAACCAAATTGTATAAACAAGTCATGGCAGAAAAATTCTGGAGAACCATGAATCATACGAGGGTCTTGCGGTGAAGCAGCAGTGCCTAGGGGAGACCGTATTGATAAAACAACTCAGGAAATAATCAGCTGAAAGGAACAAAGCAAATGGATGCAGGAATTAGCAAACTGTGGTGGATGACGTTTGCCCAGGTTCGCCTGGTGCACCAGTTGCGGCCCTATTTGGACCGGGAGTCACTGCTCACAGTCACTCATGCCCTCATCACCTCGAGGTTCGACTACTGTAACGCGCTCTACATGGGGCTACCTTTGAAAAGTGTTCGGAAACTTCAGATCGTGCAGAATGCAGCTGCGAGAGCAATCATGGGCTTCCCCAGGTATACCCATGTTACACCAACACGCCGCAGTCTGCATTGGTTGCCGATCAATTTCCGGTCACAATTCAAAGTGTTGGTTATGACCTATAAAGTCCTTCATGGCATCGGACCAGATTATCTACGAGACCACTTTCTGCTGCACTTATCCCAGCGACCGATTAGGTCCCACAGAGTGGGCCTTCTCCGGGTCCCGTCAACTAAACAATGTCGGTTGGCGGGCCCCAGGAGAAGAGCCTTCTCTGTGGTGGCCCCAACTCTCTGGAACCAGCTCCCACCAGAAATTAGAACTGCCCCCACCCTCCTTGCATTTCGCAAACTCCTTAAAACCCACCTTTGTCGTCAGGCATGGGGGAATTGAAATATCTTTCCCAGGCCTATATAATTTATGTATGGTATGTTTGTAGGTATGTCTGCTTAAAAATGGGTTTGGGTTTTTTTTGTAACTATTTTAAATTTTAAATTGTAAATTATTAGATTTGTTAGGAACTATTTTTATTGTGTTGTGAGCCGCCCCGAGTCTACGGAGAGGGGCGGCATACAAATCTAATAAATAAGTAAATAAATAAATCAATGACGTCGTACCTCAGTTGGTCCAGCATACATCATAGGAGAGGGGAATATGGCCACAACAGTCGTTTCTGGATTCAATATTCCTTCCTCTAGCACTGCTGCATGTTGCTTCATTCGCCACATCAGAGGAACATCATCATCCTTTGTCCAGCCACCCAGAGGATGCAAAAGCAGAACCGGGCGTCTGTAACCCCGATCCAGAAGTTGTTGGTGAGTATCTTGCATCAACAGGGCATGTCCATTGTGCACAGGATTACGCAACTGGAAAGCAAAGACGGCGTCTGAAGAAAGAAGGGAGAGGTGTCAACAATTCCAGAAGTCACAAATCAACAATTCTACTGGTCACTGTTCTGTCGGGCTCTCTGGAAGAATCCTCCCAAATATTCACAGGTACAAATTTCAGACACACACACGTTTGAAAATTCAAAACAATGTTCTTTATAATGAAAATTCACTTAACCTAAGCCCTCTTTTGGTATAGCAAAGAGCACTCGTCTCCAAACAAACTGGTAATTTGTACAAGTCCCTTATCAGTTCTGTGATACTTAGCTTGCAGCTGTGAGACAATTCACAGTCCTTCTTCTTTCACAAAGTGAAACACACTTTGCTCTGGTTTAGTTTCAAAGCAGGGAAAAAATCAGCACACAAAAAGTCAAAGTCAGTAAAGCAGTCATGAAACACAAGGATCAGATAATCCTCCACAATGGCCAAACCCACAGGCTGCTCTTTATAGCAGCCTCACTAATGACCACAGCCCCACCCAACCACAGGTGGCCTCATTTTCTTTGATAATAATCTCTCAGTTGTTGCTGCCTATGCATCGCTCTCCGCATGTGTGGCTGTATCATTAACTCTTGTTCTGAATCCAAAGAGGAGCTAGATAATTGATCTCCTTCTGAGCTGTCTGCCACACTCTCCTCCTCCCTGTCACTCATGTCTTCTTGGTCAGAGGAGCCTTCATCTGCAGATTCCACCGGGGGCAAAACAGGCCTGCCAGCATGTGGATGTCTTCCCCACATCCACAGTCCTTGGGGCAGGAGCTGGGCCAGAGCTAACCACAACAGGTACCTGTCAGTATGGCACCCACACACACAAACGACGGCACTTATATGGTACAACAGTATGCTCCCGCTATTGCAGCTTCCGGCCACCAGAGGAACTACAGTCTACGCACTGTAGTGGAGACTGTAATGGTGGTGAGACAGCAGCAGACTGTATATTGTTTTTTTCATTGTTGTGAGCCGCCCCGAGTCTACGGAGAGGGGTGGCATACAAATCTAATAAATTATTATTATTATTATTATTATTATTATTATTATTATTATTATTAAATAGTTGCTAAGAAAAATGCAAACGAGCACTAAGGTCATGAAAAATATCCAGCCACTTAATGTATTTTCTTTTATCAATGTGATATTTGTATGTCTTAAACTGAAACGGAACTGAATCCCACAGCTAAAGCAATGTGATTTCCTCTCTACCCGACCCCCCAGCCCCCCACAAAAGCAAACAGATAAAAACCCCAAAGGAAGGTCATCACCTCTTTATCAAAGTGAAGCATACATGTAAATAAATGAAATATGGTGATGGCAACATACCCTGTTTTCCCGAAAATAAGACGTACCCTGAAAGTAAGGCATGTCAGAGGTTTTGCAGAATTTGCTAATATAAGGCACCCCCAAAAGTAAGGCGTAGTCAAGTTTACATACGGTATGGTGGAAAAACATACGGTACCATTCAAAGCTGTTCATAGCGGTACCGTAATAATGTGGCGTCCCCTGCTGGCCCCTTCCATCGCTTTGTACCGTCCAGTACAGCAGACACAGTCTGCTGCTGTCTCACCGCCATTACAGTCTCCACTACAGTGCGTAGACTGTAGTTCCTCTGGTGGCCGGAAGCTGCAATAGCGGGAGTATACTGTTGTACCATATAAGTGCCGTCGTTTGTGTGTGTGGGTGCCATACTGACAGGTACCGTACCGTAATCAATGTACCGTACGGTACTCTTTCTTTGGGGGTGTCAGCTTTTCTGCCTGTGAATTTGTCTTATTTGAGAAATATAAGGCACCCCCCCGAAAATAAGACGTAGCACAACTTTTGGAGCAAAAACGAATATAAGACAGTGTCTTATTTTCGGGGAAACACGGTATGCAAAAGCTATTTCTCCATCCCCTGCGGCTGCCCATGGTAGGTCAACTCTGCTATAAGCAGAGGTAAAAATATCTGTACACATGGACTGTTGATACTGGAATAAGGCCATATTCCTCAACAAAATTATAAACTTGTTTATATTCTGCATGCATCCATAATTGTTAGCAAGTTATTGCTCATATTTACTATGGAGAACTTCAGCAGTGGTTTTTTTATTTATTTCATGCTTGATTTTTTTTTTTTTGCACTGAAAGCATTAGAGCTATGCAAAAGTCAAGTTGTTTAATTTTAGACAATGAACTGCTTCTTTAAATCAATGAACTGCTTCTTTAAATCAATGAACTGCTTCTTTAAATCAATGAACTGCTTCTTTAAATCAATGAACTGCTTCTTTAAATCAATGAACTGCTTCTTTAAATCAATGAACTGCTTCTTTAAATCAATGAACTGCTTCTTTAAATCAATGAACTGCTTCTTTAAATCAATGAACTGCTTCTTTAAATCAATGAACTGCTTCTTTAAATCAATGAACTGCTTCTTTAAATCAATGAACTGCTTCTTTAAATCAATGAACTGCTCCTTTAAATCAATGAACTGCTTCTTTAAATCAATGAACTGCTTCTTTAAATCAATGAACTGCTTCTTTAAATCAATGAACTGCTTCTTTAAATCAATGAACTGCTTCTTTAAATCAATGAACTGCTTCTTTAAATCAATGAACTGCTTCTTTAAATCAATGAACTGCTCCTTTAAATCAATGAACTGCTTCTTTAAATCAATGAACTGCTTCTTTAAATCAATGAACGGCTTCTTTAAATCAATGAACTGCTTCTTTAAATCAATGAACTGCTTCTTTAAATCAATGAACTGCTTCTTTAAATCAATGAACTGCTTCTTTAAATCAATGAACTGCTCCTTTAAATCAATGAACTGCTTCTTTAAATCAATGAACTGCTTCTTTAAATCAATGAACTGCTTCTTTAAATCAATGAACTGCTTCTTTAAATCAATGAACTGCTTCTTTAAATCAATTGACCATCCAGTTTCTAGACAATAACTAGTTTATCAATTTTAAATAAAGTAAATGCTGCCAAGACCGCAATTCCAATAGATCTCAGCCATGAGTTTTGAGATTGTGAACCCAAAGGCTAATTATTTGAAGGAAATATTTATGGAGCCAAAATTCCAAGGGGAAAAATTGCACACTTTAAACAGAGTTAGAGATTGAGAGTGGCTATCATTTCCCCCCCCCCCCAGTTTAGTGGAGTGGAGTGGAGAAAGGAAAGCATATTACGATGATGTTCCTTGAGGCCAACAAAAGTTATAAAATATAGCCATCTATAAAGATTTCAAAAGTCTTCATTAAGCACTAAAAATTTAGGACGAAACAACATAGAAGGGAAACATGGCTAACATGTACCACAAGGTTCGACAAACCCAGGCGCCTGGTCGCCAGTGGCGCCTAGAAAATGTTGTCTGGCGCCTAGAAGGGCGCTGCGGTGCCTCTGACCTCTCCGCTCCTGCCCGATGCCGCGGTTTCTGGCGCTCTCCTGCTGGGTCCCAAAGAAGGCAGGCAGGAAGGAGACCTCCATTCTTCGCGCCTTTTTCCCGCCTTCCTTCTTTGGGGCCCAGCAGGAGAGTGCCAGAAACCGCGGCATCGAGCAGGAACCGGGAGGTCGGAGGCACCGGCACGGCAGCGCCCGCCCTGCTGAAGGTCGGAGGCACCGGCACGGCAAGTGTCCTTTGGTTGCCCGGCGGGAGGGCACTGGCGGTGGGAGCGAAGGATTTATACTCCTGGCGGTGGGAGCGGGGGGGGGGGGGGCGCGGCTGCAGCGGCACAGGCAGTCGCGGGGAGATGGCGGGGGGAGGGGGGGCGGCTAAAGCGGCCCCGGGCACCGTTCCCTGTACGCTTTTCCAGGGGCGCGCAGGGAGCCGCGGCCACCCGCCCGCCTACCGGATTTCCCTCCGCGCGGCTGGGGAGGTGGATTCGCCGCCCCGCCAGCCCGATCTCCCTCCAGTGGCTGGTGACGTAGTTCTACCGCCCTCGCCAGCCTGATCTCCCTCCGTGGGGGGGTGGGGGGCGACGAACCGACGACCGGGGGCTGTCCGTCCGTGTTGGGTGGTGCAGGGCAGGCACAGGCAGCCCCAGGGGAGAACAAGGGAGGGAGAGAAAGGAAAGAGAGAGTAAGGGAGGGAGAGAAAATTGAATGAAGGAGGGAGAGAAAGAAAGAGTAAGAAGCAGAAAGGATAGAGAAAAAGGAAGAGAAAGGGAGGGGGAGAAAGGAAAGAGGGAGGAAGGGGGGGGAGAGAAAATTGAATGAAGGAGGGAGAGAAAGAAAGAGTAAGAAGTAGAAAGGATAGAGAAAAAGGAAGAGAAAGGGAGGGAGAGAAAGGAAAGAGAGAGAAAGGGAGAGAAAGGGAGGGAGAGAAAATTGAATGAAGGAGGGAGAGAAAGAAAGAGTAAGAAGTAGAAAGGAAAGAGGGAGGAAGGGGGAGAGAAAGAAGATATGAAGGAGGGAGAAAAAGAAAGAGAGATAGGAAGGAAAGAGGGAGAGAAAGGAATGAGAGAGAAAGGGAGGGAGAGAAAGGGAATGAAAGAGGGAGAAGGGGTGAGAGATAGAAAGGATAGACAGAAAGGGAGAGAAAGGAAAGAGAGAAAGGGAGGGAGAGGAAGGAAAGAGATGAGAGAGGAAGGAGGAGACAGAGGGGGTGAAAGCGATGTCAGGTGGAGACTCGGCAAAAAACCAAGTTTGCTTAAAAAAAATTCTGGCTCCTAAATTTTTTGGCTGGCTCCTAGATTCTGAACAACTTTGTCGACCCCTGATGTACCATATTAGCTATTAAAATGTTGCAATCGTTGGCAGTCATAAAACTAGTCCCTTGCAGACCCAGAACAAAAATCTTTATTTATAATATGATTCCATTTTAAAGAAGCAACTCTAACGTCGGACCCTCTTACCCACAATTTTTGAGTATTAACCTAGACACCGATCCCGATTCCCCCAGCTACAACAGCACAGAAAAAGCAATCTGTCAGGCTGCTGTTTATCTGTTTCTTATTTTGCCAGCATAATGCGCCGAGGTGGCGCAGTGGGTAGAGTGCGGTACTGCAGGCCACGAAAGCTGACTGTTAGATCTGCAGGTTAGCAGTTCAAATCTCATCACCGGCTCAAGGTTGACTCAGCCTTCCGTCCTTCCGAGGTGGGTAAAATGAGGAGCCTGATTGTGGGGGCAATATGCTGGCTCTGTTAAAAAAAAAGTGCTATTGCTAACATGTTGTAAGCCGCCCTGAGTCTAAGGAGAAAGGCGGCATAAAAAAAATCAAATAAGTAAGTAAGTAGGTAAGTAAGTAAGTAGGTAAGAAAGTAGGTGTGGTTGGCTCTGGCCAAGCTCCTGCGCCAGGGAATGTGGAGGTGGAGGCAGGAGCTGGGCCAGAGCCAACCACAACACCTACTTTCTTACCTACTGTTGCGGTTCAGCCTGAGTCAGATCAAAGACCAGCTGCGTCTCTGCTGGCTCCATGCCCGGGGGAAGCGGAGAGCGGAGAGGAGAGTTCTTGGCAGCCAGACAGTGCAGGCAGCAGTCACAAAAGTGAAGGTGATGCAAGGCCTGGGAGTCCTGGGGAAGGGCTATCTCCAGCAAGTAGCTGTGATTCATTGGAGTCCCTGGATGATGAAGCACAAGCTATCATTAGTATGCAACAGAGACGCATAGCTCAAAGGAGGAATCAACTGCGGAGATATTATCAGCGTTGAGTGAGGAACACCTGGGGGTTGGGTGTGGTCCTCATTAGCAGGGAAGGGTTTATAAGGCATGAGAACCATTCCGGCAGCGTGGAGTGTTATCAAAGGGGAGTTGGTGTTATCAGCATTTTCTCTCAGCGTTTTTGTTCCTGGCTCGTGGCCCAGCAGCCTTGAAGACCCGTGGGAGGTTGGTGTCTGTTAGCAACAGCCTCGTCTGGCATTAAGGATCCTGTGTTTCTGTATGAACAATTGCCTTCGTGTCTCTATTTGGAGTTCCACTGTTTTCCTGATCTGTAAGGACATTTTCTGTTGGCTTCTTTTCTCTTTACTATTATAAAACTGTGTTTGGATTCAACCGGTGTGTCTGGCTTATCTTGTTGGGTTGGTCATAGCTTCCGGAGTGACCCAGACAGAACACCTACTTACTTACTTACCTACTTACTTACTTATTTGATTTTTTTATGCCGCCTTTCCCCTTAGACTCAAGAGCGGCTTACAACATGTTAGCAATAGCCAATGTTGCTCTGTCCCCCTGATGCCAACCCCTGGCAATGCCCCCCACCCACCAACATCAAGACACTTCAGGGACAGCTGAAAAGCCATAAAATGCTGCTCCACTGTTCAGGGCAAATTCCTAGCAGTTGGATGTACTTCTTACTTACCAATTGTCACTTAAAAACTCACCAGCATTCATGTCTTTGAACTTCTGCTTTAAGTCAGCCGGTGTGAGACGGTAGTGGTCAAGACCATCGTTCCAATAAATTCGATCCAGGACCTGGACATCACCGCCCACAAGCCAATCCCCTTGTTCCATAACCATCTAGGGAAGGTAAAAAAACAAACTACATCAATAGCAATAGAAATGGGGATGAGATAAGTTATGTGAACATGGCTCTCATAATGGGATGCTGACCCCATTGGGAGGGGACACAGTGGGGATAGTAAGTTTATGCACTATTTATTGAATACTTTATAGGTTTTTTATTGTCCTTCCTTCTCTGGTACCTTAGTATAATCCTTAATTACTTTTGGGGGTAAAAAAGTGCATTTCATACTCCGAAAAATACGGTATTTACCAATATGTTTATGGTCATTTGCAAATGTCCTACAAGCCTGTCACCACATTGTATGATGGAACCTCTTACTTCTGGTTTTGGGCAAAACTGCACCATTTGTTTTATTTTTATTTATTATTTATTTATTGGATTTGTATGCCGCCCCTCTCCGTAGACTCGGGGCGGCTAACAACAATGATAAAAACAGCATGTGACAATCCAATAATAAAACAACTAAAACCCTTATTATAAAACCAAACATACACACAGACATACCATGCATAACTTGTAATGGCCTAGGGGGAAGGAATATCTCAACTCCCCCATGCCTGGCGGTATAAATGAGTCTTGAGTAGTTTACGAAAGACAGGGAGGGTGGGGGCAGTTCTAATCTCCGGGGGGAGTTGGTTCCAGAGGGCTGGGGCCGCCACAGAGAAGGCTCTTCCCCTGGGGCCCGCCAAACGGCATTGTTTAGTCGACGGGACCCGGAGAAGGCCAACTCTGTGGGACCTTATCGGTTGCTGGGATTCGTGCGGTAGCAGGCAGTTCCAGAGGTAATCTGGTCCATTGCTATGTAGGGATTTAAAGGTCATGACCAACACTTTGAATTGTGACCGGAAACTGCTCGGCAGCCAATGCAAGCCACGGAGTGTTGAGGAAACGTGGGCGAATCTTGGAAGCCCCACGATGGCTCTCGCGGCTGCGTTCTGCACGATCTGAAGTTTCCAAACACTTTTCAAAGGTAGCCCCATGTAGAGAGTGTTGCAGTAATCGAACCTCGAGGTGATAACCATAGCAAACAATGGATTCAAGTTAATGGCCATATCACTTGCATTTATGATTACTATGCTCGCTTAATAACTACTGCAAAAAAAAAAGTCATAAAAATCAGGCCAGTCACTTAACTAACTCATTTTATGATCATTACAACTTATGACTGTATTGTGCAGGTTCCATTATAGTTGTAACTCGAGGACTACCAGTATCAGAATTTCTTATTAACTTTCCCCCAAAATTTCATATTTCCTCAAAATTTAGGTTAGCATGTTTACACTATAGAAGGATTCCAAATTAATGATAAAATCAGCTTGAAAATGCTACCTTGATATATGGGTGCTCTTTGCATGTTGTTCCCCACTGTCTGGCACAACGTTCTTCTTTTCGGTGCTCGTAGAACTCCGGATTGCGAACAATAGCTACGCGCCGACCATCATATAGCAAGGTGAAAGCTGTGCAGCCATCCAGCCTCTCCTTGTCCTCTTCTGTAACTGCCAACACTACAGGCACTGATAAATTAATGACTCCGCCTTTAAGGAAAAGTAGCAACAGGAATTTAAATTACAAGGATCTCCAATTCTGGGGGTGGGGGAGTATTGGGGATTAAGAATTAACAAAGCAGAACAATCAATTCCAAAAATTCAGAACAATGTACATCTCTTCTTGTGCAATTAATTTCTGGACTCAAAGAACATGACCAACTTCAGATCAGTATGTAGCATCCGTATCATTGGTTCGCCATCACTGACTTAGGGCATAGTCATAGAATTTTGCTGAAACTTTTTAAACCCATATTATTCTATCAAGAAGCATGTCAAAGACTCATTCTCTAAAATTTGTGGATGTGGCCAGGACAAAATTTCTAAAAATATTTTACATATTTAATTAAAACTGAATATAACCAACATGATTACTCACCAGATGTGTACACTTAATAATGTCCCATTTCTGTCACATTCAACTTGTCATTTTGTTTTGAAGTCTCCCAGGGCCAAATATAGCCCAGGACCTTGAGTTTCAAATGAACGAAGGCTCGAATGGCCCAGCTTCGGAAGAATAAGGATATTTTCAAATTTCTAAGTTGGAATCTAGCCTAATTTTTTTCACATAAACAACTGGTTATTATTAAGTGCAAATGGGAGAATTATATACATGTTCTCTGCAAGATTAATGGACTGCTTGGCCAATTTGAAATATCTTACCATCCAGTAGACAGTCAAAATGAAGGCACTGAAGATATTCTCTTTCTCTCATAAAGCCATTAAGTGGGGTTGCCCATCCTTCCGCAAGAACTTGAACCCACTGCATATCAACCTGTAAAAGTATGTTTCATAAGTCCTAGTCCTGCATTGGTTGCCGATCAGTTTCCGGTCACAATTCAAAGTGTTGGTTATGACCTATAAAGCCCTTCATGGCATCGGACCAGAATATCTCCGGGACCACCTTCTGCCGCACAAATCCCAGCGACCAGTTAGGTCCCACAGAGTTGGCCTTCTCTGGGTCCCGTCGACTAAACAATGTCGTTTGGCGGGACCCAGGGGAAGAGCCTTCTCTGTGGTGGCCCCAACCATTTGGAACCAGCTCCCCCCGGAGATTAGGATTTCCCCCACCCTCTTTCCCTTTCGCAAACTTCTTAAAACTCACCTCTGCCGTCAGGCATTGGAAGAATTGAGACATTTCCCCCTGGCTTATATAGTTTTATGTATGGTATGCTTGAGTTCAATGGTTTTAAATTAATGGGTTTTTAGATACTTTTTAAATATTAGATTTGTTTATTATATACTGTTTTATTGTTGTTGTGAGCCGCCCCAAGCATCCAGGACCCAGGGGAAGAGCCTTCTCTGTGGCGTCCCCGACCCTATGGAACCAACTCCCCCCAGATATCAGAGTTGCCCCCACCCTCCTTGCCTTTCATAAGCTCTTAAAAACCCACCTCTGTCGTCAGGCATGGGGGAATTGAAATATTCCCTTCCCCTAGGATTATAAAATTTATGTATGGTATGACTGTATGTATGACTGATCTCTTAAATTGGGTTTTTTAGATTTTTTAATATTAGATTTGTTTACGTTGTCTTTTTATTGTTGTTAGCCGCCCCGAGTCTGCGGAGAGGGGCGGCATACAAATCTAATAAATAAATAAATAAATAAAATAAATCCATTTAGAAAAACAACTTGAGAAAAAGTTTTAAAAGTTATGGTCCTTAGTTCATACATATAGAGAGCATATCAAAACAATACATGAGCAATGACTCACAACCTTGGCAACTTAAAAATATGTGAACCTCACCAAGCTGGGGAATTCTGAAGGTTGAAGTCCAGACATCTTCAAGGTACCAAGGTTGAGAAACCCTTCATAAGAGGGCTATGACATCTTTAAATAATTCATAATTATGGAGAATAAGATAGCAAAACAACTTTCTATGTGTGAGCTGTTTATAGAAATGATCTAGTTCAAGATTTGTTCGTACTTGATAGTCCGTTAAAAATGTTCATTTTAAGTTTTGTGTGTCTACTCAGATATGTATGTAGGAGATGAATTAAACTGCATGGGTAGTTTAGTGAGTTATAAAGGCTATAGAATGGAAGCATTAGTCAATGAATTTGTCAATCTAAAAATACAAATCAATAAGATAGTAGAAATTAAGCTAATTGAAGGTCTAAAACACAGTGAAAGTAACAAATAGCTGGATGGAATTAAGGGAACAGATGTTGCAAACGCAAGAAAGATGCTATAGTAGAAAACAGGGAAACACTAAGTCATTGGATAGCAAAATAAAATAGGCCAATCTAATAAAGCCAGTGATATCTATACTTAATAAGAAACAGAAGTTTGCCAAAATCATTGGCACTTAGGCAAATTAAATGAATTTGAGAATGGAAAACAATTATCTTTTTTTTGCGTGTGTTTAACTTTCAAAACTAAGCCAGGCTTGTAAATAACTATCTGATTCATTCATTTCTGGCAGTACAATAAGTATTTTTGCGATCTAGATGTCTGGGACAATTTTTCTTTGTAGCATAAAGTATGACAAAGGTTTACAGGTAAGAAAAGATGGATAGCACAAATAACTAAGATGAATTATATGTGAACAAATCCTTGTGTAAACGTATTTGCAAGTTCCCCATTACCTTATTTATTTCCAGAGTTGGCAATGTTTCTGCATCTGTTTTGGCCAGCTTAAGTTTATTTTCAGGCACATATAGTTCTTTCACCTCATAAGAAGCATCCACTGGAACAATATCCTATGGGGAGAAAAAATTGATGAACAAAAGTTGTTTAAGCATCTTTGATTCTAAAAAGCAATGTTCACAATATCAGTGGGATTTGTGTTATTAGTTTAGTACATGAGTGATCTATTAAAAAAACCCTAATTTGGCTCAATTGTGGTCATAAGTTGAGGGTTTGGTGCTCAATTGTTGTCATAAGTTAAGGGTTTGGGGTTCAAATGTGGTCGTAAATTGAGGATTTGGTGCTCAATTGTGGTCATAAGTTGAGGGTGTGGGGTTCAAATGTGGTCGTAAATTGAGGATTTTGGGCTCAATTGTTGTCATAAGTTGAGGGTTTGGGGTTCAAATGTAGTCATAAATTGGGGATTTGGTGCTCAATTGTGGTCATAAGTTGAGGGTTTGAGGTTCATATGCGGTCGTAAATTGAGGATTTGGTGCTCAATTATTGCCATAAGTTGCCATGTTGCATCAAGTGCTGCTCAAATTGCAGCTATGCAGTCTTTTATTCCTCCCCTGCTTTCTCTGAGCATTGAGAATGGGCAATTGTCCACTGAGAAATACTAACCTGTTTCCCCGAAAATAAGGCGTACCCCGAAAGTAAGGCATGTCAGAGGTTTTGCAGAATTTGCTAATATAAGGCACCCTCCGAAAATAAGACATAGTCACGTTTACATACGGTACGGTGGAAAAACATACGGTACCATTCAAAGCTGTTCATAGCGGTACCGTAATAATGTGGTGTCCCCTGCTGGCCCCTTCCATCGCTTTGTACCGTCCAGTACAGCAGACACGGTCTGCTACTATCTCACCGCCATTACAGTCTCCACTACAGTGCATAAACTGTAGTTCCTCTGGTGGCCGGAAGCTGCAATAGCGGGAGAATACTGTTGTACCATATAAGTGCCGTCGTTTGTGTGTGTGGGTACCATACTGACAGATACCTGTTGTGGTTAGCTCTGGCCCTGCTCCTGCCCCAAGGACTGTGGATGTGGGGGAGACATCCACATGCTGCAGGCCTGTTTTGCCCCCGGTGGAATCTGCTGATGAAGGCTCCTCTGACCAAGAAGACATGAGTGACAGGGAGGAGGAGAGTGTGGCAGACAGCTCAGAAGGAGATCAATTATCTAGCTCCTCCTTGGATTCAGAACAAGAGTTAATGATACAGCCACGCATGTGGAGAGCGATGCATAGGCAGCAACAACTGAGAGATTATTATCAAAGAAAATGAGGCCACACATGGTTAGGTGGGGCTGTGGTAATTAGTGAGGCTGCTATAAATAGCAGCCTGTGGGTTTGGCCATTGTGGAGGATTATCTGATCATTGTGTTTCTTGACTGCTTTACTGACTTTGACCTTTTGTGTGCTGATTTTCCCCCGCTTTGAAACTAAACCAGAGCAAAGTGTGTTTCACTTTGTGAAAGAAGAAGGACTGTGAATTGCCTCACAGCTGCAAGCTAAGTATCACAGAACTGATAAGGGACTTGTACAAATTACCCGTTTATTTGGAGACCAGTGCTCTTTGCTATACCAAAAGAGGGCTTGGTTTAAGTGAATTTTCATTATAAAGAACATTGTTTTGAATTTTCAAATGTGTGTGTGTCTGAAATTTGTACCTGTGAATTTTTGGGAGGAGTCTACCAGAGAGCCCGACAGAACAGGTACCGTACCGTAATCCGTGTACCATACGGTACACTTTCTTTGGGGGTGTCAGCTTTTCTGCCTGTGAATTTGTCTTCTTTGAGAAATATAAGGCACCCCCCGAAAATAAGACGTAGCACAACTTTTGGAGCAAAAATTAATATAAGACAGTGTCTTATTTTCGTGGAAACACGGTAGTATGAAGATGAAACCGTTGTTCCCTAAACTATTGGTCTACAGACAACGCCGTTGTCTCTCTTTTGAGATAATGTATTTTGGATTAAACCAGTACCGTACAACGTAATATTTGCTGAACATCACGTAGAAGTATGCAGACAACCAAAACAACACTCAAGTGGGAAAGGAACATGATGGAGTCACCACAAAGTTAATTTCTCACCGATGACACATCTCCAAAATTATTTACAACTAAAAACAGTTTTAAAATGTGGTGCCTATGCAGCCTCTGCTCTCATCTCAAATAAGAGCTATATAATCTTTACAAAAACTGTCAGGGTTCGCTTTGATTTTGAAGCTGGAAAAAATACCCTGCAGTGTCCTATAATAATGCAGTTGTTTGCAAGTCATAACAAACATTGTCTGGTCTTCAGTTCTTCTATTTACTTCAAGTAATATGAAGCTGGAGTAGTGTCTTCAGCAGTATATTCTCAAGAGATAAAGGAACTAGATGAGCTGGGAATCCTCTAGTTGAGCCTAATTAGTATAGTTTGAGTAAACAGCTTAATAGGATACAGTGGGTACATGAATGAGACATTAATAAGGGAAAGGATTCTCAACTGTTGTCTTATGAAGCCAGACTGTTTATAAGCAAAAACTGATTATTGGGAAAACATCCATCAAAGCATTTAGAAATCTCCGGCAAAGGTTTGTGCTTATAACATCTGGGCAGCTGCCATTTGGTCCTATGAAAATGCACATGTCTACCCATCGACCGATGCAAAAACAAGAACTACTGATTTCAAAAAAGAACTTTTTTTATGCACTGTTATTGAATAAAATCTGTTAAGCATCAGCCACAGAAAATTTGGGACAAAATAATATTCGAACCTGGTTTCAATCTTGAATCCGCTAAAAATGTAGAGCGTGTTCTATCACATTTGTGCAAAAACTAGTCTCAAAATGGGTGAACAGTGCAGTCAGGCGGTAGGGAAAGCAAGTAGGATGCTTGGCTGCATAGCTAGAGGCATAACAAGCAGGAAGAGGGAGACTGTGATCCCACTATATAGAGCGCTGGTGAGACCACATTTGGAATACTGTGTTCAGTTTTGGAGACCTCACCTACAAAAAGATATTGACAAAATTGAACGGGTCCAAAGACGGGCTACAAGAATGGTGGAAGGTCTTAAGCATAAAACGTATCAGGAAAGACTTCATGAACTCAATCTGTACAGTCTGGAGGACAGAAGGAAAAGGGGGGACATGATCGAAACGTTTAAATATGTTAAAGGGTTAAATAAGGTCCAGGAGGGAAGTGGTTTTAATAGGAAAGTGAACACAAGAACAAGGGGACACAATCTGAAGTTAGTTGGGGGAAAGATCAAAAGCAACATGAGAAAATATTATTTTACTGAAAGAGTAGTAGATCCTTGGAACAAACTTCCAGCAGACATGGTAGATAAATCCACAGTAACTGAATTTAAACATGCCTGGGATAAACATATATCCATCCTAAGATAAAATACAGAAAATAGTATAAGGGCAGACTAGATGGACCATGAGGTCTTTTTCTGCCGTCAGACTTCTATGTTTCTATGTTTCTACTAATTTCAAAAAGAACTAGAGCCTCTTTTTATGCTCTATTATTGAATAAAATCTGTTAAGCATTATCCACAGAAAATTTGGGACAAAATAATATTCGAACCTGGTTTCAATCTCGAATCCACTAAAAATGTAGAGCGTGTTCTATCACATTCGTGCAAAAACTGAAGCTAATTTGTATCAAACAAACAAGTCTAAAATAGAACGATCTCAGCCTCAATTCAGGCAGTCATGACATTCATCCATTTAATTTTCAGTATAAGAAAAGGTGCAAAATTAACATGGCTTCTACTTGTCTTAAAAAAGAAGCGATCAGACTGATACAAGGTACTTAATGAATGCACAGATTCCATTTCCCAATAATAGAAAATGCAATTGTATCATAATAGGCTCATATCGTTTGGCGGGACCCAGGGGAAGAGCCTTCTCTGTGGCGACCCCGGCCCTCTGGAACCAACTCCCCCCAGAGATTAGAATTGCCCCCACCCTCCTTGCCTTTCGTAAGCTCCTTAAAACCCACCTCTGTCGTCAGGCATTGGGGAATTGAGACATTCTTTCCCCCTAGGCTTCTATAATTTATGTATGGCATGTTTGTATGTATGTATGATTGATTTTATAATAAGGGTTTTTAGCTGTTTTAGTATTGGATTGCCGCATGTTGTTTTTACCATTGTTGTTAGCCGCCCCGAGTCTACGGAGAGGGGTAGCATACAAATCCAATAAATAAATAAATAAATCTCTAAAGTGAGATTTGAAAATTATATGGCATTATAATTAACAGTTTCAGAAACTATTCACATCATTAAACTAATGAAATGATTTATTTACAGAACTTCTAACATTGTATTGGATACAAATTAATTATAAACATATGCCAAAATTATTATTTATTAAAAGCAAAATACCATGTTAACGTTTTTATCAAACACAGAAATTAGATTTGTATAAAGAGAAACATTTAAATGTATACTGTTTTAGTTTAGAAAAGATATTCTAAAGAATCACCAATAAATTCTATTCTCTAATAAGAATAGGACATTTTTAGTATAAAGTACTATTTTCTACCATTAACACATAATGAGTTAAAATATGTGCTCGTACATAACATGCTGGGTTTTTTCTACTTTGTTTCTGGTTTGCTTCAACGTAATTTGCTCAAAGCAAACTATCGATCAAACTTATCAATTCTACTAGTTCAAACATGTGAGCCAATGCAAATAATAATAAAAGGCTTATTATAATTTATGTTTGGTATGTATGTGCTGTTTGGTTTTTAATTATGATAGGGTTTTTAGGTTGTTGATTTTTTTTTTATATTAGATTTATGCCTGTATAATATTGTTTTTATCGTTGTTGTGAGCCGCCCTGAGTCTTCGGAGAGGGGCGGCATACAAATCTAATAAATTATTATTATTATTATTATTATTATTATTATTATTATTATTATTATTTATGTGTGGTATGTCTGTGTGTATGTCTGGTTTAATAATAGGGTTTTTAAATGTTTTTAAAATGTATTAGATTTGTCATGAATTGTTTAATTGTATGCTGTGAGCCGCCCCGAGTCTACGGAGAGGGGCGGCATACAAATCTAATGAATAAAATAAAAATAAATAAATTTGAATTTCAACAATATCATAAAGGCAAACATTGGTATATCAACAAAATTTTAAAATGAGGCTGAGAAATGAAACTGGTTCATTTTTTCTAAATTTTGAAATATTTAAAGATTTAAAACATACACACAAATGCACACATATAAGATACACACACAAATACACACACGTTTAGATTAGAAATAAATCCTAAAATATCAATTTTGTGAAAACACTATCTTAGAAGGCCCTCTAGTGACAATTTGAAAACTGTACTTATTTGAGAATGAACGTTAGTTAAGAAAAATATCCCAAGATAATAACTAAAATACACATTGCTCCTAATTGCAGTGCCCTTGTCATAAAGCACTGATTCCAAAAGGGCGAGGCCCCCACAGAGAAGGCTCTTCCCTTAGGTCCCGCCAAGCGACATTGTCTAGTTGACGGGACCTGGAGAGGACCGACTCTGTGGGACCTAACTGGTCGCTGAGATTCATACAGCAGAAGGTGGAAATTTACTCTGCAAGGGCCTAATAACAGTCACACAACAAGCTTTTGGGGATTCCAGCATCACTGTCCAAACTAATAAGCCTTTGATTAGTAAAAAAAAAACACAAAAAGGAAGCTGTGTGCTGGATAGTTCATGAGGATGCAGCAGGGGTATATATTACATATATAAAGAACGAAGGGGGTTAGAAAATGATTTTTAACTGTCTATAGTTTCTGTGTAAAGATTAACTTCAAGATGTTCAAAACCAATTATGAATACAGTGATACCTTGTCTTACAAACTTAATTGGTTCCGGGATGAGGTTCTTAAGGTGAAAAGTTTATAAGACGAAACAATGTTTCCCATAGAAATCAATGGAAAAGCGATTAATGCGTGCAAGCCCAAAATTCACCATTTTTGCCAGCCGAAGCACCCGTTTTTGTGCTGCTAGGATTCCCCTGAGGCTCCCCTCCATGGGAAACCCCACCTCTGGACTTCGGTGTTTTTGCAATGCTGCAGGGAAATCCCAGCAGGGGAATCCCAGCAGCGCAAAAATGAGCGCTTCGCTGGCAACGGAAGTCCGGAGGTGGGGTTTCCCAGTGAGGGGAGCATAAGTGAAATTGCAGCATCACAAAAACACGGAAGTCCTCAAAACCCCACCTCCGGACCTCTGTGTTTTTGCGATGCTGCAATTTCACTGAGGCTCCCCTCGCTGGGAAACCCCACCTCCAGACTTCCGTTGCCAGAGAAGCGCCCGTTTTTGCACTGCTGGGATTCCCCTGCTGGGATTCCCCTGCAGCACCACAAAAACACAGAGGTCCGGAGGTGGGGTTTCCCATGGAGGGGAGCCTCAGGGAAATCCCAGCAGTGCAACGGAGGTCCGGAGGCGGGGCATCTCAGCGGCGGTGGTGGGTTTGTAAGGTGAAAATAGTTTGTAAGAAGAGGCAAAAAAATCTTAAACCCCGGGTTTGTATCTCGAAAAGTTTGTATGATGAGGGGTTTGTAAGATGAGGTATCACTGTATATCAGCCTGCAGAGTTGAAATAGTTTTAGCTTTGTGTTTTTCCCCCAATGAACTGGTTGCAACTTGTTATTCTTTCACATTCTCCTCCAACAATGCTGGTTTTGAAAATATTGCAGGGATGTTGCTTCTAGATATTTTTACCTGCATAGTTTAGTACATAAGCTGAAATTGGAAATATGACTAGTATTTGAAGGGGTACAGTGGCGTCTGTGGAGTCCTATAGAATACAGCAAAGCTAACTTGAATAAAAGCCAATTATGGGACTCTAGGAAGTACATCGCTTATATTAGAAAACAGATTCCCCCAAAATCTGATAAATCAGTAAAGGACAAACCCTCCTTAATTACAGAACAGAAAATAGTAAAACAAAAGCCAGCCATATTTATAACTCTGATAAGAACATTTCATTTAGGTCTGTTTTCTCTCCTTCGAAATCCACTGTTTCCTCTCCTTTGATTCTAAATTGTAGTTTCTCCATTGAAAACAATTTTTCCTATGACCATATAGACCAAAAAATGGAATATTTCCACAGTCAATACTGCAAATAACTTAAAGAGCAACCGAGAAAACCAGGATATTCTTTCATATTGATACACAAATTGTTAAGGTGGATCACATGCCAACTTCGGGAATCTCTACCATGGCTTTAAGGAAAAGAGTACATTTGAAAATAATTCAAAGGCACAAAAGTTGTTCCTATGGTCTAGATCAGTGATTTTCAACCTTTTTTGAGCCGCGGCACATTTTTTACATTTACAAAATCCTGGGGCACACCACCAACCAAAATGACATTCCTTAAGGAGATGACCCTTCAGGAGGCCATATACAATATAGATAACATTGTGATGCATTGTGATGCATTGTAGATCACCCTCCGCGAGGGCCTCTTTTTTATTTTATTTATTTATTTTATTTATTTATTTATTTATTTATTTATTTTATTTTATTTTATTTTATTTTCTTACTTACTTACTTACTTACTTATTTACTTACTTACTTACTAGATTTGTATGCCGCCCGTCTCCGTAGACTTATAAAAAGAAAAAGGTCAAATATCTATATACACCATCAGGATAGACATAACCAGCTGAGGCTGAGGCTTCATCTAGTGGTGGCAACATTTACCTCCAGTCCTGACCAGGATTAGAAATCAGGACCATGGCAAGGAGTAGCAGCTTCAACGACTCGCCGCGGCCACACAATGACAAATGGCAGCCCGAGCAGGGACCTTCCTGAGTGTGGATGAGAGGCGGCCTGCTATTGGTTCATCGCTAATGGTCGGGATGAATCCTAGAAGGTGATTGGTCAGTGAGCGTTCCCTGTGCCTCCACTCTTCCTGTCGCTGATAGCTGGAGGGATTGTGAGGGGAATGTTTATGTTCGGATGGAGGCAGCTGGCGGGGGGCCGGATAAATTACTTCTGCGGGCCGTATCCGGCATGCGGGCCGTAGTTTGGGGACCCATGTTTAATTTCCCCATGGCACACCTGACCATGTCTCACGGCACACTGGTTGAAAAACCCTGGTTAAAAATTACTGGAATTTCAGATCGCAGAAATATCCTAAATGTTTGGGAGGCTTTCTCCTGGCAGACGTGCCCCAACCCATAGACAGAGGTGAGGACTGAAGGGAAGCCATTTTAAGTAAAGGAGAAATTTAGAATTCAATATTTAGAGCCTTCGTACCCGTTCTTGTAGAAGTTCCACAACTTGTTGGACACAGTCGTTGACATCACAGGAATCTGTTTTGAGCACCAACTCGGGAGCTTCGGGTTTTTCATACTCTGAATCAATGCCAGTAAAACCTGCAAGAAAAAACAAAACTTAACACACTTCCGTACTTCAGGTGAGTGACCTGCCCAGGGGCCTCACTCACATATTTTAGTTTAAAATAATAAGTGAACAACATGCTATACTTTGATTGCTTTGGCAAATGCTTTTTTAAAATTTTATTTTACACCTTGTATACAAAACTGGATCAGTATGTTTGCAATAGTACAATTTTATTTAATCCTTATTCATCCTGGCAAATAACCTACCTGAATATTTACTAATGTATACAAGTTTGAAGGTCAAAACAATCTAGGCAAATTAAAATGTCAAGTGATATCAGCAAAGATTTTAAAGAGAAAAAAAACCCCAAGCAAGCAAATGTTAATCATTAATGGACAAGAAAAGAAGTACAGTTATCCCTCGAGTATCGCGAGGGTTACGTTCCAAGCCCCCTCGCGATACTCGATTTTTCGCGATATAGTGGTGCGGAAGTAAAAACACCATCTGCGCATGCGCGCCCTTTTTCCATGGCCGTGCATGCGCAGATGGTGGAGTTTGCGTGGACGGCGGGGAAGACCCAGGGAAGGTTTCTTCGACTGCCCAGCAGCTGATCTGCTCGGCAGCGCGGCAGCAGCGAGGAGCCGAACATCGGGGTTTCCCCTTTGCGTGGGCGGCGGGGAAGACCCAGGGAAGGTTTCTTCGGCCGCCCAGCAGCTGATCTGCTCGGCAGCGCCACAGCAGCGAGGAGCCGAAGATCGGGGTTTCCCCGCCGCCCACGCAAAGGGGGAACCCCGATCTTCGGCTCCTCGCTGCTGCCGCGCTGCCGAGCAGATCAGCTGCTGGGCGGCCGAAGAAACCTTCCCTGGGTCTTCCCCGCCGCCCACGCAAAGGGGAAACCCCGATCTTCGGCTCCTCGCTGCTGCCCGCCCGCCGCTCGCCCGCCCGCCGCCCGCCGCTCGAGAGCAAGAGGGGGAGAGATAGAGAAAGAGAGAGAAGGAAAGAAAGAGATGAGAGAGGGAGGAAGAGAGTGTGAGAGAGGAAGAAGCAAGATAGAGAAAGAGAGAGAGAAAGAAAGATGAGAAAGGAAGAGAGTGACGTCATCGGGTGGGGAAAATTGCGATATAGCGTTTCGCGAAGATCGAGATCGCGAAAATCGAGGGATCACTGTAATTAAAATTTTTACCTATATTGATTTATTCTGCAATGGCTTAACCCCAGTTATTTTTTCAATTATGAAAGCTTAGAAGGGTCACATTGTTCTGTCTCAGGCAAAGGGTTTGATTTGCAAAGCCAGATAATTATAAAGAATCACAATTCGTATATACAATTAATAGCATTTAGCATTTAGATTTATATACCACTTCATAGTGCTTTTACAGACCTCTCTAAGTAGTTTACACAATCACCATATCGCCCCCAACAATCTGGGTCCTCATTTGACCCACCTTGGAAGGATGGAAGGCTGAGTCAACCTTGAGCCGGTGGTGAGATTTGAACTGCTGAACTACAGCTAGTAGTTACCGGAAGTAGCCTGCAGTGCTGCACTCTAACCACTGTGCCATCCCAGATCTGAACTTTATGAACATTAGTATCATCTACAGAAAGACATCTATTATAATTCAGCTTGATTCATTACTCCAATGATTAATGAGATAATATACATCTAATGATCTACCTTAGTGAAATGTCATTTAGAGATCATTTTTATCTGCATCTGCAGACAGGCCCAAATAAATCTTTACAAAAAACAAAAACAAATGCTTCTAAGCCATCAGAGCAAATGATATAAACCTTCTTCTCTAGCTTTAAGAACTATGAATTGATATGAACAGTGCAGTCAGGCGGTAAGGAAAGCAAGTAGGATGCTTGGTTGCATAGCTAGAGGTATAACAAGCAGGAAGAGGGAGATTATGATCCCGCTATATAGAGCGCTGGTGAGACCACATTGGGAATACTGTGTTCAGTTCTGGAGACCTCACCTACAAAAAGATATTGACAAAATTGAACGGGTCCAAAGACGGGCTACAAGAATGGTGGAAGGTCTTAAGCATAAAACGTATCAGGAAAGACTTCATGAACTCAATCTGTATAGTCTGGAGGACAGAAGGAAAAGGGGGGACATGATCGAAACATTTAAATATGTTAAAGGGTTAAATAAGGTCCAGGAGGGAAGTGTTTTTAATAGGAAAGTGAACACAAGAACAAGGGGACACAATCTGAAGTTAGTTGGGGGAAAGATCAAAAGCAACATGAGAAAATATTATTTTACTGAAAGAATAGTAGATCCTTGGAACAAACTTCCAGCAGACGTGGCTGGTAAATCCATGGTAACTGAATTTAAACATGCCTGGGATAAACATATATCCATCCTAAGATAAAATACAGAAAATAGTATAAGGGCAGACTAGATGGATCATGAGGTCTTTTTCTGCCGTCAGTCTTCTATGTTTCTATATAGCACCTAAATACATTTAGTGGTGGCTAACATATTACATTGTAGTTTGCCTTGTTTTATTGAAGAAAGCATGTTAGTTAAGTTGGAAATGTTGGTCTACAAATCATAATGATTAGATTTAAGCATCATTTTAAGCCAAGAGTTACAGAATGAAACAGGAACTGAACAACAGTCTCTCAGCTCTGTGTCATAAAATATAAAATAAATTAAATATAAAAGAGGGAAACAACATATCAGCCTAAGTATTATAGAAACAAGTGGTAAAATGCTCACCTTTAATTTCACCAGCACGAGCTTTTTTATAGAGGCCTTTTGCATCCCTCTGTTCACAAACATATAAAGGAGCATCCACAAATACTTCAAAGAAAGGAAGGCTTGCTACTTCATGAATTTGTCTTGCATTGTTGCGGTCCTAAGAACAACAAAGAAAAAAAATACTGTAACAAAACTTTTTATTACAATATATCTAGCCACAGCTCCATTGAGGAATCCTCAATCTGACTATTGCATTGGCAGTTCTGTGTTAGCAAAAACTTCAGAAGAGAAGGATTTAGGGGTAGTGATTTCTGACAGTCTCAAAATGGGTGAGCAGTGTGGTCGGGCGGTAGGAAAAGCAAGTAGGATGCTTGGCTGCATAGCTAGAGGTATAACAAGCAGGAAGAGGGAGATTGTGATCCCCTTATATAGAGCGCTGGTGAGACCACATTTGGAGTACTGTGTTCAGTTCTGGAGACCTCACCTACAAAAACATAGAAACATAGAAACATAGAAGACTGACGGCAGAAAAAGACCCCATGGTCCATCTAGTCTGCCCTTTTACTATTTCCTGTATTTTATCTTACAATGGATATATGTTTATCCCAGGCATGTTTAAATTCGGTTACTGTGGATTTACCAACCACGTCTGCTGGAAGTTTGTTCCAAGGATCTACTACTCTTTCAGTAAAATAATACTTTCTCATGTTGCCTTTGATCTTTCCCCCAACTAACTTCAGATTGTGTCCCCTTGTTCTTGTGTTCACTTTCCTGTTAAAAACACTTCCCTCCTGAACCCTATTTAACCCTTTAACATATTTAAATGTTTCGATCATGTCCCCCCTTTTCCTTCTGTCTTCCAGACTATACAGATTGAGTCCATGAAGTCTTTCCTGATACGTTTTATGCTTAAGACCTTCCACCATTCTTGTAGCCCGTCTTTGGACCCGTTCAGTTTTGTCAATATCTTTTTGTAGGTGAGGTCTCCAGAACTGAACACAGTACTCCAAATGTGGTCTCACCAGCGCTCTATATAAGGGGATCACAATCTCCCTCTTCCTGCTTGTTATACCTCTAGCTATGCAGCCAAGCATCCTACTTGCCTTTCCTACCGCCCGACCACACTGCTCACCCATTTTGAGACTGTCAGAAATCACTACCCCTAAATCCTTCTCTTCTGAAGTTTTTGCTAACACAGAACTGCCAATGCAAAAGATATTGACAAAATTGAACGGGTCCAAAGACGGGCTACAAGAATGGTGGAAGGTCTTACGCATAAAACGTATCAGGAAAGACTTAATGAACTCAATCTGTATAGTCTGGAGGACAGAAGGAAAAGGGGGGACATGATCGAAACCTTTAAATATGTTAAAGGGTTAAATAAGGTCCAGGGGGGAAGTGTTTTTAATAGGAAAGTGAACACAAGAACAAGGAGACACAATCTGAAGTTAGTTGGGGGAAAGATCAAAAGCAACGTGAGGAAATATTATTCTATACTGGGGGAGCCTTCAGTCTCGCAAGGGTGTATAGTTTAAATACGGCTTTTATGCCATATTTTTTTTTCAGAGCTGATTATAAGATGCATAGCTATATAGCTACACAAAAGTTTTAAATTAAAAAAATGAAAATAAAGTAATGCTGTAATTAAAACCTATCCATTCTAAAACATGCAAGAGATTCCGCATTAAATTTAACTTGATTCTATTGTCCCTTTTCAAAAATGATCGTATCCTAGAAACTATCAATGGTAAAATGAAAATATGCTCACCTGGGCATAAGGAGAAATAAAACTAGTAATGCACACCAAGCCAGCATCGGCAAATAATTTAGCAACCTCAGCAATCCGACGTACATTTTCTTCTCTATCTTCTGGTGAAAAACCTAGATTCTTATTGAGGCCTTGTCTGATGTTGTCACCATCTAAAGTATAGCATGGAATGCCATGGCATACTAGATATTCTTCAAGTGCCATACTAACAGTGG
Source organism: Erythrolamprus reginae (assembly GCF_031021105.1). Lineage (NCBI taxonomy): Eukaryota > Metazoa > Chordata > Lepidosauria > Squamata > Dipsadidae > Erythrolamprus > Erythrolamprus reginae. The sequence continues at coordinate 77,321,005 of NC_091956.1, read as the reverse complement.
TCTTTCCAGCTCCAGATAGTCCTATATAGTTTTTAAACACGCAAAGTATTAATTTGTTTCACCTATGCAGACAACTATTTTTACAAGAATAAGTTCCAGTGTTCAAAAAAATGGAAAGACTGTAATTTATGGCTCCTGAAAATCAAATCAAATCAAATCAAATCAAAATGAATAAATAAATAAATAAATAAATAAATACATACATAAATAAATAAATAAATAAAGTGATTTTATTTTGCCAGTAGGCAAAAACGTACCATACAATAAAGATTTTTTAAAGTGTGTGTGTTGTGTGTGTTTGTTTGTGTGTGTGTGTGTGTGTGTGTGTGTGTTGCAACTGAATGAGTTCACCAATTTCAGGAATGAAGACCACAAAGGGATGGAGCAACATAGGTTTAATGGTGCACACAGATTCAGAATACTCTCATGACAAAGTCTGAAAGTTAGGTTACACCCAACACAGTAGTCTTATACCTTACATAATGCTAGGATGGCCAAGGTGTGTCATCAATCTGCCAATAACAAATTATAATTGATAACATGTCCTTATAAATAAAAAGGAGAAGTATGAAAACAAATAATGTCCTTAATAGGAAAATATACCTTAGTCAACCTCCATGACATATGTTCCTAACACTTGTTAAATTATTAACCTGTACATACTGCTACTGATGTTGAGAGGAAAATGAAAAAGGTTAAAATAAACATGTTCATTTGGCAGCAGTTTTATACCTGTTAGCCATACTGTGCACCCCCGAAATCCACTTCTGGTCCCCACCACCTGTCCCCTCTTATTTCTGCTAACATGGTGGGCTTGATAGGTGACATTGGTAGCTCTCTGCATCCCCTGAAATAAGGTAAAATTACAGCATGTAAGTGATACTGTTCGTTACACATCCATCAATGCCTACGAATATAAAATAGGAGAACATACATGAACAATTATTATGGGAATATTAGTAGTGTTCTGGTTAGCTCTGGCCCAGCTCCTGCCCCAAGGACTGTGGATGTGGGGGAGACATCTACATGCTGCAGGCCTGTTTTGCCCCCGGTGGAATCTGCTGATGAAGGCTCCTCTGACCAAGAAGACATGAGTGACAGGGAGGAGGAGAGTGGGGCAGACAGCTCAGAAGGAGATCAATTATCTAGCTCCTCCTTGGATTCAGAACAAGAGTTAATGATACAGCCACGCATGCGGAGAGCGATGCCTAGGCAACAAAAACTGAGAGATTATTATCAAAGAAAATGAGGCCACCTGTGGTTGGGTGGGGCTGTGGTAATTAGTGAGGCTGCTATAAATAGCAGTCTGTGGGTTTGGCCATTGTGGAGGATTATCTGATCGTTGTGTTTCGTGACTGCTTTACTGACTTTGACTTTTTGTGTGCTGATTTTTCCCGGCTTTGAAACTAAACCAGAGCAAAGTGTGTTTCACTTTGTGAAAGAAGAAGGACTGTGAATGGCCTCACAGCTGCAAGCTGAGTATCACAGAACTGATAAGGGACTTGTACAAATTACCAGTTTGTTTGGAGACGAGTGCTCTTTGCTATACCAAAAGAGGGCTTGGTTTAAGTGAATTTTCATTAGAAAGAACATTGTTTTGAATTTTCAAACGTGTGTGTGTGTGTGTGTCTGAAATTGTATCTGTGAATTTTGGGGAGGATTCTACAGAACAAAACCATGATCCCAGAACTCACAAAAATGCTGACCATCGCCAACAAGACTAAAACAAGATAGAATACAGGAAAACAAAACTCTAAACCCAACTGCTCAAACTAAAACCCAGAACCAAAGAGATACTTGAACTGAAATGGGTTGTCAACATCCAACTGCACATTATGCTCCGTAGAACACAGTGTCCTACAGAAGCGCCTCAACTCATATAACATAGATGGTAATAATCAGTTAGAATTCTTTGCAGCTTTGGACGCAGCATTTAAAATCACAGAATTTTATATTGTCACGGTGACAATACAAAAAGTTTCCTGGCCGAATTAAAATCTGAACCTTTGCCTTCCCAGAAATATTTTGTCATTCAAATCATCACACCAAATGTTATCTGCAAAACATAAATATCTAGAAAATCATGTCTCTGTATTCCTGAACTGTTCATAAAAAGCAGGGTATAATACTAGTAAGACAAGCTCAATTAACATTGTTTTATACAATATTTATTTATTTTTATTTATTTATTTATTGGATTTCTATGCAAGAAAAAGAAAAAGATACAAAAATTAAGGCAATACGTTTTGGTTTCAGCTGGTCGAAAGAGATTTTAATGTACAGATTCTTACAAACAGAAGGATCAGAATTATTTTAAAAACGATTCAGTGGAATTACTGGGGAATATTAAGATGTTATTTTTCAATATTAATGGTATCTCCATTGGAACACATTAAGATGAAGTTGCTAAAACATATAGATCAGCAGTTCTACAGCCTCAGATTTCAAAACAAAACGTATCCCAAGTCAAAATAAAACTTGGAACAAAGATTCCTTTTCATAATAAAGAAAATGGAGGGAATCCAGAATACTGTTCGCAATGCCTATTTCCACCTTCATAAAACATCTATAAAGCACACCCAGGAGAAAAAAAAACAAGCAATCAGCTGAATACTGATCAGCTGTTCCAAAAATAGATTTTCCTCAAAAGTTATTTAATTCTATAGAACTCCTGTCTACTCATTCAGGATCAAGCCAAAAAGTCACAAGCTGTCAAACAACTTGGCTTAGTTCAGCACTGTGTTCCATTATAATCTAAATAGTGTTCCAATGAAGTCACCATTAATACTGAAAAATAGCATCTTCAGTAATTCAGTAATTCAGTGTTGGTCATGACCTTTAAAGCCCTACATGGCATGGGACCAGATTACCTCCGGAACCGCCTGCTACCGCACGAATTCCAGCGACCGATAAGGTTCCACAGAGTTGGCCTTTTCCAGGTCCTGTCGAATAAACAATGTCATTTGGCGGGCCCCAGGGGAAGAGCCTTCTCTGTGGCGGCCCCGGCCCTCTGGAACCAACTCCCCCCGGAGATTAGAACTGCCCCCACCCTCCCTGTCTTTCGTAAATTACTCAAGACTCATTTATGCCGCCAGGCATGGGGGAGTTGAGATATTCCTTCCCCCTAGGCCATTACAAGTTATGCATGGTATGTTTGTGTGTATGTTTGGTTTTATTATAAGGGTTTTTAGTTGTTTTATTAATTGGATTTCTACATGCTGTTTTTATCATTGTTGTTAGCCGCCCAGAGTCTGCGGAGAGGGGCGGCATACAAATCCAATAAATGAATGAATGAATGAATGAATGAATGAATGAATGAATGAATGAATGAATAAATTGATGAGAAAAGGGAATCAACCTGCATTTCAATAGCTTCGGTGGTTTTTTCCCCCTTGCAGTCTCACATTTATATGTAGCTTCTGTTAGAAAGCAACCTCATAGATTTATTAATAAATTAATAAATAAATTAATCAGTGTGTTTTTGACTCACTACTTAACTGGGTTCAAAAAGTTTCACAACTTTTAATCATCATTCTACTTCAACTGTTCATCAGCTACCCAGAGCAAATCAAAAATACTTGGTTAACAGTGTAAGCTTGTTAATCAAAAGGCCACCAATCTAGCCACTCCTCATAATGGATAAAAATGTTCTAGTCCAGTTCAATATCCATGCAGATGATTTGAAGTACCAATAATAATAATAATAATAATAATAATAATAATAATAATAATAATAATAATTTATTGGATTTGTATTCCGCCCCTCTCCGCAGACTTGGTGCGGCTAACAACAATAATAAACACAACATGTACAATCCAATAATAAAAAATAACTAAAAACCCCTATTATAAAACCAACCATACACACAAACATACCATGCATAACTTGTAATGGCCTAGGGGGAAGAGCTATCTCAACTCCCCCATGCCTGGCGGTATAAATGTATAAGAGGGTGGCTTTTTGCAGAATATTTAATATTTTCCAGATTATGGGATACATATACTCTTAGAATTTCTAAATGGTCTATCCAAATGCATATCCATATGATGGCTGGGGAATTCTGGGAGTTGAAGTCCAAATATCTTCAAGTTGCCAAGGTTGGGAAACACTGCTCTATACCCTCCATTGTGTATTATTGTGTTTCGGACAAAACAAACAAACAAATAAATAAAATAAATTGGGTGAGGTCAACAATGGACAACCTAAGGGAAAAGTTTTGGGGGTTTGGTGATGAAACCACACAGTCAGGTAGTGAGTTCCAGGCATAAACCACTCTGTTGCTAAAGTCGTATTTTCTACAGTCAGGTTTGCTCAAACCTAACCTCAAATACAGTGCTCTCATTCAATGAACAGCTCCACAAAAGCCTCTCAGTCTCCCAAGATTTATATGAATAGCCACATTGTATACCCGCGATTTCAGCCTCCACCACCCCCTTCTGCCTCCACTGAAATAAAGTGATACTGAAAGGGTGTCGATTCGGCATTTCCTCCGATTTCTCCATTTATTTATTTTTGACCACTCGGCATTTTGAAAGGAGCAAACGCCCGATCCTCCCTCATTCGTTGAAACCGGATCCTCCATCACAAAACCATGCGAGTGACAGTGACACGTAGGAGAACCGAGAGGATTCCTTCCCTATTTTGTTTTGACCTTTCTTGAAAGCCTGCATCAATCAACCAACCAACCAACCAACAGGCAGCTACTCAATGGTTATTCTCCTACCTAAGCGAGATGATTTCTTCCCTCTTTCATGTTCTGCCCCTTCTTGAAAACATGCATAAATAAATAAACAAACAAACAAACTAAAAAACAGGCAGCTACTCAATCTTCTACCTAAGCGAGAGGATTCCTTCCCTCTTTTGTTTTGCCCCTTCTTGAAAACATGCATAAATAAGTCAATCAATCAATCAATCAATTTATTAAGATTTTTACTAATATTGATTGTTTCTTCATTGCTTATTTGACCCCTATGACAATCGTTAAGTGTTGTACCACATGATTCTTGACAAATGTATCTTTTTTCTTCTATGTACGCTGAGAGCATCTGCACCAAGACAAATCCCTTGTGTGTCCAATCACACTTGGCCAATAAAAATTCTATTCTATTCTAAATAAACAAATCAATAAACAAACAAACAAACAAACAAACAGGGAGCTACTCAATGGATACAGCTGTTTTCCTAGCTAAGCTAAAGGATTCCTTCCCTCTTTTGTGTTTTGTCCCTTCTTGAAAGTATGCATAAATAACTCAATCAATCAATCAATCAATCAATCAATAAACAAACAAACAAACAAACAAACAGGCAGCTACTCAATGGATACAGTTGTTTTCCTACCTAAGCTAGAGGATTCCTCCCCTCTTTTGTGTTTTGCCCCTTCTTGAAAGTATGCATAAATAAGTCAATCAATCAATAAACAAATCAATAAACAAACAAACAAACAGGCAGCTACTCAATGGATGCAGTTATTCTGCTACCAAAACTAGAGGATCCCTTCCTTTTTTTTGCCCCTTCTTGAAAGTATGCATAAATAAGTCAATGAATCAATCAATAAACAAACAAACCAACCAACAGGCAGCTACTCAATGGATACAGCTGTTTTCCTACCTAAGCTAGAGGATTCCTCCCCTCTTTTGTGTTCTGTCCCTTCTTGAAAGCATGCATAAATAACTAAGTAAATCAATTAATCTATCAATGAATAAACAGCTACTCAATAACTCAGTTATTCTGCTACCAAAACTAGAGTATCCTTCTTGAAAGCATGCATGCATCAATCAATCAATCAATCAACAAGCAGGCAGCTACTCAATGGATGCAGCTGTTCTCCTACCTAAGCGAGGGGATTCCTCTCCTCGTTTGTGTTGTGCACCACAAACAACCGGGGAGCTTACTCAATGGACGCACCAGCTGTTCTACCTACCTAAGCGGCGGAGCCTTTGCAAGCAGAATTATTCGCACCTTCCACGCAGGAGCTGCCGTCTTCCCTTTCCAACCCTGCCCCACGGAAAACGCATCTTATTGGGCGGGGGGAGAGACGCAGCTTCCCCGTTTTCGACAAGCGGGGGGCTTCCATGGTACCCCCCCTCCCCGGTTTCCCCATCCAACCTACCCAGTTTTGCACTTTGTTGCTCAGCTTGACTTTTTTGCACTGCCTGCTGGGCAAATCCATTCGCGGGCGGGCGCGATAAGGGGGAAATTAAATTAAAAAAAAAAAAGCAGGAGGCAGAGGCGACGGGAAGGGATGCCGAGAGGGCAAAAAATTTAAAGGAGGGCGGGGACTTGAAACAGGAGAAAAGCGAGGAGGGAGGTTAAAGGGTTGAGAGATGCCGGCTTGGACACTTCCGAGGATCCTTCCCAGGTTGGACTTGGAGAGATGCGGAGAGAGGGAGGGAGGGGTTGCGAGTGGGTGGGGCAGGCGCCGAGGCCCGGGACCGAGGCTGCGCGCGCACCCACCGTTTCCGTCGGCTTCTCCTGCGCAGCCCGAAAGACGGGAGGGGAGGGTGTTTAGAGGTGGCCTAAGCCGGCTTTCCGCCGACTCTACTGTAGACGGGGAAACGGCGTCTTCCGATTTAGAGAAGACTTCCGGTTTGCCGCTCTAGCCCGCGCAGGGTTCATCTCGTTGGTTGGGAAGATGGCCTTGGCGGAGAAGGGGAGGGGGTCCCCCGTGGAGGATCGGCTGCTGCAGCGTGGTTCCTTTTCCCTTTTTTAAGTTAATATGATAGTTAAGTTACCCTTCAGGAATATGTTTGTTTTTCTTTCCAGGAGTCTAAATGGAGACCCTGAGATCCTCCCAAGGCTGGAGTTGTAGTTCAATACATCTAGATAAGTGAGCCACGAGCTCCATGCTTATAGCAATAGCATTGATTGATTGATTGATTGATTGATTGATTGATTGATTGGATTTATATGCCACCCCTCTCCGAGGACTGGAGCGGCTTACAACATATAAAAAGAAACAATAGTATACAATAGACCAGAGGTAGGCAAAGTTGGTTTTTTATGACTTGTGGACTTCAACTCCCAGAATTAACCTGATCCTACGCAGCTTCTGCTCTGGCAATCTCACGCTACTCACCAGAGCCTACAAAACTTTTGCCAGACCCATCCTTGAATACAGTTGATCTGTCTGGAACCCATACCACATCTCGGACATCAACACCCTTGAAAATGTCCAAAGATACTTCACCAGAAGAGTCCTTCACTCCTCCACTCGAAACAGAATACCCTACGAAAACAGACTATCAATCCTAGGTCTAGAAAGCTTAGAACTACGTCGCCTAAAACACGATTTAAGTATTGCCCACAAGATCATATGCTGCAATGCCCTACCTGTCAATGACTACTTCAGCCTCAACCGCAACAACACAAGAGCACATAACAGATTCAAACTTAATATTAACCGCTCCAAATTGACTGTAAAAAATATGACTTAAACAATCGAGTTGTCGAAGCGTGGAACTCATTACCGGACTCAGTAGTGTCAACCCCTAACCCCCAACATTTCTCCCTTAGACTATCCACAATTGACCTCTCCAAGTTCCTAAGAGGTCAGTAAGGGGCGTGCATAAGTGCACTAGTGTGCCTTTCGTCCCCTGTCCAATTGACTTTCCTTTATCTCATATATCATACATATTTTCTTTCATATATCTTCTCTATTTTTATATATTTTCTTTATATATATTACTTCATGTCTATTCTCTTCTTTATGTACTGTGTATTGGACAAAATAAATAAATAAATTTAAATAAATTTAAAAAATATAAAATCTGCCTGGCTTCACCAAGCAAATACACACAAAAACAAAGTACTGGTCAATGACTGAGCTTGCAATTCATAAAAAAAAGCCATATTATTGTTTGCTAGGTTTGATTTAGGATGCAGTATCTTATCCACTCTGTCTTGTAGAACATGATTTATTGTTCTGCGAGGATTTATCCAATTAAGTTAATTGAGTAAATCAAAACTAAATCATGTTTTCGATAGGCAGGGGGGTTCAGACTTCATCTAGATTCCTCCATTCCACTTTGCTGTCTCTCCGTGTCCTTCCACAGAAATAATGTGCTGCTTCTACTGCAGCATCCAAAAGACAATCTGTTTTCTTTTACTTAAAGAAAAACCATTGCGGTCTTAAACCGCAGTGAATTGTTTATACTTTTTCTTCCAGATTACAGTGTTCCCTCGATTTTTGCAGGGGATGCGTTCCGAGACCACCCGCGAAAGTCGAATTTCCGCGAAGTAGAGATGTGGAAGTAAATATACTATTTTTGGCTATGAACAGTATCACAAGCCTTCTCTTAACACTTTAAACCCCTAAATTACAATTTCCCATTCCCTTAGCAACCATTTAGATTATTACTCACCATGTTTATTTATTTAAAAAAAAAATTAAAAAAAATTATTAAAGGTGGATAAAAGTTTGGTGATGACATATGACGTCATCGGGTGATTAAAAAACGTAGTATAGGGGGGGAAATTGCGAAGTATTTTTTAATTAATATTTTTGAAAAACCGTGGTATGGACTTTTCGCGAAGTTCGAACCCGCGAAAATCGAGGGAACACTGTAATTTATTTCTTAAGCAGGTAAGTAAAACTATGTGTAGATTATATAGGAGCAGGCAAGGGTTGCTTCTTTCTAGCGCTCCCGGAGACCGGTGTGGGTACGCAGACAACAGGCAGGCGCACACCCATTAGTGCAAGATTCGGCTTCTGCGCATGCACCGGGAGCGAAATCTTGCAATTCAAAGTGTTGGTCGTGACCTATAAAGTCCTACATGGCTTAGGACCAGGTTATTTATGGGATCGTCTCCAGCCTCATATATCCAAGCAACCGGTCAGAGCCCACAGAGTCGGCCTTCTCCAGGTCCCGTCAATCAAGCATGCCTGGGATAAACATATATCCATCCTAAGATAAAATACTGGAAATAGTAAAAGGGCCGACTAATAATAATTTAATTTAATAATAATAATTTATTATATTTGTATGCCGCCCCTCTCTGGAGACTAGGCTAGATGGACCATGAGGTCTTTTTCTGCCGTCAATCTTCTATGTTTCTATGTAAGCAGTGCCGTCTAGCAGGCCCTAGGGGAAGGGCCTTCTCTGTGGCAGCTCCGTCCCTCTGGAACCAACTCCCCCCCAGAAATTTGTATCACTCCCACTCTCCTGGCCTTCTGGGAGGTTTTAAAAACTCACCTTTGCCGGCAGGCTTGGGGTTGTTGAGTTCCATCATTTGCTCCAGCTGATTGAGATGTGAATGAATGTGATTTCATGATTTTATGACCTGGGTTTTATTATTATTATTATTATTATTATTATTATTATTATCATCATCATCATCATCATCATCATTATTATTATTATTATTTATTGGATTTGTATGCCGCCCCTCTCCGCAGACTTTTAGATTGGTTTTAAATTTTATAACTTTTTATAATTGGGCTTCAGAATTGTTGTTTTGTATTATTTATGTGAGCCAGCCTGAGTCTTCGGAGAAGGGCGGCATATGTACTGTAAGTCCAATTAATAAATACTGTAGAAGAAATACAGAAATAATCTTGTAGTTCTGGGTTTTGGCCACCAGAGGCCTCAGTAAAGACAGCTTCTTGCTTTCCCTTTAACCATAAGTGAATTAGGAAGTAAGCCTGAATTTTCAAAGCATTTGTCTTCCTGCTTTCATCAAACCACGATTTCAGATGTATTAGATTATCGTTCCCTTCTCCAATCCAATGTAAATTCATTAAGCTTCAGAGAGCAGGAAGAATAATACATTCCTTCTAACATTCGATGCTTTCAAATCAGCCTTTAATTGTATCTCATTCATAACATTGTATTAGTTTTCCATGAAACTAGGGAAAACAGCTGTGTCATTCTTGCATCAGTGTATACAACTGAGCAGATTTAGCAGAAAAGAGAAGGAACGGAAAATCCAAAGAGGCGTCATCAAAAATGTTTAAACTTTAAAATAATTGCAAAATTGGGCATTTTGTAAGAGGGCAGATTAATATTTTATTTTATTTATTTATGTTGTCCAATACACAAAGAGGGTTTTAGTGGGTATATATCTATATACACATAGTAAAATACATGATGAAGGTTATAGAGGAGATACTCATAGTAAAATATATCTAAGAAAGAATAGAAAAGAAGATATAGGAATAGAACATATCAATGAAAGAATAGAAGAAGAGATATAGGAATAGAAGAAAGGTATAGGAGATATAGGAGAGCAATAGGACAGGGGACGGAAGGCACTCTAGTCCACTTGCCCCTTACTGACCTCTTAGGAATCTGGAGAGGTCAACCGTAGATAATCTAAGGGTAAAGTGTTGGGGGTTTGGGGATGACACTATGGAGTCCGGTAATGAGTTCCACGCTTCGACAACTCGGTTACTGAAGTCATATTTTTTACAGTCAAGTTTGGAGCGGTTAATATTAAGTTTAAATCTGTTGTGTGCTCTTGTGTTGTTGTGGTTGAAGCTGAAGTAGTCGCCGACAGGCAGGACGTTACAGCATATGATCTTGTGGGCAATACTTAGATCTTGTTTAAAGCCTCTTAGTTCTAGGCTTTCTAGGCCCAGGATTGAAAGTCTAGTCTCAAAGGGTATTCTATTTCGAGTGGAGGAGTGAAGGGCTCTTCTGGTGAAATATCTTTGGACATTTTCAAGGGTGTTAATGTCTGAGATGCGATATGGGTTCCAAACAGATGAGCTGTATTCAAGGATGGGTCTGGCGAAAGTTTTGTAAGCTCTGGTAAGTAGTGTGAGATTGTCAGAGCAGAAGCTAAGTAGGATTAGGTTTGCAACTCTTGAAGCCTTCTTGGCTATATTGTTGCAGTGGGCTTTGGCACTTAAATCTTTTGTTATTAGTATACCAAGGTCTTTAACCAAGTGGGGATTATCTGTGATAATTTGATTATTCAGTTCGTATTTGGATGACAGATTTATGTAACATAGTGCAGTACAGGTAATCCTCAACTAATGACAATTAGGACCAGGGAGTATGAGATTTCACATTGACCAGCTGGGATGCTATAATGTATTGTGCAAATATAAATATCCTTTCCCACAATGATATTTTCCAAAGAATTGGACTTTAACTCCATAATACAAAGCTAGGCTGCTTTATCAAAACCTTCTCACAATTTAGTCTTATGTCTGAGGAACAGAAAGATTTCTTTTCAATGATTTTTCATTGATCTCATGATCTTAACTCTATATTCTCTATGTTAATTAATTTTCTTATCTATAATATATCAAATACTTAATCTAAAAATAAAATATAACACCTCTAAATTTATCATATTGCAAAAATACTCTATATTTATATTGTTTTTAAACTATTCATATATGCATACAGTTAACCATCAAATTAATAAGTTCAAATAATTATAAATTCTTGCTTATTTAATTTTTAAAACTGTTTTTAAAATTCCACCATGTATATACTTTATCCCATATTTTATAAAATTCTGTTTCAACTTGGTTATTCAAACATTTTGTCATCATGTCTAATTCTGCACATTCCATAATTTTTTTAAATACTTCTACATCTTTTGGTATTTCCTTTTCTTTCCATTTATCTCATGATCCTTCTTCATTGGTTTGTTTTCAAATATTTGTGTTCATTCCAGTCCAAGTTGGAGGTAATTTTTTGGAATTTTGTAAAGATCCTCTAAGTGTTGAAAATGAGATAACTGATTTAAACAAAGCCAGAAGAATTATGTTTGCTTTTATTCACTCCTGGAGCAACAGTTTTTGACAGCCTTTTCTATTTCAGGTAGACATAAATCAATGTGCGATGCTTTCCAAGATTATGTTGGGAAGGTTGGGTGTCGATCTTTGCGACGACTTCCTTCTTGTCATTTTGCTTGAGTTCTTTGGCGGCAGCTTCAGAGATTTCAGCTGTCTGCGCCGTCTTGATCACGGTTTGCAGGGAAGGCTCGTCTTCTGTTAGGAGCTTATTTCTGACGGCTGCGTTTCTCATGCCGAATATCAAGGCGTCGATGAGCCGGGCTTCTGGGTTGTCAAATTTGCACTTTGACAACACGGTGCGAAGACGGGTGGCGTACTGGTTGATAGATTCGGTCTCGAGCTGGCTCATTCTGGAGAATTGATGCCGGAAAACGATGGCCGGCTTGGTAGGTTTGAAGTGGGCGGAGAGCTTGGTTTTCAAGGCGTCCCAAGTCACGGAGTTTGCCGGCAGCGGGTCTGTCAGAGTCTGGGCGAGATCGTATATCTCTGAGCCGCAATAATTCAGGAAGATCGCTCTCTTCCTGTCGCTGTCAGCGTCCTTCATGCCCGCAGCTTCTAGGAAGATGTCGAATTTTGAGATGTAATTGTCCCAAGTAGATTTTTCTGGGTCGAAGAAGTCAGGAGCTCTTCCGACAGGCAGGTTGTCCATGGTGGAGAGATCAGGTTCAACCGTCTGACGTCACCAGTGAAAAGTCTGAGGCAGCTCGTGTTTTAAGCGGTTCCTTTATTCAGCTCTTATTCAGTAAGTGACTTCAGCAAGGAACGCGTCTAGCTTTACACAGTGCCAGACGCTCCTTTTATACTTTTAGGCTTCCCGCCGAAACCCAACTGTCAGCGTCTTAGCCAATCAGAGGCGTCTAACAAAATTCAACTATTTTCACTGAGTCATACATACTCAACAAGTACACCCTGTCCTGTTAAATGAGATATGGAAATCTATCATTTAAAATATGTTTTATAAAATGGCTCCAAATTCCTAAGAAAATTGACTAAAAAAATGCTGGTCACAACACAGCAGTACACACACCAGACAAGATTATAAAGGACCCGTTTATTTTTTAGATTTAGTGCCTTCCTTCTTTCTTCAAAAAATGATAATTAGTGCATGATATAGCTGGCACATTCTCATGGGGGAACTGAGATATTCTTTCCCCCTAGGCTTCTACAGTTTATGTATGGTATGTTGTATGTATGATTGGTTTTTAAAATAAGGGTTATTAGCTGTTTTAGTATTGGATTGTTGCATGTTGTTTTTACCACTGTTGTTAGCCGCCCCGAGTCTACGGAGAGGGGCGGCATACAAATCCGATAGATAGATAGATAGATAGATAGATAGATAGATAGATAGATAGATAGATAGATAGATAAAATTAGAGTAGTTATTTATCTAATATATAGATTACTTCTTGAGATTATTGGTCCCATTCTTTTTTACATTCTCCACCATGCAGGTAAATAGCCTTAGAATAAAGTCACCCTTCCAATCTGGACTCTGGAGTTCCCATATTCTTCCACTATTCATGTAGTCTATTTTTTTCTCTTGCTGTGAGTTAAAGCAGACATAAGCAAGGTATTTGCATCTGGACAACTGCCCTTGTTTTTAATAAAATAAACAGATCTTTTGCAGAGGCAGATCCATCCTAACTCCTACCAGAGAGTATAAGGTGAAAAAAATTCTATCCTTTTGGTGTGGGGGCTACAGTTTAGATTTTAATATTTTACATGACTTTAACATTTATTTTTAACCTCTCAACTTAAAGAAGCATACACAGACAACAACACAAAAAGTTCAAATTGCAACCAGAGATTGGTTCATTTCTATTGAATTTCACTGGCCCAGTCTCATAATCCATTGGAGAAGTGGGCGTAGCATTGCCTAAACTCTGAAAAGTACAGTGTGCCCTAAATCCACAAAAGTGTATCCTAAATACTATTTAATATCTACATGAAACCGCTGGGTGAGATCATCCAAGGACATGGGGTGAGGTATCATCAATACGCCGATGATACCCAGCTTTACATCTCCACCCCATGTCCAGTCAACGAAGCAGTGGAAGTGATGTGCCGGTGCCTGGAGGCTATTGGGGCCTGGATGGGTGTCAACAAACTCAAACTCAACCCAGACAAGACGGAGTGGCTGTGGGTCTTGCCTCCCAAGAAGGACAATTCCATCTGTCCATACATTACCCTGGGGGGGGGAACTACTGACCCCCTCAGAGAGGGTTCGCAACTTGGGCGTCCTCCTCGATCCACAGCTGACATTGGAACATCATCTTTCGGCTGTGGCGAGGAGGGCGTTTGCCCAGGTACGCCTGGTGCACCAGTTGCGGCCCTATTTGGACAGGGAGTCATTGCTCACAGTCACTCATGCCCTCATCACCTCGAGGTTCGATTACTGCAACACTCTCTACATGGGGCTACCTTTGAAAAGTGTTCGGAAACTTCAGATCGTGCAGAATGCGCCCGCGAGATCCATCGTGGGGCTTCCTAGATTCGCCCACGTTTCTGCAACACTCCGTGGCCTGCATTGGCTGCCCATTGGTTTCCGGTCACAATTCAAAGTGTTGATCTTTAAAGCCCTACATGGCATTGGGCCAGAATACATCCGGAACCACCTTCTACCGCACGAATCCCAGCGGCCGATAAGGTCCCACAGAGTTGGCCTTCTCTGGGTCCCGTCAACCAAACAATGTTGTTTGGCGGGCCCCAGGGGAAGAGCCTTCTCTATGGTGGCCCCGGCCCTCTGGAATCAACTCCCCCTGGAGATTAGAACGGCCCCCACCCTCCTTGTCTTTCGCAAATAAGACCCACCTTTGTCGCCAGGCATGGGGGAGTTAGGATATTCCTTCCCCTAGGCCATTACAAGTTATGTATGGTATGTTTGTGTGTATGTTTGGTTTTTATAATAAGGGTTTTTAGTTGTTTTATTAAATTCGGTTGTTACATGTTGTTTTTTATCATTGTTGTTAGCCACCCCGAGTGCGGAGAGGGGCGGAATACAAATCCAATAAATAATAATAATAATAATAATAATAATAATAATAATAATAATAATAATAATAATAATAATAATAATAATAATAATAATAACTCCCCCCAGAGATAGTTGCCATATTTATTTTATTATTACATTTATTTTTTAGATTTATAAGTCACCCAATCCTGTGAAACCATTTGTATGTTTTTTCTCCTTCTCAATATTGTGTAATCTTTTTTCACTTTCCAAACCACAGCTCAACGTTCCCAGGTGCTTTTGCTGTTGCTGCAGTTGTTACTTGCTGCCCACAATTTTTTTTTAAAGTGAAGAATTACAAGTCATCCCTCACCCACCTTCTAACAGTAATTTGCTCCACTTTGGAGTGATGGAAATTTATGCAGGTTTCCTCATTTAAATATCTTCAAATATTCATCCACCCATACTGTGTTTATAACCTGATATTAGTTTTGTTTTACTGGTATAATCTTAAAATGCTGTGACGCTAAATGCGATTAGGAAAATTCCATTAAGAACTTCCTGTAATATTGCAGAAGTAACGGATGAACACAACAATAGACTGTGGCGTGGACTCTTGTAGTCAGCCATTCACCTGTAATAACTCTTTTGTTTCTCATGGTGTAATAAATAATTATTAGTGTCCAGTTTAGATGCAATAATCCATAGGTCAGTTGACGTTGAAACTGAGGACCCAAATATTATTTTAGTAGAAATAGGATATCATCAGAATTTCCCTATTGTGTTATCAATGTTCTTGATTACAGAGAAGTTTACTTTTATTATTATTATTATTATTATTATTATTATTATTATTATTATTATTATTTATTGGATTTGTATGCCACCCCTCTCTGGAGACTCGGAGCGGCTAACAGCAACAATAAAACAGTGTACAATAGTAATCCAACACTAAAAACAATTAAAAACCCATTAATATAAAAACCAAACATACATACAGACATACCATGCATAGAATTGTAAAGGCCTAAGGGGAAAGAGGATCTCAATTCCCCCATGCCTGACGGCAGAGGTGGGCTTTAAGTAACTTACGAAAGGCAAGGAGGGTGGGGGCAATTCTAATCTCTGGGGGGAGTTGGTTCCAGAGGGCCAGGGCCACCACAGAGAAGGCTCTTCCCCTGGGTCCCGCCAAGCGACATTCTTTAGTTGACGGGACCTGGAGAAGACCCACTCTGTGGGACCTAACTGGTCGCTGGGATTCATGCGGCAGAAGGCGGTCCCTGAGATAATCTGGTCCGGTGCCGTGAAGGGCTTTCTAGGTCATAACCAACACTTTGAATTGTGACCGGAAACTGATCGGCAACCAATGCAGACTGCGGAGTGTTGGTGTAACATGGGCATATTTGGGAAATATCTATTCAGCTTTTCCAATGCTTCAGACTTTGATACTCAGTGTCTAAAGATCTAGAGAAAATAAAAGTTTTGATGATATATTGGTAGCACAATTACCTTTATTAAAATGAAGCAGTTGGGGGATTTTCCCAATCTGTTCATGATTATTCTAATTTGAATATTTTATGTTCATCTCAATGTAAATGTATTTATTTATTTATTCATTCATTCATTCATTCATTCATTCATTCATTCATTCATTCATTTATTTATTAGATTTGTATGCCGCCCCTCTCCATAGACTCGGGGCGGCTCACAACACAATAAAACAGTTCATAACAAATCTAATAATTTACAATTTAAAATATTTTTAAAAAACCCATTATTAAGCAGACATACATACAAACATACCACACATAAATTGTATAGGCCCGGGGGGAGATATCTCAATTCCCCCATGCCTGACGACAAAGGTGGGTTTTGAGGAGTTTACGAAAGGCAAGGAGGGTAGGGGCAGTTCTAATCTCTGGGGGGAGCTGGTTCCAGAGAGTCGGGGCCGCCACAGAGAAGGCTCTTCCCCTGGGGCCCGCCAACTGACATTGTTTAGTTGACGGGACCCGGAGAAGGCCGACTCTGTGGGACCTAATCGGTCGCTGGGATTCGTGCGGCAGAAGGCGGTCTCGGAGATATTCTGGTCCGATGCCATGAAGGACTTTACAGGTCATAACCAACACTTTGAATTACAAAATATTACAAAAGCGTCAATAACTTTGGGCTAAATTATTGTTATAATGTACAGTTTAATCCTGAGATTCAAAATAGCATGTATTATATAATGGAACTAAACCTAGCCTTGTTTGAGTGATTTCACTTAACAATGATTGGATTTGTACAACAAATTAAGGTAAAAATGCATTTGAAAAAGCTATAAGCAACGTGGGAATTTATTCCAAGAAGCTTTTTATGAAATTCCCCATATTTCAATGAATATAGTCATGGGATATATTAAAAATAGAATCAGAACATATTCTAGAAATAATTAATGAAGTTGGATTTGTACAACAAATTAAGGTAAAAATGCATTTGAAAAAGCTATAAGCAACGTGGGAATTTATTCCAACTTGCTTTTTATGAATTTCCCCATATTTCAATGAATATAGTCATGGGATATATTAAAAATAGAATTAGAACATATTCTAGAAGTAATTAATGAAGTTGGAAATGGATGACATATTAGGCTGAATATAATTGGTGTTACTTGATATTTACCATGGGCAATTTACATTGCCCATCTCAGCTGTGTCTTTGAACAGTTTACAAATAAAAAACATATAAAAGAGACATTAAAAACAAAGTTAAAAAATTTGAGAAGACCAAAATTTTAAAGGGTGGTAGAAGTACCCTCATCACCTCGAGGCTCGACTACTGTAATGCTCTCTACATGGGGCTACCTTTGAGAAGTGTTGGGAAACTTCAGATCGTGCAGAATGCAGCTGCGAGAGCAGTCATGGGCTTCCATAAATATGCCCATGTTACACCAACACTCCGCAGTCTGCATTGGTTGCCGATCAATTTCCGGTCACAATTCAAAGTGTAGATTATGACCTATAAAGCCCTTCATGGCACCGGACTAGATTATCTCAGGGACCGCCTTCTGCTGCACAAATCCCAGCAACCAGTTAGGTCCCACAGAGTGGGTCTTCTCCAGGTCCTGTCAACCAAACAATGTCGCTTGGCGGGACCCAGGGGAAGAGCCTTCTCTGTGGCGGCCCCGGCCCTCTGGAACCAACTCCCCCAGAGATTAGAATTGCCGCCACCCTCCTTGCCTTTCGTAAGCTGCTTAAAACCCACCTCTGCCGCCAGGCATGGGGGAACTGAGATACTCTTTCCCCCTAGGCTTCTACAATTTATGTATGGTATGTTGTATGTATGATTGGTTTTTAAATAAGGGTTTTTAGCTGTTTTAGTATTGGATTGTCGCATGTTGTTTTTACCACTGTTGTTAGCCGCCCCGAGTCTACGGAGAGGGGTGGCATACAAATCAAATCAAATCAATCAATCAATCAATCAATCAATCAATAAATAAATAAACAAAATAAATAAACAAATAAATAAATAAATAAAATTAGAGCAGTTATTTATCTAATACAGTATATAGATTACTTCTTGAGATTATTGGTCCCATTCTTTTTTACATTCTCCACCATGCAGGTAAATAGGCTTAAAATAAAGTCACCCTTCCAATCTGTATTCTGGAGTTCCCATATTCTTCCACTATTCATGTAGTCTGTGTTTTTTCAATCCTTTTCAGAACATCTTGTTTCTGGCATCAGTTTTTGTTTATGTAAAGCAGAACACCCTCTTGAACACCTATTTATCTTTGAAGGATAAACAGTTAATTCCCAACCCCTTTCAAGAGATTGCAAAACACATCCATATTTGCTAAGAAAAACACAATGAGAAGTGAGGGCGGGAGAAATACAAGCAGCACAGCTACTCTTTATCCACAATTTTTCTGAATGTTTAATTTCCAGTTTAAAAAGTCACCCGGAAATCTAATAACCAAGGGTGTCCAAATTTTTAAAGATGTTCAGATTGCAGCCAACTCTCATTAATGAGTATAAACTGCGCAAGCTATCCGAAATCTTTTTTTAAAAAATTAGACAACCTGCGTTATTATATTTCTGGACTATTTTTATCCAATGAATGTAATCTAATTTTATTTAATATATTATATTTATAACTAGGGCCATCAATTTTACTTTAGTGTTTTATCTAATTAGTTGCAATATTTTTTATTTGTCTTTAGCATCATGCATTGTGTGATGCTGGCCACTAACATTTGTAAAGGAAACCAATTATGATACAATTAATAACTGATTGTTTTCAGATGGCTTGATATTTTGGCCAATCAGTAGGTCCCCAATATATCCTCATGTCCTTTTCCATCTTTATATCTCAGAGAAAGTACAATAGATCTACAGGTAGTTACAGTGCATCCAAAAATTCAGGGGTCTGAATACTTTCTGAATGCACTATATGATGGTAATTTATTTTTTTTATTTTTTTATTTTTTTTATTTTGTCCAATACACAATGAGGGTTTTAGTGGGTATATTTATTTATTTATTTAATTATTTATAGAGGAGATACTCATAGTAAAATATAAATATATCTGCAGAACCAACTCCCCCCAAAGATTAGAATTGCCCCCACCCTCCTTGCCTTTCGTAAGCTACTTAAAACCCACCTCTGCCGCCAGGCATGGGGGAATTGAGATTCCCTTTCCCCCTAGGCCTTTACAATTTTATGCATGGTATGTCTGTATGTATGTTTGGTTTTTTATATTAATGGGTTTTTAATCGTTTTTAGTATTGGATTATTATTGTACGCTGTTTTATGATTGCTGTTAGCTGCGCCAAGTCTTCGGAGAGGGGCGGCATATAAATCCAATAAATAAATAAAATAAATAAATAAATAAAATCTAAGAAATAATAGAAAAGAAGGTATAGTAATAGAACATATCAATGAAAGAATAGAAGAAGAGATATAGGAATAGAAGAAAGATATAGGAGATATAGGAGAGCAATAAGACAGGGGACGGAAGGCACTCTAGTGCACTTGTACTCGCCCCTTACTGACCTCTTAGGAATCTGGATAGGTCAACCGTGGATAATCTAAGGGTAAAGTGTTGGGGGTTTGGGGATGACACTATGGAGTCCGGTAATGAGTTCCACGCTTCGACAACTCGGTTACTGAAGTCATATTTTTTACAGTCAAGTTTGGAGCGGTTAATATTAAGTTTAAATCTGTTGTGTGCTCGTGTTGTTGTTGTTGAAGCTGAAGTAGTCGCCGACAGGCAGGACGTTGCAGCATATGATCTTGTAGGCAATACTTAGATCTTGTTTAAGGCGTCTTAGTTCTAAACTTTCTAGGCCCAGGATTGAAAGTCTAGCCTCGTAGGGTATTCTGTTTCGAGTGGAGGAGTGAAGGGCTCTTCTGGTGAAGTATCACCAGAAGATTGGGAGTAGAATTTATGTTGCTAAACAAGGTAGCTGTAAAGTGCTAAGTGACGACAATTTCAGGACTCCCTATTGCAGTCATTTACCAAATTCTATTAGTCATTCCTCCAGAAACCAATCTTAGACATTCCTGGCTTTGTCCCTCAAAAGGCTTTAGTCTTGGTTAAGGTAAGTGTCCTGCTTCTGGTTTCATTTACGCATTTGCAGAGTTCCTATGGAGATTAGCAACTTACTTCAAAAGTAAGCAAATAACAGCAGACAAAGGAAGACCATAAATCAACACAAAAGTCTCTGAAAAAGCAAACCTGCTTAAATAGTTCAGATTTCAGCAGGAGAAAAATCCAAAACCCAAGTTCGGAGAGCCAAGTCAGGTTTATCACCTCCAGGTTCAACTCTTGCAATGCTCTGTACATAGGGCTATCTTTGAAGAGTGTTCGGAAACTACAAATCGTGCAAAATGCAGCAATATCGTTTGGCAGGGCCTTCTCTGTGGGGGCTCCGGCCCTCTGGAATCAGCTCCCCTCAGAGATTCATACTGCCCCCACCCTCCTTGCCTTTCGTAAGAGTCTAAAGACTCTTCTATGCCGCCAGGCTTGGGGCCACTAGACACTAGCGCCCTGACCAATGAATGTTATGAGTGTTTGTGGTCTGAATGGAAATGCTTGATGTTTTAATACCTGGGAATTTTAGATTAATTGGATTTAAGACACTGCATTATATTGTTTTCTTTTATATGCTGTAAGCTGCTCCGAGTCCTCGGGGGAGGGGGGCAGCATATAAATCCAATGAGATAGGTAGGTAGGTAGGTAGGTAGGTAGATAGATAGATAGATAGATAGATAGATAGATAGATAGATAGATAGATAGATAATTAGATAGACAGATAGACAGATAGACAGATAGACAGATAGACAGACAGACAGACAGACAGATAGATAGATAGATTAGGTAGGTAGGTAGGTAGATAGAGTAGGTAGGTAGGTAGGTAGATAAGATAGATAGATAAGATAGATAGATAGATAGATAGATAGATAGATAGATAGATAAGATAGATAAGATAGATAGATAGATAGATAGATAGATAGATAGATAGATAGATAGGATAGATAGATAAGATAGATAATTAGATAGACAGATAGACAGACAGACAGACAGAC
The DNA here is from genome assembly GCF_031021105.1 of Erythrolamprus reginae. NCBI lineage: Eukaryota > Metazoa > Chordata > Lepidosauria > Squamata > Dipsadidae > Erythrolamprus > Erythrolamprus reginae. The sequence goes on along the minus strand of NC_091956.1, from coordinate 77,299,733 downwards.
AGACAGACAGATAGATGATAGATAGATAGATAGATAGATAGATAAGATAGATAATTAGATAGATAGATAGATAGATAGATAGATAGATAGATAGATGATAGATAGATAGATAGATAGATAGATGAGATAGATAGATAGATAGATAGATAGATAGATGAGAGAGAGAGAGAGAGACAGACAGACAGACAGACAGACAGACAGACAGACAGACAGACAGACAGACAGACAGACAGACAATAGATTAATTAATCAATCAATCAATCATCTGGTCCAGGCTCAGAATTTCATGAGTAGAATTCACAAGAACATCACGCAAGAGCTGGAAATGAGTCAGTGCAGATTGCAGAATGCAGAAACATGGGTCAGAGCTGTCTATGAAGTCAGACTGCCATCAGCTGCCTTCAAGTACAAAGACCTTCTCCCTTCTATTTAGCAAGAAGTCTTTTTTTGAGCTGGTTTTTTTTTGGTCCTGCTGTGCATTCAATGCACTGTGTACGGGAACTTGGGGGCCAAAGACCAAACTCCAACCACTCTTGCTGCCCTGTGCTCCGCAGATTCTGCCGTGCTCAATTAACCTTTGTCTTCTTCTTCCCACTGCTGACAAGGACTACCCGGCTGGATCCTATGTGAGGCAACTGTTGAGCAACCAGCTGCTCTTCCTGAAGATGTGACAGGACTTTGGAACTCAGTCTGGCAGAATGGCTTGGGGGGGGGGGGTTGACGTGCTATGGCAGCTGGCTGCAGCATGGATCTTCAGGCAATTCAACCACAACAACACAAGAGCACACAACAGATTTAAAGTTAATATTAACCCGTCCAAACTTGACTGTAAAATATATGACTTCAGTAACCGAGTTGTTGAAGCGTGGAACTCATTACTTGACTTTATAGCATCATCCCCAAATCCCCAACACTTTGTCCTTAGATTATCCACGGTTGACCTATCCAGATTCCTAAGAGGACAGTAAGGGGCGAGTACCAGTGCACTAGAGTGCCTTCCGTCCCCTGTCCTATTGCTCTCCTATATCTCCTATTCCTTTCTTCTATTCCTATATCTCTTCTTCTATTCTTTCTTTGATATGTTCTATTACTATATCTTCTCTTCTCTTTTTTCTTAGATATATTTTACTATGAGTATCTCCTCTATAACCTTCATCATGTGTTTTACTATGTGTATACCCAGTAAAACCCTCATTGTGTATTGGACAAAACCAATAAATAAAAATAAATAAACAAATACTCTGTGCCTGTATCAGAAGTAGAAACCTGATGGTGGTGGCAGATGGTGGACAAACACTAACAATCCTGGGTCTAGAAAGCTTAGAACTACGATGCCTAAAACACGATCTAAGTATTGCCCACAAGATCATATGCTGCAACGTCCTGCCTGTTGGCGACTATTTCAGCTTCAACCACAACAACACAAGAGCACACAACGGATTTAAACTTAATATTAACCACTCCAAACTTGACTGTAAAAAATATGACTTTCTCCTCTATAACCTTCATCATGTATTTTACTATGTGTATATATATACTGTGTGTGTGTGTGTGTGTGTGTATATAACCCTGATGCAGAGCTGAAGGGGTTGGATACTGTAGCCTAGAGGTTAATTCTCTGCCTTACAAGGCAAAGGTTGCAGGTTCAAGTCCCAGTGAGGGTATGGCTAGCTGATGAGGCCAAAATAAGGCCGAAATAGATCTATATATATACCCACTAAAATCCTCATTGTGTATTGGACAAAACCAATAAATAAAAATAAATAAATAAATAAATAAATACCCTGTGCCTGTATCAGAAGTAGAAACCTGATGGTGGTGGCAGATGGTGGACTAACACTAACAATCCTGGGTCTAGAAAGCTTAGAAGTGCAGATATAGACAAATTCCTTGTCCTTATCCAATCACACTTTGGCCAATAAAGAATTCTATTCTATTCTATATACCACCAAGTACCTAAATTTCAACATGTTAGCAATAGCACTTTAACAGAGCCAGCATGTAGCCCCCATAATCCGGCTCCTCATTTTACCCACCTCGGAAGGATGGAAGACTGAGTCAACTTTGAGCTGGTGATGAGATTTGAACCGCTGACCTACAGATCTACAGTCAGCTTCAATGGCCTGCAGTACAGCACTCTACCTGCTGTGCCATGACCACTTGGGGACTGCAATTGCTATAACTTTAGTGATGGACATTTGATTAGTTGTCCAGTGCCTCTAAAATTCTGAAGACTTGCTGAATGAATGGCCTATTTGTTAATCAGCGTTTACAACTAATCCTGGTAACACTTTTCAAATAGTCACACATATTCTCAAGGGAAATAGTCCCCTGATCAATTATTTTCTAATAAAAGCATCCAGATATGCCCATTGGTGCTTTCAGGCATTGTGCTCTATGAATGCACGTTCTTAACTCACTGATTAGTTTCTAATGAAACTTTTAGCTTGAATTAGATTGCAGCCTTTTACTCCAAAGAAACAGAAGTTGAAAAAGAATGTTAATGAAAAGCTTTTGTTCTCCAGAAAATTATGAGGAATCTAATTTCAAAATGCATACATTATTTTGCCAGTAATTTGTAAGAAGAGAAAAGTATAAATGTTAAGCCCTAAATTACAAAGCAAACTTTAATTTAAGCCATATTTTATTGCCGCCAGGGAAGTAGGCAAACTTTTACTTTGTATTTTTTTGTCCGAACGTACTTTAATCTAAACATAATTAGATATTTCCTTATATTTGACATTTAAACTGAATACGTTTTTATTTATTTATCTAGCAAATTTGGAGACCACCCATTTCTTGGAGTTGTGGTGATTTCCTGTATCATTAATAGAATGTATGTAACCAAGTCTTAAACCATATTCCTTTCTCTTTGCAGGCTCCTGAAATTATCTGCCCCAATCTCTTTATTTTATTTTATATCATACAGCAAACTATTTCAATGACCTTCTTCTGGACAAAATCCATGTTTCCTGTAATGGTGAAAGAAAATTAGAATAGAGCTAAGGTGGTATAGTGGTTAGAGTGCAGTATTGCAGGCTACTTGAGCCAGCAATGTACAGCAGCGGCCAAAAAAGCCAACACTATCCTAAGCTGCATCAACAGAGGGATACACTCCAAGACCAGTGAAATATTAATACCACTCTACTACGCCCTGGTCAGACCATATCTGGAGTACTGCATCAAGTTCTGGTCACCACACTTCAAAAGAGACATTGAAACTCTGGAGAAGGTGCAGAAAAGAGCAACCAAAATTATTAGGGGACTTGAAACCAAGACTTACGAAGAGAGATTGCGGGAACTGGGCATGGATAGCCTAGAGAAAAGGAGGGCCAGAGTGGACATGATAGCTGTATACAGGTATATGAGGGGTTGCCACAGAGAGGAGGGGGTCACTCTATTCTCCAGAGCACCAGAGGGCCGAACGAGGAAAAATGGCTGGAAGCTAACCAAGGAGAGATTCAACCTAGAAGTAAGGGAGAACTTCCTGACGGTCAGAGCGATCAACCATTGGAACAATCTGCCTGTGGAGGTTGTGAACTCCCCAACTCTGGACACTTTCAAGAGGAGATTGGACTGCCTCTTGGCTGGGGTGCTTTAGGATTCCTGCTCAGGCAGGGGGTTGGACTTGATGACCTGCATGGTTCCTTTCAACTCAAAGAATAAATAAATAAATAACTGCTGGCTGTAGTTCAGCAGTTCAAATCTCACCACCGGCTCAAGGTTGACTCAGCCATCCATCCTTCCAAAGTGGGTAAAATGAGGACCCAGATTGTTGGAGGCAATATGCTGACTCTGTAAACCCAATCGGGCTGTGAAAGCATTATAAGTCTAAGTGCTATTGGTGTTGCTAAGTGTGATTGGACACACAAGGAATTTGTCACTGGTGCGTAACCTCTCAGTATACATACAAACAACAACAATAATAAGATGCCAATAGGAGAAAGTTGTAAAAAAAATGAGAAGGCAAACAGTAATACAGTCATACTACATGGGTAAATATTCTTAGACATAAAACAGAACTGTGGTAATTAGGTATTCAGGAAAGTGGTGGCATGATGGAAAAAACTGCCCAGTGTTTATGTTCCTGATCTTAAATTGCTCATTCATAAACGGAGTATCTCAACTGAAAACTATTTTAAAACTATTGGTTTTAAAACTCACATTCACAGAATTAAAATAGGATCTAGAAAAATGGACATATATATAAGGATGTTTTATAGTTTCCTTTATAATAAGCTCTCTGAATTACATCTGCATAGTAAATTAAATAATTTGTTACATGAGCAATTTAACAATTTTGTTAAATCATATTTATAATAATATTTGCATAAATATTATTTATGCAATGGGGGCAATATGCTGGCTTTCTTAAAAAGTGCTATTGCTAACATGTTGCAAGCCACCCTGAGTCCAAGGAGAAGGGCGGCATAAAAATTGAATGAATTAATATAATATAATATAATATAATATAATATAATATAATATAATATAATATAATATAATATAATATAATATAATATAATATAATATAATATAATATAATATAATATAATATAATATAATATAATATAATATAATATAATATAATATAATATAATATAATATAATATAATATAATATAATATAATATAATATAATATAATATAATATAATATAATATAATATAATATAATAGTATGGATTGCAATTAAAGATTCTTTTGCTGTGGATCGTTTTCTCAATTGTTACTAAAATATTAGTAATTAGGATCACAATGTTTAGGTGTTTGATGAGTTGGATTAATTTATCATTTAATGTGGCTGAAGATTTTATTCCTTTTATTGGAAAGTATTTAAAAAGGGGCAAGCATCACTTTAGAATATGGCTTTCCCTTGTCTCTCAAAGGAAATACTCTGAAATGGTATTTGCTAATAATTCATGCATAATATAAAACATTTAAAGTGTGCATCATACTGAAATGAATGAGACTCAGACAAGGAGTACAAGATGGTTCCGTTTATTCAGCTCTCTCGAAGTGACTTCAGCAAGGAACGCATCTGAGCTGTCAGTGTCAAAACAGCCCTTTTTATACCTTTAAGGCTCGCGCCTAAAAGAAACGGCCGTGCGTCTTAGCCAATCAGACGCGGCCAAGGTTTATTCATAGTTTAAACAGTATTTACAAGATCTTTTCTTTTACAGAGTTTACATTGGTTATATACAGACTTAACACCCCTCCCTCATTAGTTGAGTCAAACTGTCAATCAGTGAGCCAAGTGACGTAGTCCTCCAATCGATTGGGCCGGCGTGACGTGCGCTCAGACCTGCGCAGATCATTACCGGCTGGTATGTCTATGGTGGAGGTTGGCTCGCAGTTGTCTCCTGTCCGCGGCTGGGCCCAAGTTGGGGCTCTGGCCTGCGGAGACAAGTATGCTGATGGCGCACCGTGCCCAGAAGAGGAGGAAGGCTCGGCGTCGCTGGAGGATGCATCTGGCCGTGGTAAGTCCTTTTGTAATTCCAAAAGTTCGAGTTGCGAATTAATGTCTGCTTGGGGGGAAGAATTTCCATTAGCGACCGGCTCTTCATTTGGTGTTATGCGCCCCCTTAAATGATCGATGTGCCGCCTCCATGTGCGGCCATCTTCCAATTGTACCACATAAGATTTTGGGGCTGTTTGTTGCATTATTTTTCCTTTCAGCCAACTCAACCCCCCATCAAAATTTCTAGCAAAAACAAGTTGCCCTAGGTACATATTTCTTTCAGGTGCTATACATGTTTCATCATTTACATTTTGAGTACAATAACGAGGGTGCAACCTGTCCAGGGGGGACCTTATTTTTCGACCCATTAAAATCTCTGCTGGGCTTTTGTTTGTGATGGAATTTGGGGTGATATGCTGCATTAGTAGAAATTGATCTAATTTGTGTTGTATTTCCCCTGGGCCTGCCCTGCGCAAGGCTTCTTTGGCCACACGTACATAACGTTCTACAAGGCCATTAACCCATGGCGAGTAAGGGGATGTGAGTGCGTGTCTGACCCCTAAGTTGCTTAAAAAACACTCAAATTGTCTGGCAGTCAATTGAGGCCCGTTATCTGAAACTAGGATGTCTGGGCACCCATGTGTGGCAAACAAATGGTATAATGCCTTAATGGTGGCACAAGTAGTAATGTTTTGCATAGCAATGATTTCCACCCATCTGGAGAAAGCGTCTACCACAATTAAAAAGTTTTGAGTTCCAATAGGCCCTGCAAAGTCAATATGAATGCGGGACCATGGCCCAGTGGGTCTTTCCCATTCCAGAGGTGTTGTTTTCGGGGGATTGGGTCGTGACTCCTGGCAAGGGTCACAGTTTGCTACCCATTGCTCAATGTCCCTATCTAAACCTGGCCACCACAAGTAACCCCTGGCTAAACCCTTCATTCTAACAATGCCTGGGTGGCCTGCATGCAACATACTTAGTACCTTCTGTTTTAAGGTATTGGGGATGACCACCCTGTCACCCCATAACACGCATCCCTTCAAGTAGGATAATTCCAACCTCTTAGATTTAAATTCTGACAGCCCAGTTTCCTCAGAGTCTCCCAACCATCCTTTTTGAATACAATTGATTACTTTTAACAATAGTGAATCCTTCTTAGTGTGCTCAGCCACCTCTTTGGCAGTGGTCAGGCAGTTTTCCTCAAGGTCTATTAGTAAAACATCCTCTGTGGGGGTTGGATCTGAGACTAACTCGGGCATGGGGCATCTACTTAAGCCGTCAGCATGGTTTATTGATTTTCCCCCCTTATGTGTTAGTTGGTATTGGTATCCTGACAGGAATAGAGCCCATCTTATTAATCTAGGGGACATGAAGGGAGGAGTTGGTTTATTGGCAGCTAGAAGACCAAGCAGAGGTTTGTGATCTGTTATTAGTTCAAAATTCCTCCCACAGAGATAGTAATGGAATTTCTTAACGCTAGAGACTAGGGCCAATGCCTCTTTGTCTAATTGGCTGTAATTTCTCTCTGCCATGGACAATGTTTTAGAAAAGAAGGCGATGGGGGCCTCTGTATTGTTTGGCATTATGTGAGCTAATACCCCGCCAACCCCATACGCCGAAGCATCGCACGTGAGCCTTATGGGCAAAGTTGAGCTATATTGAACCACTACGCTTTTAGAGGTCAATAACTGTTTTATTTTATGAAAAGCTTCGCGCTCCATTGTGCCCCAGGTCCAGGGAACTCCCTTCTGCAGCAGTCGGTGTAGCGGTTCTGCTGCCGTTGCCTTCTGTTTCAGAAAGACAGAATAAAAATTAAGGAGGCCCAGAAATGCTTGGAGTTCTGTCTTATTATTTGGCTCGGGTGCTTTGGTTATGGCCTCTAATTTATCTGCTGTGGGGTGTATTCCCTCACTGTCTATTCTATAGCCCAGAAATTCTATGCTATTGGCTCCCCACACACATTTGTCTGGTTTTACTTTTAACCCCTTAGCTTGAAGTCTAGCCAACACTTCTCTGATGCGCATGTTTAATTCTGCTTGGTTTTTTCCTGATATAAATATATCGTCAAAATATGGGGAGGTTCCTTTTATACCTGCTAATAATCGTTCCATGAAACTTTGGAAAATGCCTGGGGCGGTACTGACCCCGAATTGCAGGCGGGTGCACCTGAAAGCACCCCTATGGGTCACTATGGTCTGGGCCAGGGATGTGGCCTCATCGACCGGAAGCTGTTGGTACGCTTGCGCCAGGTCGATTTTTGAAAATACTCTCCCTTCCCCCAAGGAATGTAGCAATTGTTGGACTACTGGGATCGGGTATGGATGGTGTTGAAGGGCTTTATTGATAGTGGCTTTGTAGTCTGCACAGACCCTTAAGGAGCCATCAGGTTTAACTGGGGTGACTATGGGGGTTTCCCATGGCCCTTGTTCTACAGGGACTAAGATGCCCTGGGCAATCAGTTTGTCCAATTGGATGTCTAGTTTAGGCAATAGCGGTAGGGGTACCCTGCGAGGCTTAAGTCTGACTGGGGGTACCTTGGGATCTAGAGAGAAGGAGATAGGGGCCCCATTATAGGTGCCCAAAGTAGGGCTGAAAACCTCAGGAAATTCTTGGATAAAGTTAGGAATATCAGGTTCAGCATTTACATGACAAAGACCCAGTATTTCAATACCCAAAGGAGACATCCATGTTAACCCCAGGAGGGAGTGTTTGGCTCCCTCAACCACAATCAGAGGAAGAAAATATTCACAATTTTTAAATTTTACAGGCACATCTACTTTCCCCAAAACAGGTATGACATTACCTTGAAAATCCCTTATTATTAAAGTTGAGTTAACAAAGTCAGTTTTAAGAAAATTTGGCATATACATTTTGAATTTGTCCCAAGGCATAATAGAATGCTTAGAGCCTGTGTCTAATTCTAGGTTACATGGTTTGTTATTTAAAAGTAGCGAGATGATAATCTTGTTCCCGCCTTTAGCAGTTGCGCAATTTACGTAAGTTTGTGCTTTACCTCGTGCGTAGTCACGGTTAGCGGTAGAGTCGTTTCTGCGATTGAAGCCTCTGGAAAATTTGTTGTCTCGCGGTTGTTGTGCCTGGTTGTTGAAACGTTGTTGGCGGGGTGTAGAGAAGGACTCCTCTGGAAGGGGCGCTCTGCAAGCCTCGGCGATGTGCCCGCGTCGATTGCAGCGGCGGCAAATGGCGTCCCTGAAGGGGCAACGCTGTCGTGGGTGATTTCCTCGGCAACCGGGGCATGGGTTGGAGGGACGTTGGTATCTGGGTTGTCTGGCTTGCTCGGATGGCAGCAGGAGACAGGTGTCGTCGTCCGTGGCAGCTGGGCTGAGGTCATCTGTGGTTTCGGCGCGGGAAACAGCAACGGAGATTTTGGAGACGGTCTCCTTCTTTTCGTGTTCCTTGAGTTCTTTGGCGGCCGCGTCAGCTACTTCGGCTGTTTGAGCCAGCTTGATAACTGACTGAAGCGTTGGGTCGTCCTCTGTCAGGATTTTGTTTCGGACCGTCGCATTCTTCATCCCAAAGATTAGAGCGTCTGTGAGGCGAGCTTCTGGGCTGTCAAATTTGCACTTTGACAGTACCGTGCGAAGTCTCGTGGCGAATTGATTGATTGTCTCAGACTCACGCTGGGTCATCCTGGAAAATTGATGTCTGTAGACTACGGCAGGCTTCGTTGGTTTGAAGTGGTTTGCAAGTCTTGCTTGGAGGTCGTCCCACGGAACGGATTTAGCTGGAAGCGGGTCGGTGAGCGTTTGGACGAGGTCAAAAATCTCAGTCCCGCAATAGTTCAAGAAGATCGCCCGCTTCCTGTCGTCTTCAGCTTCTCCCATTCCTGCCGCTTCTAGGAAGATTTCAAATTTCGCCATGTAGGCGTCCCAAGACGACTTCTCGGGGTCGAAGTAGTCGGGAGCCCGGCCGATCTGGAGGTGATTCATGCTTGACTCGTGGATTCTTCGTTCTCTCGTCGCCAGTGAAATGAATGAGACTCAGACAAGGAGTACAAGATGGTTCCGTTTATTCAGCTCTCTCGAAGTGACTTCAGCAAGGAACGCATCTGAGCTGTCAGTGTCAAAACAGCCCTTTTTATACCTTTAAGGCTCGCGCCTAAAAGAAACGGCCGTGCGTCTTAGCCAATCAGACGCGGCCAAGGTTTATTCATAGTTTAAACAGTATTTACAAGATCTTTTCTTTTACAGAGTTTACATTGGTTATATACAGACTTAACACATACTATGTCGCATTATATTAATTTATTATGTAATTTGACTTGTTGCCTAAAACACGCCTCATAGCATTATAGCAGTTAATTCTACATTGTTGTGCGTTGTTTGCAGATATGGACAAAATTGAACGGGTCCAAAGACGGGCTACAAGAATGGTGGAAGGTCGTAAGCATAAAACGTATCAGGAAAGACTTCATGAACTCAATCTGTATAGTCTGGAGGACAGAAGGAAAAGGGGGGACATGATCAAAACATTTAAATATGTTAAAGGGTTAAATAAGGTTCAGGAGGGAAGTGTTTTTAATAGGAAAGTGAACACAAGAACAAGGGGACACAATCTGAAGTTAGTTGGGGGAAAGAGAAAATATTATTTTACTGAAAGAGTAGTAGATCCTTGGAACAAACTTCCAGCAGACGTGATTGGTAAATCCACAGTAACTGAATTTAAACATGCCTGGGATAAACATATACCCATCCTAAGATAAAATACAGAAAATAGTATAAGGGCAGACTAGATGTATCATGAGGTCTTTTTCTGCCGTCAGTCTTCTATGTTTCTATGTTTCCATATTTCAAAGCATTTGGATTGTGTCCCCTTGTCCTTGTGTTCACTTTCCTATTAAAAACACTTCCCTCCTGAACTTTATTTAACCCTTTAACATATTTAAATGTTTCGATCATGTCCCCCCTTTTCCTTCTGCCCTCCAGACTATACAGATTGAGTTCATTAAGTCTTTCCTGATACGTTTTATGCTTAAGACCTTCCACCATTCTTGTAGCCCGTCTTTGGACCCGTTCAATTTTGTCAATATCTTTTTGTAGGTGAGGTCTCCAGAACTGAACACAGTATTCCAAATGTGGTCTCACCAGCGCTCTATATAAGGAGATCACAATCTCCCTCTTCCTGCTTGTTATACCTCTGGCTATGCAGCCAAGAATCCTATTTATACAGTCAAGGTATAAATAATTAGGAGACGTGGCAATCTCCAAAGTGACAGAAGATGTAGACCCAAATTCTAGTAGAATACTAAATAATAACAATAATGATGATGACAACAACAACAATAATACTTTGGGACTTTCGAATTCAAACTGACAAGGTTTTGAAACACAATACACCGGACCTCATGATTGTGGAAGATATATGTAAGATGAACCGTAATAATAATGCATAGCAGGAGTGCCTACTATGTAGCCTGTTAGTAGAAAAAAGAATATTATTAGAAGATATGGATGGATAAATATTGTTTCTGAGACTGAAATATAATTAAATTATTTTAAAAACTCAATAAAGAGGGAATGTTAGCAAAATGCTTGTTACATGCTAATATATTTGAAGCATGACCAAAAATTACAAAAAAATATGGCGGTGCGTATGGACCGGCCTAGACAGCACCGGAGCCATCACACCAAAATTGCATAATCGGTGGGCCACAACTGGAGTTTCCTCACCAGACTATATCAGTAGGAACCTACCCTTGATACCGCCTCTGACACCGCATGAATTCCAGCGACCAATTAGGCCCCACAGAGTCGTCCTTCTATGGGTCCCGTCAACTAGACAATGTTGTTTATGTCCAATGGGTGAGTAGGGGAAGAGCCTTCTCGGTGGGGGCCCCAGACCTCTGGAATCAGCCCCCCACCCTCCTCACCTTCCATCAAAGCTTAAATACCTATTTGTGCCACCAGGCTTGGGGCCATTAGACCCATGCTCCCTGGCCAACAAATGTTGTATGTTTTGCGATGTGAATGGGAATTAATGATTTTAAATGTTAGTAGAATTTTAACATTTTTCTAGTATAATTAATTGGATTTTTAGATTTCTACGTTGTATATTATTTGCTATAAGTCCTCGGAGAGGGGCAGCATACAAATCCAAGAAAGAAAGAAGGAAAGAAAGAAAGAAAGAAGGAAGGAAGGAAGGAAGGAAGGAAGGAAGGAAGGGAGGGAGGGAGGAAGAAAAAGACAGAAAGAATCGCTACATTTATTTTTAATTCTGGGGTTTCTTCTATAATGAATAATAATGCTATCAGTTTCATTCTGGTATCCAGTCTTTATTTTATATTATTCCTATAAATGAAGGCAAATATACATATCCTAGGATATTGGATCCTACTATGTTGTTTTTGTATCAATTTTTCTATTTTAATGCTTTAGACTAAATTATTACATCATTTTCATTGAGCAATATATGCACACTAAGAAAAAAAATAAACATTTAGCATGTTTAGATTACATCAAGCTTGGATTTGAGTGTTTTGGTGCTCGTAAATATCCCCATGCACTTTTCTACAGTCTTCTTTATTTTAAAATGGATGAGTTGTGTTATTTTCATAAAAAAACACCTTGTCCAAAATCAATAAAAGTTTTCAATGCCAATTTTTATAAATATCCTCAAATTTAGTTCTACAGAATCCATTATTTTCATTCTCTTCACTAAAACTATAAATGTTTTGTAAATTGAATACAAATACTCCTTAAAAGTATGTATAAATTCCTAATTCTTTAACTTCACCAGGAAGGATGAATTGAATTATGTCAGATATTACCTTAATGATGTCATGAAAACAAAGCCATTATACAGTGGTAACTCTACTTAAGGACTTAATTCGTTCCCTGACCAGGTCCTTAAGTAGAAAAGTTTGTAAGTAGAAGCAATTTTTCCCGTAGGAATCAATGTAAAAGCAAATAATGCGTGCAAACCCATTAGGGAAGAAATAAAAGCTTGGAATTTGGGTGGGAGGAGGAGGAGGAAGAAGAGGAGGAGGCCAGTTGCTGCTGAAGGAAGAATAAAAAAAATCCAAACTTTAAGGCTTTAAAAAAAAGAGGGACTCTGAGGCGGCAAGGAGGAGCACAAGCCTCCCATACACTGTGTGCAAGGCTGCCTCCCATACACTGCACCAGAGAGAGAAACCCAGGCGGACAAGAAGCTACCTGCTTCCTCTTCCTTCCCATGCTGAAGGGCTCCCCTCCCCTCTCACTCACTCGCTTTGTAACTGGTGCCTTTCCTTCACTGTGGTACCTCCTCGGTTTGTCTGAAGCCATGCCCAGACGCTCGGGAGGCAACCTCTCGCCTGGTGTACGGGACGCAGTACGAGGGAGTCACCATAGCAAAGTGGTTTATTCCCTCTACAATAGCCCAGAGAAAGGAAAATGCTTTGTTTGCTCTGGACTGCCAAAGCCTCCTTAAGTGCCACCGAAAGGCTCCTCTGGCAGCCCAGAAAAGCCCGAGATGGCCGGGATTAAAGGGGGAATGGCCAGGCCTTCGTACCGTTCTCAAATTTCCTGGGCAATTTTTCTGGGCTCGGGTTCTTAAGTAGAAAATGGTTCTTAAGAAGGGGCAAAATAATCTTGAACACCCGGTTCTTATCTAGAAAAGTTCTTAAGTAGAGGCGTTCTTAGGTAGAGATACCACTGTATTTGATTTCAGCTCCCCAATCAGGTATTTTCCAGTTGTATCAAAACTACAACAGCCATAAATGTCAGCCACTATAACTGTGGTAGTTGTAGTAGGTATATGCATTATTTTCCCAGTCTAGTATTTATTTATTCATTCATTTTACTTATAAGCCGCCCAACTCCTACCGGACTCATGCCCCATGTCTCTCCCAGCCAACACCATCTGTTTAATAAATAAAAATGTTATATCAATCCTCATTCATTGAAACATTTCACCATGTGATGATCCTAGTATCTTGGTAAAATATCTTAACACTCTGGTATATTTTTGCATGAATATATCGTTTGTTACAATACTAGTCACCACAATGGTCAATATAGTACAGTGGTACCTCATCTTACGAACGCCTCTTCTAACGAACTTTTCAAGATACGAACCCGGTGTTTAAGATTTTTTTGCCTCTTCTTCCGAACTATTTTCACCTTACGAACCCAAGCAGCTGCTGCTGGGATGAAGGGGTTTCTTTTCCCCCCCGTTTTTGAAGAAAGAAAAGGGAGGGGCTGCTTGGGGGAGGAAAGATTTTGCAGAGAACAACGTGCTTGCAGAGGTACTGAAAGGGTGCCTTTTGAAGAAAGAAAAGGGAGGGGCGCCCCCCTTGCCTTTCTTCCTTCCCACTCACCCTTTAGCCTAGCCTTGCTTCTTCCACCCGCCCCCTTTAGCTGCTCCTCCCTGCCCTCTGTTCGCCTCCCTTCTAAAGTTTGGGATTTTCCTGAAGGATTTGCACACATTATTTGCTTTTACATTGATTCCTATGGGAAACATTGTTTTATCTTACGAACTTTTCACCTTACGAACCTCCTCCTGGAACCCATTAAGTTCGTATGATGAGGTACCACTGTATTGCTAAGAAAATGAACATCTGAAAATTTGACCTTTATGTTTTATTATTCCTTCAGAGTCTCTTTTTTATTTGCAGCAAAATTTTTAAGAGTTCTGTGTTACCTTGAAGGCAAACCAGTTTTATCCTGCTGAAATTCAGGAAAGCTTATATGATGTGACAAAACTGGTTTTTTTTAATTGTGTCCCAAGAATTTTATAAAAGTTTTTGTTGCCACTGTTGTTATTCTGAAGATATTATGTCAAATTATTTTTCTGGATTTCTAAAAGATAGCTAAAATTATTTAATCATTAGTTATTTATGTATAGAAACATAGAAACATAGAAGTCGGACGGCAGAAAAAGACCTCCTGGTCCATCTAGTCTGCCCTTATACTATTTTCTGTATTTTATCTTAGGATGGATATATGTTTATCCCAGGCATGTTTAAGTTCAGTTACTGTGGATTTATCTACCACGTCTGCTGGAAGTTTGTTCCAAGGATCTACTACTCTTTCAGTAAAATAATATTTTCTCATGTTGCTTTTGATCTTTCCCCCAACTAACTTCAGATTGTGTCCCCTTGTTCTTGTGTTCACTTTCCTTTTAAAAACACTTCCCTCCTGGACCTTATTTAACCCTTTAATATATTTAAATGTTTCAATCATGTCCCCCCTTTTCCTTCTGTCCTCCAGACTATACAGATTGAGTTCATTAAGTCTTTCCTGATACGTTTTATGCTTAAGACCTTCCACCATTCTTGTAGCCCGTCTTTGGACCCGTTCAATTTTGTCAATATCTTTTTGTAGGTGAGGTCTCCAGAACTGAACACAATATTCCAAATGTGGTCTCACCAGCATTCTATATAGCGGGATCATAATCTCCCTCTTCCTGCTTGTTATACCTCTAGCTATGCAGCCAAGCATCCTACTTGCTTTCCCTACTGCCTGACTGCACTGTTCACCCATTTTGAGACTGTCAGAAATCACTACCCCTAAATCCTTTTCTTCTGTAGTATTTGCTAACACAGAACTGCCAATACAATACTCAGATTGAGGATTCCTTTTCCCCAAGTGCATTATTTTACATTTGGAAACATTAAACTGCAGTTTCCATTGCTTTGACCATTTATCTAGTAAAGCTAAATCATTTACCATATTACAGATGCCTCCAGGAATATCAACCCTATTGCACACTTTAGAGTCATCGGCAAATAGGCAAACCTTCCCTACCAAACCTTCCCCTATGTCACTCAGTAATTACAGTATAATTTCATGTACTGTAAATGAGCATGGTATATCATGATTCTTAAATTACATACAATATATTAACAGTTGGATGACTTATTTTTAAAGCACAACATATGTTTCCATAGCAAAGACACCCAGTGAATGGTTGGAAGGTTCCTGATATATAACTCAATATTAATATAGAAGTTCAACATTGAATTATATCTGGAAATGATAAAAATGGATTTGGATTCCGGTGTTAATGCACGCATTAAGTTAATAATGGGAAATTCATACATAGTTGGAACGAGCATCTACTTTTAAGATAATGTACATTTCCTATTTTCGTTATATAAGAAAACATTAAATGATAACTACCTCTGGCAACAGATTTTGAGCACCATTACAATAAATTGTAATTAAGTTGACATTATTGTTCTCCTAATGTACTTGCTCCTTTATGCCCAAATGTTGATTAATGGCAGACCTGGATAGGGTTGAATTTAGGGTTGGAACAGACAAAATATTGTACTATTTTACATTACTAAAGCATATAAAGAGAATGGATACAAAAAATGGATACAAAAAATATATTGCTCTCCTATATCTCCTATACCTTTCTTCTATTCCTATATCTCTTCTTCTATTCTTTCATTGATATGTTCTATTGCTATATCTTCTTTTCTATTATTTCTTAGATATATTTTACTATGAGCATCTCCTCTATAACCTTCATCATGTATTTTACTATGTGTATATAGATATATACCCACTAAAACCTTCATTGTGTATTGGACAAAATAAATAAATAAAATAAATAAATAAATGTAATAGTTTTTTTTAAAATTCCGATGATCATTTTGGCTTTGGATAACATGGTAAACCAAAAATGTGATTTAAGAGCTGAGTGTATTAGAGGTTAAAATGACAAAGCAGTCTTATTAATATGCCCTGCAGCTTTGTGGTTAGTGCAAACACTGCTCTTTACTATTGTATACACATTTGCTGTTAGAATTGAAAAGGCTGTTAGTAGCTTTGGGTAGTTTTGGCCTGAAATATCACTGATTATTAATATATTTCACTTTCAATAGCCAGTCAGCAGCTACACATTGCTGATTCATCCTGCCTCTATACTGTACATACTAGCAGAAACAGGATTGCAGTTCTTAAGAGAACATGTATCAGATGGAAAAATGCAGCATTCAAGGTCTCTACAGGCAGTGAAGAACTACCAAAATGTACACTACCACACTGCGAGCGTGGGTTATTTTGTGGGTGTGGTTTAATGGTCATGTGACCAGGTAGGAGTGGCTTGCCGGCCATGTGACCAGATGGGAGTCGCTTGATGATCATGTGACTTGAGCAAGGATTTTCCAAGAACCTCAAAACAATACCCCTATCAATGGACTCAAAACAAGCAGGTCATCGAATTCACCCACATCCTAGAAGTGAGCAGCTATACAACAGTTCAGTTCCGGTGGCGCCAAGAATGGTAGCCCGTCGCTGACCATAGGTAATGTCATATGATTAGGGATCATTGAGAATTTATCATTGAGAAAGGCAGGTGGATGGGTTTGCTAATTCTAGCTGCTTTCTTCAAATACAAATTATAGCTAAGTAATGTTTTACACATTACAACTATAATTATCTATAAAGATTCCCTGGGAATTCGTCTCACTGGGTTTGTTTGCACAGAATGCTAAACTAGCTATAACTATGATTTACTGCATTAACCCATTGACAGGGTGTACACAGCATTAATTAGCCGCAGTACATTTTATTTTATTTTATTTTATTTTATTTTATTTTATTTTATTTTATTTTATTTTTTATTTACTTAATTTGTCCAATACATAATACACATTGAATAGATATGTAATAATATAAGTAAAGAAAAGAATAGAAGAAAAGATATAAAAGTATAGGTGAACATATTTGAAAGGAAGAAAAGATAAATGAGATAAGGAGAGACAATTGGACAGGGGACGGAAGGCACACTGGTGCACTTATGCACGCCCCTTACTGACCTCTAAGGAACCTGGAGAGGTCAATGGTGGATAGTCTAAGGGGAAAATGTTGGGGGTTATGGGTTGACACTACTGAGTCAGGTAATGAGTTCCACGCTTCGACAACTTGGTTGCTGAAGTCATATTTTTTACAGTCAAGTTTGGAGCAGTTAATATTAAGTTTGAATCTGTTGCGTGCTCTTGTGTTGTTGCGGTTGAAGCTGAAGTAGTCATTGACAGGTAGAAACTTGCAGCATATGATTTTGTGGGCAATACTTAGATCGTGTTTTAGGCGACATAGTTCTAAGCTTTCTAGACCTAGGATTGATAGTCTATTTTCGTAGGATATTCTGTTTCAAGTGGAGAAGTGAAGGGCTCTTCTAGTGAAGTATCTTTGGACATTTTCAAGGGTATTGATGTCCGAGATGTGGTATGACTTCCAGACAGATGAACTGTATTCAAGGATGGGTCTGGCAAAAGTTTTGTAAATTCTCAACCAGTGCAGGAAAGGCTTAATTTTCTGTGGTTGTCCAGAGTTCTACAGCTGTGATCTGATAAAATCTAAACTTAACTAACTTGATTTGGCAAGCACACTAAACTATAAACCAAGCACATTTTAACCATGTATATTACGCAAGCCCAGCTACCTGATTGGATTCAGGTTACTGATACATAAACCTCAGATAGATTATCTTAATTTCTCCATGGTTCTTTGATTTTATTCTTGCAGGTAATTCAGTATTCATGTAAGGGGGAATTAGAACAGACTTCAGTTCTGAGCTATGGTATATATGTTTTTCCATTCTCTGCAATATCCAACAGCAATAACTTAATATGGCTTCTTAATATGGCCTGTACCCGGTAGCAATTCGATACTGAACCATTTGAAAGGTTTGGCTGGAGTGTGCATCAGAAAAGGATCCACATCCCACACACCCATTGGACATAAACATGGGGCTACCTTTGAAAAGTGTTCGGAAACTTCAGATCGTGCAGAACGCAGCCGCGAGAGCCATCGTGGGGCTTCCAAGATTCGCCCACATTTCTTCAACACTTCGTGGCTTGCATTGGCTGCCGATCAGTTTCCGGTCACA
Organism: Erythrolamprus reginae; assembly: GCF_031021105.1. NCBI lineage: Eukaryota > Metazoa > Chordata > Lepidosauria > Squamata > Dipsadidae > Erythrolamprus > Erythrolamprus reginae. The sequence goes on along the minus strand of NC_091956.1, from coordinate 77,281,434 downwards.
ATTCAAAGTGTTGGTCATGAGCTTTAAAGCCCTACATGGCATGGGACCAGATTACCTCCGGAACCGCCTGCTACCGCACGAATCCCAGCGACCGATAAGGTCCCACAGAGTTGGCCTTCTCCGGGTCCCGTCGACTAAACAATGTCTTTTGGCGGGCCCCAGGGGAAGAGCCTTCTCTGTAGCGGCCCCGGCCCTCTGGAACCAACTCCCCCCGGAGATTAGAACTGCCCCCACCCTCCCTGTCTTTTGTAAACTACTCAAGACTCATTTATGCCGCCAGGCATGGGGGAGTTAAGATATTCCTTCCCCCTAGGCCATTACAAGTTATGCATGGTATGTTTGTTTGTATGTTTGGTTTTATTATAAAGGTTTTTAGTTGTTTTATTAATTGGATTTCTACATACTGTTTTTATCATTGTTGTTAGCCGCCCCGAGTCTGCGGAGAGGGGCGGCATACAAATCCAATAAATAAATAAATAAATAAATAAATAAATAATAAATAAATAAACAAACAAACAAACAAACAACATTGTGGGCAAAGTTGCACTCATGATGGAACCATTTCAGTTTGGGAGGTGTTGCTCTGTTATAGCACCACAGCCTAATTTAGTAAAAATCCTTTGTGTCTTCTTTGTAGATTTAGAGAGGGCTGGAAGGACTGCTTGGAATGAACAAATCAGAAAGTTAAGTGCTTTACAAATATTCTCTTCTATTAAATGAATGGCTGCTTCTCTCTCAACAGAAACTGGAATTTGAAGTTCTGTGCTTCTTGAAAGCTCCAGATTACAGATGGCTGACTTGATAGCTCAACAATGGACAGTGCTTTATAGCATTCCTTTTAATTTATCATAACAGCAATAAGTAAACAATTTAAATCTTCAATTCCTATTGGATTTATACCTTTGTGAATGTCCAACACTCATCAAAACCATGTTAAAGCTTTTATAATCTAGTCCAAATAAAGACACATTATTTTCCTTTTAACATAATTGTACTTCTTTGATTTTTCTAAGAAATACAAGATATGTCATAAAGTATTTTGGATAGAGTATCAAAATTTACTGTAATCGATATAAGTGTAGGCTAAATAAACTTACCTATTCTGATCAATACATAGTCCGAGTATTTCATATGTAGTTATGAATTATATTTTAGTAGCAAAGAAAACATCTAATTGAGATATTTGTTCAACAAACCTTTTCAACACTGGATTTTCCTTTTTTTATTACAGAATAGAATGGGCAAAAAATTCATCATATTTCTGTCTACCATAGCAATAGCACTTAAGACATATACATTGTCCCTTATATACATACTTTACAACCCTCTCTAAGCAGTTTACAGAATCAACATATTGCCCTCAACAATCTAGGTCCTCATTTTACTAACCTCGGAAGGATGGAAGGCTGAATCAACCTTGAGCCCACTAGGATCAAACTACAGGCTGTGGACAGATATTGCAACAACTGAGTCACCAGTGCCATATATTTCTTGACCACTATGGAAATGCAGTTTATTCGGACACATGTTATATAATGTATTTCAAGTTTATACTATTATTATTAGATTTGTATGCCGCCCCTTTCCGCAGACTCAGGGCAGCTCACAGCAGTGATAAAACAATATACAATAGCAAATCTAATATTAAAGTCTAAAATATGTGCAATATCACCCTACCCCACTCCCAGAACATAATGGCATGCCCATTTTTTGCTCTCCCCAGGCTCCTAGAAAAGCTCTGGAGCTTGGGAAGACCCTTCCCCACCCCATCCAGAAGCTGAAAACAGGCTGTTTCCTGACTCCCAGTAAGCCCAGAAGGCCCGTAAATCAGCTGGCTGGCGCTCAACAGTGTTAGACCTGAGTTTGCGTACTCACTAATATGGCTTCATGTGCCACCTGTGACATCACGGTTGTAGATGGTGGTCGAGATACAGTACTTTATTTATATCCTAAATCAGTGTTTCCAAAACTTTTGACATATGTGTACCCTTTCTAGATGTTGTGGTTAGCTCTTGCCCTGCTCCTGCCCCAAGGACTGTGGATGTGGGGGAGAAATCCACATGCTGCAGGCCTGTTTTGCCCCCAGTGGAATCTGCTGATGAAGGCTCCTCTGACCAAGAAGACATGAGTGACAGGGAGGAGGAGAGTGTGGCAGACAGCTCAGAAGGAGATCAATTATCTAACTCCTCCTTGGATTCAGAACAAGAGTTAATGATACAGCCACGCATGCGGAGAGCGATGCATAGGCAACAACAACTGAGAGATTATTATCAAAGAAAATGAGGCCACCTGTGGTTAGGTGGGGCTGTGGTAATTAGTGAGGCTGCTATAAAGAGCAGCCTGTGGGTTTGGCCATTGTGGAGGATTATCTGATCATTGTGTTTCCTGACTGCTTTACTGACTTTGACCTTTTGTGTGCTGATTTTTCCCTGCTTTGAAACTAAACCAGAGCAAAGTGTGTTTCACTTTGTGAAAGAAGAAGGACTGTGAATTGCCTCACAGCTGCAAGCTAAGTATCACAGAACTGATAAGGGACTTGTACAAATTACCAGTTTGTTTGGAGACCAGTGCTCTTTGCTATACCAAAAGAGGGCTTAGGTTAAGGGAATTTTCATTATAAAGAACATTGTTTTGAATTTTCAAATGTGTGTGTGTCTGAAATTTCTACCTATGAATTCTTGGGAGGAGTCTACCAGAGAGCCCGACAGAACACTATAATTTTCACAATGCTTAGTACCCCTCGTCAAAAAAATTGCATGTATTTTAATAACAATCAAAATATATTTATTTTTTATTTTTTTGGTACATACACAAAATAATAATAAATGAAAAATAAAATTATTCATAATAAAATATAAATAAAGTTATATTATAAATAGCATTTATTTGGATCAATGAGAAGGATGAAATTGTTTGTGCTGAGATGACAGATCGTCATAATTTGGTTCCCTGGTTGTTAATTTTAATCTAAGATGCGGTTCCACGTCCAATAGTGTATTCCTTTTTTTCAACTTAATGTCTACAAATGCTGAAAAAGCAACTTCACATTTGTCCAATACACATATACATAGGAAGAAAAATAGACATATAGTAATATATATAAGGGTAAAAGTGAACTTAGAGGAGAGGATATATGAAAGAAAGAAAATATGTGTGATAAGTGAGAGAAAGGAAAGACAATTGGACAGGGGACGAAAGGCACACCAGTGCACTTACGTACGCCCCTTACTGGCCTCTTAGGAACCTGGAGAGGTCAATTGTGGAGAGTCTAAGGGAGAAAAGTTGGGGGTTAGAGGTTGACACAATTGAGTCCGGTAATGAGTTCGATAACTCGATTGTTGAAATCATATTTTTTACAGTCAGGTTTGGAGCGGTTCGTATTAAGTTTGAATCTGTTGCGTGCTCTTGTGTTGTGGCGGTTGAAGCTGAAGTAGTCATTGACTGGTAGGACGTTGCAGCATATGCTCTTGCATTCCAATTATGAAGTTGGAAAAGTTGCAAGATGTATTTCAGAACTTTTTCGGAATGCATACCCCTACCAAACTCTTCCTGTACCCCTGGCGGTACGCATATCACACTCTGGGAAATACTGTCCTAAATGAAGGCAGCATGGCCAGAACAGTTTAAGCAAAATTTTTGTATTTCCTTATTTTTAAAAAAGTGAAGAAATATAAATATGAATGAAAGCCACAGAATGCTTGCAGCATAATGTAATAGTATGTGGGAGTGACCTTGAGAGATATGGGGAAAACACACAGCCAAGGGGATGGTCAGGGGAGAAACAGCTTCATCTGTAGAAGGAATGTGGGTATGGCAAACACTTCAGAAGAACCTCTCCCTAGTTTCTTCGATTGCAAAGACCACACAGAATAAATGTGCTTTATTTGAAATTTAATCTTACAGTAAAGTAGAATGACTTCATATGAGTATGCTTCCTATCTCGACTAGCTCACAAAGATGACATATAATTATTTTAGGTTACATACATCTTTATTAAGGCTGCCTTAAGCATTAAAAACCCCTTTGAAGTATTATCCTGACACCCTTAAAACTACAGTGGTACCTCTACCTACAAACGCCTCTACTTACAAACTTTTCTAGATAAGAACCATGTGTTCAAGATTTTTTGTCTCTTCTCAAGAACCATTTTCCACTTACAAACCCGACCCTCCGAAACTGTAACCGGAAAAGGCAGGGAGAAACCTCTGTGGAGGCTTCTCTAGGAATCTCCTGGGAGGAAAGAGGGCTGGAAAAGGTGGAAAGAAGCCTCCGTGGGGCCTCTTTAGGAATCTCCTGGGAGGAAACGGCCAGAAAAGGTGGGGAGAAGCCTCCGTGGGGCCTCTCTAGGAATCTCCTGGAAGGAAACAGAGCCTCCACATTCCCAGTGGTTTCCCCAATCACACACATCATTTGCTTTTACATTGATTCTTATAGGAAAAATTGCTTCTTATAAACTTTTCTACTTAAGAACCTGGTCGTGGAATGAATTAAGTTCGTAAGTAGAGGTACCACTGTATAATCCTTTTAGGCTACATACAGCCTTATTAAGGCTGCCTTAAGCATTAAAAAACCCCTGAAGTACTATCCTGACACCCTTAAAACTAGTAACTTGTAAAGTAGACCAGATTGGGAAGAATGAGAAGTGAAATCAAAATCTACTTTTGACATAGTATTTTCAAGAGGAAAACATCCTTTGGAACTCTCCTCACATTCTGGCAGACAAATCATAAACAGATAAAAAGGAGCAAAGAGTAATTTGAATAGCTTGGATTAGAAGGCTGAGGGTGGAGTGGGGAAGAGGATTACGGTAAGTTGTTAACTGTAATGGGGATTTATTTTATGGTCTTTGTCCTCTGATTCATTGCTTATCTAAAGGTGGGGTTGGGCAGGAATAATATGTATTAGGTGACAAAACTATTACAAGAATAAAAGTCCATTAATCACCAAGATGCTGGATTGAGAGTTTCTGTTAACTATTTAGTGGAAACCATATCTGAGATGAAAATTTATGACATTGTCTGGTTAAGCATTCAAACAGAAACTTGTAAAAATAGAAGTGGTGTAAAATGCTACATTATGTGAATTTTTTTTTCTGAACTGATGCATTCTAGCAAAAATGAAGTCACAACAGTACAATTGTTAATTTCATTCTCAAAAAACCATGCATTCCAATTTTGGTACTTATTCAAAGATGGATCTAATATCTTTCTGGAAGCCTTAATAACTTTAAAGCACCAATTAGAAACATAGAAACATAGAAGACTGACGGCAGAAAAAGACCTCATGGTCCATCTAGTCTGCCCTTATACTATTTCCTGTATTTTATCTTACAATGGATATATGTTTATCCCAGGCATGTTTAAATTCAGTTACTGTGGATTTACCAACCATGTCTGCTGGAAGTTTGTTCCAAGGATCTACTACTCTTTCAGTAAAATAACATTTTCTCATGTTGCCTTTGATCTTCCCCCCAACTAACTTCAGATTGTGTCCCCTTGTGTCCATTGTGTCCATTTACAGCATTGCTCCAGTTATGCCACTCTGATCTCATGAAAGAAATGTCTTTAGAAAAATAAATTCAATTCGCTTCTGTACAGACTAATAAAAAAAGTTTGATCATGAAAAAATTGAGAAAAAATACTTAGATTGAAGAAGATTTTGTATAATAAATATGTTTTGCTTTTAAAAACTTGATAAGGGTTACTCTTTTAATTAATTTTTAAATTTAACTTCATGTTCCATTAGTATATGATATTCATCCTAAGAAACATAGAAGACTGATGGCAGAAAAAGACCTCATGATCCATCTAGTCTGCCCTTATACTATTTTCTGTATTTTATCTTAGGATGGATATATGTTTATCCCAGGCATGTTTAAATTCAGTTACTGTGGATTTACCAACCACGTCTGCTGGAAGTTTGTTCCAAGGATCTACTACTCTTTCAGTAAAATAATATTTTTCTCATGTTGCTTTTGATCTTTCCCCCAACTAACTTCAGATTGTGTCCCCTTGTTCTTGTGTTCACTTTCCTATTAAAAACACTTCCCTCCTGAAACTTATTTAACCCTTTGACATATTAAAATGTTTTGATCTGCTATTCACTATAGGCAAATTGATGCTATTATCACCCATTCAGGGTACAGGTGTAAGGCAGTTGGGATAAACCCTCTGGGGTTGCTAAGCAACCATGAGGCGTATGCCTTGGCCCTCTGTGAGCAGGCCCTTGATATTGGGCCTATCCATTGGCCTCAATGGCTGGCACAGCAGGGCAAACCAGAGCCAGCTGCGACACCTGGAAGACCGCACTAAAAGCAACCTGTGACCCATGGAGGGGTGTGTATTTCCAGTCTTTAATAACCCAAGAAATGCATTTATCCTTCTGTCTTTCCATTTCAGGGGACTGAAGTGTAGTTCTGTGTTTTATAAAAATGGCTGAGCCATTTTTGGAATGACAGGGTTGTAATTTCAAAGTGCATTTTTTCATTACAAAAATTGCCACCGTTCTTGTATTTAGCCAGTTCTTCTTCATTGCTCAAATGTAGTAAACATCGAGCAGCGTGAATAACAGTAACAAAATGAAATTCAAAGAAGTAAGGTTCCACATTTAGGCAAGAAAAACCAAATGCTAGGATTGTGCGGCAGCAGCCCAAAAAGTCGACACAGTTCTAAGCTGCATTAACAAAGTTCACATGAAGTGTTAATACCACTTTATAATGCCTTGGTAAGGCCATACGTGAAATACTGTACTGCATTCAGTTTTGCTCGCCACAATGTAAAAAAGACATGGAGACTCTAAAAAGAGTGTGGAGAAGAGCAACAAAAATGATTTAAGGAACTGGAGGCTTAAACATATAAAAATGGTTGCTGAAATTGTGTATTTTCAGCTTCATGAAAAGAAGGACTAGGGGTGACATGATAGCAGTGTTTCAATATCTCAGGGGCTGCCCCCAAGAAGAGGGAATCAAGCTATTTTCCAAAGCACCTGAGGGCAGGACAGAAGCAATGGGTGGAAACTAATCAAGGAGTGAAACAATCTAGAACTAACAAGAAATGTATTGACAGTTAGAACAATTCATCAGTGGAACGACTTGCTTCCAGAAGTTCTAAATGCTCCAACACTGTACATTTTTAAGAGATTGGATAACCATTTGTCTGAAATGGTATAGGATTTCCTGCCTAAGCAGGGGGTTAGACTAGAAGACCTCTAAGGTCCCTTTCAATTCTGTTATTCCATTCTATTCCAACAATGCTTTATCTTTAAAACAAAAGTTGGGGGAGGCACCATCCCTACACCTTTGAAAACATGGTTTTGGAGGGATCGGCTGCTCCATTTTATGTATGGTTTGTTTGGGTTGTATGATTTTTTTTAATTAAGGGTTTTAAAACTGTTTTTGCTTTTAACATTAGATTTGTATACAGTGTTCCCTCAATTCTCGTGGGTTCAAACTTCGCGAAAAGTCTATACCATGGTTTTTCAAAAATATTAATTAAAAAATACTTCGTGGGTTTTTTCCCTATACCATGGTTTTTCCCGTCCGATGACATCATATGTCATCGCCAAACTTTCATCTGCCTTTAATAAATATTTTTTAAATAAACTTTAATAAATAAACCCGGTGAGTAATAATCTAAATGGTTACTAAGGGAATGGGAAATTGCAATTTAGGGGTTTAAAGTGTTAAGGGAAGGCTTGTGATACTGTACATAGCCAAAAATAGTGGACTGTATTTACTTTCGCATCTCTACTTCGCGGAAATCCGACTTTTGTGGGCGGTCTCGGAATGCATCCCCCGCAAAAATTGAGGGAACACTGTATTGTATTACTGTTGTGAACCGCTCCGAGTCCTCAGAGAAGGGCAGCATACAAATCTAATATATTTATTTATTTATTTATTATTATTATTATTGTTGTTGTTATTGTTGTTATTATTATTATCTGATGATAAAGTAACAGTGAGAGCTTAATTTAAGTATCCATATGCCCAAGAATAGCCCTAACAAAGTTTAAAAGCAGTATTTGTATCAGGGGTGCTAAAAAACCAGCTTCTGTACATGCGAAGCAAAAAACAGATTCTCAACATACACAGAAGCCAAAAACAAGATGGCTGCACCTCTATGATACCACCAAAAGAACCAGTTAGGGGGTGTGGCAGTCTTGGCTCACTGCCGGTTCCAGCAACCAAGGCCACCAAGTTACTTCCGGTTCCATAGGACCACCTCTGATCTGTATAGCCTCTACTATATACATTATTCTCATATTTGTAAAATAATTGAATCAATGCACAGTCTTATACAAGCTTACCTAAATTATCATCTGCTATTCAGTAGGGTTTACCTTTAAGTAAGTATGCCTGGGAGTGTATTGTTCATTTGTTTTGAATACAGTAATTATGTTTTGGTTTCAAACAGCTTTGTCACCTGACGCACTTTCCTTTTGGAGTCCATAATTAAAAATGTAGGCTTTAGAGGAAGGGCAGCCTTCAAATTGTTCAATACTCCCCTGCAATCAGGAGCTAAATGGCCATTAGGTACATCTTCTGAGCCCTGCAGCTAAATTATTCCAGAGTTTTGATGGTACTACAAACTTATTTGTAGCTAAGGAAGTTTGAAGGGCAGGGAAAATCCATGGGACTCAGGTGAACCCAGAGAGGGGGTGGTGAGGAACAGGGAATTTCTGGAAAAGAGCAGCAGCTCAGTGTCTGTCCATATTTCATGCCAAAAAAGGTTTATTATTTATTTATTTATTTATTACTTAGATTTGTATGCCGCCCCTCTCCGAAGACTCTTTAAGGTGGCTTGTCAAAAGACAAAGCATTTTTTTGCAAATAGACTTCTCCACCTTTCTCCCCTAACTCGAATTGGGGAGGGAGAAGTTTGTTTGTTTGTGTTTTGTTTTATTTGTCAATCAAGTATAGGATAGTAGTCTATATAAACATAACATAGAAAGCAATGATAAAAAAAGACTACAGAAAATAGGACAGGGAGGGTAGGCACAATGGTGCATTTATGTATGTCCCTTACAGACCTCTTAGAAAAAGAGGAGAGGTCAATTGTAGACAATCTAAGGTTGAAGGTTTTGGGGGAAGAAACAACAGTCAGGTAGTGAATTCCAGGTGTTGATCAACTCTATTGCTGAATTCCTATTTTCTGCAGTTAGTTTGGAGCAGTTTAAATTTAGTTTGAATCTGTTATGTGCTTGTGTGTTGCTGTGGTTGAAGGTGAAGTAGTCATTAACAGGAAGGACATTTTGGCATATGATTTTGTGAATTATGGTTAGTTCGGAGGCGACTAGTTGTAAATTGTCTAATTTCAAAATTTCAAGTCTGGTGGAATAAAGTAGGAGGAGTGAAGGACTCTTCTTAGGAAATATTTCTGGACACTCTCAATTGTATTACTGTCAGAAGGGAAAGGGTTAAATAAGATTCAGGAAGGAAGTGTTTTTAATAGGAAAGTGAACACAAGGACAAGGGGCCACAATCTGAGGTTAGTTGAGGGAAAGATCAGAAGTAACATGAGAAAATATTATTTGACTGAAAAAGTAGCCGATGCTCAGAACGAACTTCCAGCATACGTGGTTGGTCAATCGACAGTCACTGAATTTAAACATGCCTGAGATACACATATATCCATCCTATGATAAAAGGCAGGAAATAGTATAAGGGTAGACTAGATCAGTGTTTCCCAACCTTGGCAACTTGAAGACATCTGAAATTTGCTGGCTGGGGAATTCTGGGAGTTGAAGTCCAAATATCTTCAAGTTGCCACGGTTGGGAAACACTGGACTAGATGGACCATGAGGTCTTTTTCTGCCGTTGATCTTCTATGTTTCTATGTTTCTATTTTATTTATTATTTATTTTGTCCAATACACAATACATATTGAAGAGGATAGACATGAAGTATTATATATAAAGAAAAGATATAAAAGTAGAGGAGAAGATATATGAAAGGAAGAAAAGACATATGATATATGAGATAAGGAGAGACAATTGGACAGGGGACGAAAGGCAGGCTAGTGCACTTATGCACGCCCCTTCCTGACCTCTTAGGAACCTGGAGCGGTCAATCTTGGATAGTCTAAGGGAGAAATGTTGGGGGTTGACACTACTGAGTCCGGTAATGAGTTCCATGCTTTGACAACTCGATTTTTTACAGTCAAGCTTGGAGCGATTAATATTAAGTTTGAATTTGTTGCGTGCTCTTGCGTTGTTGCGGTTGAAGCTGAAGTAGTCATTGACAGGCAGGACGTTGCAGCATATGACTGACACGCAATGCAATAATAATAATAATAATAATAATAATAATAATAATAATAATAATAATAATAATAATAATAATAATAATAATAATAATAATAATTTATTGGATTTGTATGCAATTCCCACTCAAGCTAATTTTACTCCCTACAGCAAAATCTTCCTCCTCCTCACTCTTCTGCTTAGGATAGGGCTTCCCCCCCCCAGCCGCCCCTCTTTATAAATAAAAAATAAATCAATATCCCTTCTTCTAGAGGTCTTTAACCGGTTTTTCAAGCCTAGCCTTCCAATGGCAGCAGCGGCAGCAGCAGCAGCAGGGCTCTCTCTACAGTGACTCACTGTTTGGAAATGGAGTGGGCGTGTGTTTGAATGTAAGAGAGAATGAATGATGTCAGGAAAAGGCTGTGGTAGACAGGGGAGGTGCGGACGAGCCAAAGAGCATGGAAAGGGTGCAGCGGCTTCAGAAACAGAAAGGACTCGCTCGCCTGTAAGTCTCCCGTCTTCCTCGCCTCCTCCTTCTCCCTCCCAGGCCGGGGTGGAAAGCTCTCCAGCTGTTGCACGGCCCTGCCTAACGGTCCAATACATCATTTCCCGGAGGCGGGGAGGGAAATATAGGTGTGCCGACTTACTAAGAAGTCACGGGGAGGATGCAAAGAACCGGGAGCGGACAAACTTTCTTCTAGCCGTCTCTCCTTGCGGCTATTAGCCCAGAGATAGGAGCTTTCCCGTTTGCAAGCCAAGAAGGAAAGGCGAATACTAAAAGAGCCCCGTGGAAGCTCTAAAAAAGAACTATTTCACGCTGGGGTGTTGGAAAGGCTTTTGAGTTCGTGCTATTGCCTTCGTTTAAAAGAAAAAAAGGAGAGGGGGAAAAAGAGGTAAGTTCAACAACTTGATGGTTTGGTTCCGGAGAAGGAAAAAACGATGCGGTGTGGTTTCCCTTTAATGAAAAAGGCAAAGGGCAATTCTTAGATTATTGGCAGAGAAACAGGTTTATAATAGATTTTCCTGCTGTGACATATATGAGAAGTGGACTTTCAGAGAAATTGGGTTTGTGTTGTTGTTTTTTAAAAAAAAGACAATTTGCTGTGTAGGTTAAAAGTTGTGAAGTATTATTATTTATTATTATTATTTATTGGATTTGTATGCCGCCCCTCTCTGTAGACTCGGGGCGGCATACAAGTACTGTCAAGTCTGTTTTCATTAAAGGAACCTCCATTTGATCTTATTGGTACAAAATATTAAAAAAAAGTTAAATATGGACATTTCTTTGGGAAACATCTTTTTATGGGTAGGATTTATTTATTTATTTTTATTTGTTTGTTTTGTTTCTTGTTTTGATCTTATTGGTACAAAATATAAAAAAAGTTAAATATGGACATTTCTTTGGGAAACATCTCTTATGGGTAGGATTTATTTATTTATTTTTATTTGTTTGTTTTGTTTCTTGTTTTGATCTTATTGGTACAAAATATAAAAAAAGTTAAATATGGACATTTCTTTGGGAAACATCTCTTATGGGTAGGATTTATTTATTTATTTTTATTTGTTTTGTCAAGTATGTATCCGTGGTATACAAAGATATAATAATATTTATATACATGATACTAGTAAAAGAGAAACATTAGGACAGGGGACGAAAGGCACTCTGGTGCACTTATGCACGCCCCTTAATTGTTCATTTACTGTGATTCATTTACTGTGAACTAATTCAATTCTTAGAGGTATCTTAACATTCAATTTGTTTTCAAGATCTTGGCTAATAAAGAATTTGTATATTTTAATGGTAAAGGGACACTTGGACATAGCAATTGTGAGCATTGATTTTTTAGCTTGTTAAAACATAAGCACTACTAGCAATGTTTGCCATATTCCCATGGGTTTTTTAAAAAAATATAATGGACATATTTGGAATATATAATGGTCCTAGAAAATGACCATTCAGTGTCCTTGGAATAAAAATAAATGACTATATTTCCATATTAGAAGAAGTATAATTGAAAACAGCTAGTTGTTAGAATTTTCTGTAGATTGACTTGATAAGACACCTGGAAAGCGCAGATGATGAATTTTGATAACGGTTATTCGCCTGAAGTCAACTTTCCAAGTACATGTATTTAGTGTACTATAGTGGGGATCTGAGGAAGGAACCTGAAGATAATTCATTCTGTAAAAGTCAATAAATGGTACTTTGGAATGGCTTGAGAATTGCAGCCTGTGTGATAAAACTAGCTGTATGAGGAAGAACACTATAAAAATAGGTACATACATAAAAGCAAATAGGTTTCCTGTTACTTTGATGTGTGTACCTTGAAGTGTTATCAGGCTGTTTCCAGAAAATAGAAGTATTAAAAAACAAAAAATAGCTTGGAGAGTACACTCCTAATGTTTAACTTCTGTTTAACTTTGGCTGTTACATTTGTTTGCTAACTTCATTTAATTCATTATTAGAAAATATATGATAATGCAAATTATGCATGATTGTTGCCTTACTCTGTACTTTGTGAAAAATATAGATATTCCAGTCTACAATGTTTCTACAAGTGATAATATCAGGGGTAGGTTCTGATTTTTTAAAATATCGGTTCTGTGGGTGTGACTTATTTTGTAGGAGTGGCTTGATAGTCATGTGATGTGGGCATGGCTTCATGGTCACATGGTTGGGCAGGCATAGCTTCATGGTCATGTGACTGGGTGGGTGTGGTTAAGTGGTCACGGTCGTAGTTCCCTCTATGAGGATTCCTGCGTCCAGACAAACCCCCAAAGGATTAAAGGAAACCAGATTCCATACAGCTCAGAACCCTTAAGGCAAACCAAATACAAGTGATGCCCAATGGCTGATTGCTTAGCAAATGTTCAAATTTATGACTGACCTCCTCCTCCCAGCTGCTTGACCTGTTTTTGGAGTTTTGACAGCCATATACACACACACACGCTTGTGTGTATATACACCCACCCACACACTCATTTATTACAGTTGCACCAGTGCAGAGAAAATATTAGAGGCACTTCAGTTGTTTGGCTTGTCGGAGGCTTGTGCCTTCTCGGGCGGAAAGCAGGTTGTGTGGCGAGGGAGAAGGGGAAAATTATTATTATTATTATTATTGTTATTATTATTTATTAAATTTGTATGCCGCCCCTCTCTGCAGACTCGTGGTGGCTCACAGCAATAGTAAACACAATGTAAAATACAAATCTAATATTTAACAACAAAAAAACCCATAATTAAAAAACATACACACAACATACCATACGCAAATGATATAGGCCTGGGGAAGATGTCTCAATTTCCCCATGCCTGACGGCAGAGGTGAGTCTTAAAAGGTTTACGAAAGGCAAGGTGGGTGGGGACAATCCTAATCTCTGGGGGGAGCTGTTTCCAGAGGGTTGGGGCGGCCACAGAGAAGGCTCTTCCCCTGGGTCCCGCCAGCCGACATTGTTTAGTCGACGGGACCCGGAGAAGGCCAACTCTGTGAGACCTAACTGGTTGCTGGGATTCGTGCGGCTGCTGTCATTGAGGGGAGTTTGTGACACAGAAATGTCACGCCTTCTACCTCTTGGCTGCTGGACGGTCTCGTGTGAAGGGAACAGCAGATTTAGCAAAGGAATGAAAACTGATTTTACTGCTTCTCTTTGGCTAGCGTCTAGAGAAGGAGAAGCTGTGCGATATTCCCCCCACGGCCAACTGGCAGAGCCCAATATTTCCACAGGGTGGCCCTGAGTTGAGATGCAGCAGCTGCTATGGGGCTGAGAATAGAATAGATATTCTAGAATTCTTTATTGACCAAGTGTGATTGGACACACAAGGAATTTGTCTTTGCCTCCACCTCCTCTTTCTTTGAGTTGGCCCAAAGTCATCCAAGTCAGTGAGAGGAGCGGGGTGGGGCAGGGGAAGAAACATTTTTTAATAAAAAGATGGTGCCTTCCTCCAGGACCAACACTGACCGATCTCATTTGATGACCTCATCATGATATCACCAGTGGGTCACTACTGGTTCAAATGAACCAATCCAAACCAGTAGGAACCACCCCTTGGTCATATGTTTGTAACAATTAAGTGCAATATTGTTAATATTTCTGGTTATTATTGTTTAGCTTAATTGTTTACCTGCATTATATCAAAATATGGCATGTGCTTTAATTGACATAATACATCAGTTTATTTATAGATCCTCTGAAATTACTCAGTTTGGTTTGCGCAGATATACAATAAATTCAGTAACAATTGTAGTGTTTGTCAAAATGTAAGTATCAGAGTTCACAGAGAGGCGCGGCATATAAATCTAATTAATAATAATAATAATAATAATAATAATAATAATTATTATTATTATTATTATCATCATCTTTAGATTTCATTCTACCATCCTGCAGAAATAGCACCCTTTTTTATGAGCCAACCCACTATTTTCTAAAATATTTTTATAGTAGAAAATTAAAACCTCATCAGTTGCAGAAGTAGGATCCAATTATGTCCTTTTCATCAACAGAAACACTAAGAGATCAAAATACTTTTCCTTGTGTCCTCAAATCTTCTGTGGAGGTTTGCTAAATCTGACGCAGGTCAAGGAAAACGAGAGAAATTGAGATAGGGAAAAAACCGTCTTCCTTTCTCTTCTTAATGTACAGTATTCTAGATCCTCATTCTTTTTTTAGGCCAACCCCCCCCCCACCACATTTGATTCACGTTTCAAAATTCATGGCTCAATGTAAACAAGTCATCTGACGTATATGAAAGGGTAACATGAGAAGAAGCCCATAAAGGTGTAACCACTGAAAGCAATCATGGTTACAAAAATGGATATGTTCCTGGATAAGTGGTTTGACTACAGCGGCCAAGTAGACACTCTAATGCTTTAGTTCTGCCAGCACCCACTGCTCAGAAAGAATGGAAGCATAGTTAGTGATGCCAACTTTATGTAGATTCCCCCCACCCCTTAGAAATATATATTCAGGAAAGAGAGAAAGTTGATGAATTACCTTGAGAATAACTCATTAACTATCCCCAGCAGGAAAATGCTGATACATGAAATAAAATCAATAAAGGCTTCATGTCATTGTTTCTGGCATTATGGGATCACTTTCTTGATTCTAAACTTCACTGTAATTGGTCTAGTACTATGTTCATTTTTTAGCAGTATTACTTGTTTTTCTTGGCAGTTTTAACAGTTTTAAAACTCATGTATTTCAGCAGTCTAATGAAAGTGTGAGGTATAAAGAAAAATATTTTAAGGTCATCTTTCTGGCTTTCTGACATCTAAGTAGAATAGGCGTTGATTGCTTACCTGAACGCCTCTTCTCGTACGGTGAGTGGGTACAGCAGTCACATGGGTTGCTCCTGTCCAATCCGTTGGAACTGAGCCTAGTATTAAAAAAGACTGCTGGATCCGCCCCTTCCCCAGAATTCGCGAATCCATAGACTAGGCTCAGTAGTGAAGCTCTTTAATGTTCAACTCTCATGTGTTATAAGAAAATAGAATAGAAGGTAAAGAAGACCACACATAGGGAGGGAAGTGACTGCTGTACCCACTCACCGTACGAGAAGAGGCGTTCAGGTAAGCAATCAACGCCTATTCTCCGTACTGAAGGAGTGGGCCCAGCAGTCACATGGGACATACCCAAGAGATAGGTCCCTAGGGTGGGAGTACATTGCTATCGTGAGAGATAACGGATTGGAGTACTCTTCTGTCGAAGGCAGCGTCCGCTGATGCGTACGAATCGATTTTGTAGTGCCTTATGAAGGAATTTGGCGAGGCCCAAGTGGCTGCTTTGCAGACTTCTTCCAACGGAGCCTGAGTCGCCCAAGCGGCAGATGTGGCCGCACTTCTGGTGGAATGCGCTGTAATATTCCTTGGAATGGAAAGGGGAGCTATCTCGTAGGCCTTAGAGATGGTCCCTCTGATCCAACGACCTATTACTGTAGAAGACACTCTGGATCCCAAGGATCTGGGATGGTAGGCTATGAAGAGTGCTTCAGATCTCCGGATGGATCTTGTGCGTTGGATATAAACCTTTAGCGCTCTAGTGAGATCCAGAGTGTGCCATCTAGTTGCCAGGGGATGCTCTCGTTGGAGGCAGAAGGAAGGTAATATGATATCCTGAGATCTGTGAAACATGGAACTAACCTTTGGTAGAAAGGTGGGGTCCAGTCGCAGAACCACTTTATCCTGGTAAAAACTGTCTGATAGAAAGGGCTGCCAACTCAGATATGCGTCGGGCGGATGTAATCGCCACCAGGAATGCTACCTTAAAGGATAGGTACCTGAGGGACGCAGAATTCAGGGGTTCGTAAGGTGCCTGAGTAAGGGAGTGGAGAACCCGTGGCAAGTCCCAGGTAGGATATCTGTGGATTTTAGAAGGCCTGAGGATGGCCACTCCTCTTAGAAATTCTTGGAATTCTGGAAAAGAGCGGAGGGGCTGCCTGCGAGGCCCCGCCAAGACGGAAGAAATGGCGGCCAGGTGTCGGCGGATGGTGCTGAAAAACCTTCCTGCGAGCACCACTGATGGAATTTGGACCAAGTATGGTCGTAGATCCGGTTGGTAGACCCTCTTCTAGACTTCAGGATGATTTCCACTGTGTCCGGGTCATACCCTCGCAGGTCTAAGTCCCTCCGGATAATAGCCCGGCGGTGAGGTGGAACCACTCTGGGTCCGGGTGGAAGGAGGTCCCCTGTCGCAACGTATCCTCCGAAACGGGGAGTCGCCAGGGGTCCTGGACGGACAGTTGTTGGAGGTCCGCGAACCAGGGCCTGCGAGGCCAGTGAGGAGCAATCAGAATTACTCGGGCCTTTTCCAGGAGGATTTTGTTGATCACGTCTGGCAGAATTGGAATTGGAGGGAAGGCATACAATAGACCTGGAGGCCAAGGGCTCCTGAGAGCATTGATTGCCTCTGCTCCCGGAGACGGGAACCTGGAGATGAAGCGAGGGAGCTGGGCATTGGCTTTGGTCGCAAATAGATCCAACACTGGATGGCCGAACCTGAGGCAGATCTGGTGGAACAGTGACTGATGGAGATTCCACTCGCCTGGATCTAAGGTCACTCGCGAGAGTCAGTCCGCTTGGACATAGAGGCTCCCCGAGATGAGGTCGGCTAGAAGCGACTGGAGATTTTTCTCTGCCCAAAGGCCTAACTTCGGGGCCACCCTCATGAGGGCCTTGGATCTTGTGCCTCCCTGTCTGCAAATATGGCCTTTGGTGACTATATTGTCGGTGAGAATCAGCACATGTTGGTTAGAGATGTGAGAGTGGAATTGATTTAGAGCTAGAGACACGGCTCTTAATTCTAGTCAATTGATGGGCCTGGAAGCCTCCTCCGGTGACCATGAGCCCTGAGCTAAAAGACCCTGGGCGAGGGCTCCCCAGCCCGAGAGGCTGGCATCTGTGGTGACTACAAACTAGTCGGGGCACCGGAAGGGAGATCCCTTGTCTAGGGGTGGAGAAGTCCACCACTTGAGGGATCTGCGAACCGTCGGTGGGATGGTAATGCGACGATTCGAGTTGCTGTGGCCCGATCTCTGGTAGGGTAATAGAAGCCACTGTAGTTCCCTGGCGTGAACACGGACCCAGGGAACAATACCAATACATGACACCATTTTACCCAAAAGGGAAGATAGGGTGGCAATGGAGGCAGATTGCTGGGGCAGGATGCGAGCAATGAGATCCAAAATGCTGCGTTTTCTCTCAGTGGAGAGGAAAAACCTGGGATATCTCAGAATTAATGATAGTTCCCAGATGCAGAATGGAAGGGATGGATCAAGGTGGCTCTTTTTAAGATTTATGGAGAAACCATGATTCTGTAGAACCGACATGGTAAAAGAGAGGTCTGCAGCCCCACCAGTTCTGGAATTTCCATGAATTAAAATGTCATCTAAATAACATAAAATATGAACGGGAGAGGCCCGGATATGAGTTGCCAAGGATCCCAAGAGTTTAGTGAAGACTCTGGGAGCTGAGGAGAGCCCAAATGGCATAGCCCTATACTGAAAATGCCTGCCTTGAAAGGCAAAGCGCAGAAAATTCCTATGGACCTTGGCAATGGGAATATGGAGGTAGGCCTCCGTGAGATCCAGAGACCCCATAAAGTCTCCCTGATGTAGAGCTGCTAAAGTGGAAGATAAGGGATGCATTTTGAATTTCCTATATTTTATGAACCGGTTCAAATTCTTTAGATCTAAGATGGCTCTCCAGCCTCCAGAGGTCTTAGGGACCATGAAGAGGATGGAATAGAAGCCTAAACCTCTCTGGAGAGAGGGGACCGGTTGAAAAGCTCTAATAGTCAACAAATGAGAAATAGCCTCCTCCATTCGGATACGAGATGGAGTGGAACTGGGAGAAGGACAAGAAATAAAACGGTTAGGGGGAGGTGAAATGAACTCTAACCTTAGGCCCCTTTCCACAGTGTCAATGACCCAGGGGTCCTTACAAGAACGGTGCCCGGCGGAAGAGAACCAGGCTAGGCGACCGCCTATGGGAAAGGAGGAAAACTTACCATCTGGCTCTTTTGGAAGCCCTGGTAGAAGAGGATCCTCTCTGATAACGGGAACCTCTGCCCCTGGTGGTTCTAGATTGGGATCGAAACCGAGGGGAATACTGACCTGGATTCCTTTGAAATGCGAAGCCCTGATCCTGTTGACGCCCTGTGCGCCGAAAGGGCTGCGGTTTAGGGGCCTTCTTGGTGGTAGGTCCCAAGACCCTTTTCTTGTCTGTGGTCTCCGTAAGGAGAGGGTCCAGAAGGTCTCCGAAGAGGAGGTTACGTTTCAGTGGACCCATGGCTAACTGCCACTTCTGTCTTACTCCCGCCTGCCAAGGGCGGAGCATAGAAGTCTTCTGGCCGTTGTGGAGGCTGCTACTGACCTGGCTGCAAATCTGGAAGATTGGAGGGTAGCATCTGCTACATATTGGGCAGCTGCGAAGATTTTGTTGAAATCCTGTTGACCCCGTAAGTCATCTGGAGGCAGGTGTGGTTGGAGCTGACGAAGCCACAAGAGCATAGCTCTGGAAAAGAAGGATGCCGCTGCAGCACTCTTAATGGCCCATGAGTCTGCAAGGAGACTCCTTTTGAGCATTTGCTCAAGTCGTTTGTCCTCTGGCCGGAGGACCTCCTCTGCTTCGCCCGGTATGGCAGCAGTCGAGTGGAGTGTCTTCACTGGTTCATCTGGCTTGGGACATGTTAGGAGTTCCTCATAGGAGGAGAAGAGCTTATAGAGCTTCTTGTCCTTGGGAGTGGGAGTAAAGCCAACGGTTGGGTGGTCCCACTGTTTAAGCAAGGCATCCTTAAACAACTTGGGCATAGGTATTACCTCATTGTCTTCCTGTTCTCCCATGAAATAAGGAAGATTTTCTTCCGGAGGGTCTGAGGAAGAAGTAGCCTGTTTTTCTTGCCCGGCTAGCCCCGTGGATACTCTAGCTTTAAACAGGAGAGATTTGAAAAGCTGCGAAGGAAAGATAGCAGCTGGGGCTGGAATCTTAATCTGAGATTCCTCATCTTCCGACAGACGCTGAAATGTGTCATCATCCTCTTCTGCATCCACATCCTCATCCTCTTCCTGAGAGGAGACAGAGACCTCCATGGTTGGGGCTCTGTAGGAAGGAGAAGAACTCACGGGACGGGAGGAGCGTGGTGGGGGATGAGACAGAGAAGGCACATTGAAAGATGAGAGTTTAGCGTCAATGGTGTTAGTCAGAATAGTCAAGATAGACTGAAACTCCGGAGGCAAGGAAGAAATATCAGCCGGAAAAGCCGGAGGATCCCTGAGGGCCTGAGCAGGTTCTGGCTGGGAGGAATCCTCGGTAATATCTGGCTCCTCTGGACCTAAACCCCATAGGTTAGGTTGGGGTGGATTTAGGTTTGGCTCATCCAGGGATAGCACAGGAACCCCAGAAAGAGGCAGGTTAGAGGCCTCCGGGGGGGTTGGATTGATATGCACTTGGGCCTGCACCTTAAAAAGTTTGGCTGATTTATCATGTATTTTTTGTAGGGCTGGGTCCCTTCTCTTCTCAGCCCTGGTGGGCTTGGCTAAGGAATGGGTGCCTGAGGAAGAGGAGGAAGAGGCCTGGGGAACTTCAGTAGAATTACCAGTAGGCCTAACCTCTTTGGGACCTTTAGTTGTGCCTCTCTTGGGAAAAGAAGCCATAGTCTGACAATTAACAGAAGACAAGGCTGAGCCAATAATTAAATAATAAGGAGAAGAATTTTAAGGACTTCCCAAGAGGAATGGATCCTGCTTCGAGGCCTCGAAGCTGCTGAAGAGTGAGGACAATCTGGGCAAACCCAGAGTTCGTGCCCCCAAATCCAGCGGGGCCAGCCTCCCTAAACTTTATAATTAAGTAAACCAAGGCACTCTGGTTGGAGGCTTAGCCGGTGGAGAATTTAGCCTGGGACCCCCAAGGCCCGCTCCGGGATCCACGCGGTGGACTGAGGCCTACACGGCTGGCAGGAGGCCAACACGAGAGGCCTAGATTTAAAAAAGGGCGCGAAGGCCTTCGCGCCGAAAAGATCGCTCCGTAGAATTTCTTAAGGGAAAAGCGATCGACTAAGTCCAGGAGACTGGAAGGCGTCTCACTCCGCAGGAGGTATTTCTTTTAAGCCCTTAAATATTTACGATAAATAATCAATAATATAATCGATAAATACTTGCACCAGGACCTCCGGGCCAAGGGATTAGAAGAATCCACTAGCGGCCGCAGGAATCGTAACCGGCAAAACCGCCGGGGAAAAACGAAACCGCAACTTCTCCTAAGGGAAAAAAACCGAGCCGCTTTTTTTACTTTTTTTCTTTAAACGGCTGGCGCAATGGTGCAAGTAATGAATAAAGACAATAATCTTACTGTTTTTTGAAGGAAAAGTCGAAGGGAAGGTGTTAGAATGTTGAACGAGCATTCACAATACAACCGCAGGATATGCGAACTGAGCGAATTCTGGGGAAGGGGCGGATCCAGCAGTCTTTTTTAATACTAGGCTCAGTTCCAACGGATTGGACAGGAGCAACCCATGTGACTGCTGGGCCCACTCCTTCAGTACGGAGAAATAAGATGCCAACGAGTATCTCAGGTGAATGGATTTAGGCAAAAAAATAAATAACACGACACTCAAAAATTCTCAGTCCAAGAATGTGTATTTAGTATCACAACCAAGTGCAGAAATGTTTTTATGCAAATACTTCCTCATTATCCACCAAGCATTTTCATTTAGTTCTTTATTTAGTGGGGAATAGAATAAACAGCTTAAATATTTGTACATTGTAAGCCACCACATGTATCAGAGATAAATGCGATAACAATGTACAGTATTCATAAACAAGGTATTTATTATCATGTCTTCTTATTCACTGATAAAATAATCTGAAAGCGTGGAAACAATAAATTTACAAAATTAGTATCTTATAATTAGAATAAATGTCAAATTGAGGTCAGCTAGTAATTTACATGGACAGATCCACATTTTTTCCCTTTGCAACAGTAAGGAAGTGGTTTGCTGTCATCTTCTGAAATGTTTTTCAGTTTGCCTGCCCCCTTATATCTTGATGATCTCCCATCCAAGAAGTGCATGCATTCTCAATTTACCATCATTTGTTCAGAGATCATTTGAAGTTATGACAATATTGAAGGGAGCAAAGACGAGTTCCCAAAGCTATGACCATTATTTATTTATTGGATTTGTATGCCGCCCCTCTCCGGAGACTCGGGGCGGCTAACAGCGACAATAAAACATTATATTATAGCACTCCTGCAGTCACGTGGTCAAAGTTTAGGCACATGGCCGCCTGCTCACACTCATGACTGCACGGGTACTTCAACTTCTCCTACTGACCTAACTATCCCCTGTCTGTGACCTTTTGACTCCCTGTTATACTATGGCCCTTGCTGCCCTAGATCAGTGATGGCAAACCTATGACACGGGTGCCACAGGTGGCACGTGGAGCCATATCTGCTGGTACGTGAGCCGTTGCCCAAGCACAACTGTAACATGACTCTGTGTGCTGGCCAGCTGATTTTTGGCTCACACAGAGGCCCTGGGAGGGAATTTTTGGCTTCCAGAGAGCCTCTGGGAGGATGGGGGAGAGCATTTTTACCTTCCCCTGATGCCTGGGAAGCCTTTTGGAGCCCGAGGTGGGTGCAACCTGAGCCTGCTTGGCCCACCAGAAGTTGGGGAACAGGCCATTTTCGGCCTCCAGAGGGCCTCTTGGAGGCGGGGGAAGCTGTTTTTGCCCTCCTCAGGCATTGAATTATGGGTGTGGTACTCGTGCATGCGCAATAGCGCACGCCCATACACTTTCGGCACCCGAGGAAAAGGTTCGCCATCACTGTCCTAGATGATTTTCACTGTCACCTTGCTCCAACAGAGTTGGGAGGGACCTTGGAGATCTTTTAGTCCAGGGGTAGGCAAAGTTGGCTCTTCTATGACATATGGACTTCCACTCCCAGAATTCCTGAGCTAGCATGATTGGCTCAGGAATACTGGGAGTTGAAGTCCACAAGTCATAGAAGACCCAACTTTGCCTACCCCTGTTCTAGTCCAATCCCCTGCTTAGGTAGGAAACCCTACACTACTTCAGACAAATGGTTATCCAACTTCTTTTCATTCATGAAAATTCATGAGCTATATTATAGTTTTAAATTTTGTCCCCTTCATATCATATACCTGAGTGTATTCTTATGATCTAGTTCAGTGATTTTCAACCTTTTTTGAGCCGCGGCACATTTTTTACATTTACGAAACCCTGGGGCACATTGAGCAGGGAGGGGGGGGGGCGGCTAAAAAAAGTTTGGACAAAAAAATCCTCTCTCTCTCTCTTCCTCCCCTTCACTCTATTTCTTCCTCCCTCCCTCTTTCTCTCCCTCCCTCCCTTCCTCTTTCTTTCTCTCTCTCTCCATCCCTCTTTCTTTCTCTTCCTTCCTCTCTTTTTTGCTTTCTTTCTCCCTCCCTCCCTCCCTCCCTCCCTCTATGTCTTTCTCTCTCTCTCCTTCCCTCCCTCTCTTTCTCTCTCTCTCTCTTTCTCTCTTTCTTTCTCTTGTTTTCTCTCTCTGTGTTCTCTTTCTAGCTCTCTCGCGCTCTTTCTCTCTTGCTTTCTCTCTCTCTTGCTTTCTTTCTCTCTTTTTTTTCTCTCTCTTGCTTTTTTTCTCTCTGAGCTTCGCGGCACACCTGACCATGTCTCGCGGCACACTAGTGTGCCCCGGCACACTGGTTGAAAAACACTGATCTAGTTATTATTGTTGTTGTTGTTGTTGTTGTTGTTATTAATTAGATTTGTATGCCGCCCCTCTCCATAGACTCAGGGAGGCTCACAACAATAATAAAACAATGTATAACAAATCTAATAATTAAAAGTCATTAAAAAACCCTTATTAAGAAGCAAAACATACACACAAACATACCATGCATACACTGTATAGGCCCTGGGGAGATGTCTCAATTCCCCCATGCCTGACGGCAGAGGTGGGTTTTAAGGAGTTTACGAAAGGCAAGGAGGGTGGGGGCAATTCTAATCTCCAGGGGGAGTTGGTTCCAGAGGGTCGGGGCCGCCACAGAGAAGGCTCTTCCCCTGGGTCCCGCCAAACGGCATTGTTATATAGTTGCTTAAGAATTTTTATTTGTCTGTAGGGATACTGATGTCTTAAAATCGGAATACTGATATCTTAAAATCAAACTTTACTTTCTTTAAATTGATTTATGCTTTCAGCTACACTTTTCTTAGTTGGGTTTAAGTAGTTTCTTCTTTTATTGAGTTCATTTGCTGATTATAGGAAAGCTTTCTGATTTAAGTTCATAGTTATGTAGCAAATACAGATATTTCTGAACACTATATAAATGTGGAATACCCGGCACTTCATCTTAATATGGATACAGTGGTGCTGTATGCTAAGCAGATGCTGGCAGAATGACTTGGTGGATGACTCTTAACAGAGATGCTGCTGTCTTTAAGATCTCAGCCTGTTAGGAGGATTATTGTACCATGGATGCTACTGTCCCAGATTATTTCAAAAGACATTAAGAATCACAGACAGTACTGTCCCAGCAGATGCTCTGCAATTTATTTAGGAACTGAAAACAGGCATTGATAAGAAAGTTTCTGCAAGACAGATAGACTACTGTTTCCTCAAAGCTGCATCTGTTCAGAAAGCTATTTAACTATATTGTTCATTGCTGTTTAACTGCAAACTGAGTCCTAGGCCAGAATCATTTTCAAGCCTACTAAACAATCCTATTGAATTCTGGAAACCTCTGAGTATGCATGAATCAGATAGACAGCAATTCTATGTTTATTTTTGAGGAAGTCCTCTATTTTCAAATAAGGCTCCTGGTTTTACAGTTTTGTAACTCATTTTTTCCGCATATGTCTGCTTTTTTACGTCACAGACACTTTCTCAGCTCTCAACCTTTCTCTCTGGATGGATATACAATGCAAACTAATTTCTCTTGAAAAATAAGTCAAGACAATAATTCATGAAAAGACCTGGGGAGCTCAAGCTTTAAATATATGAGCTGGGCACTCCAAGGGAGCACAGGCAGTACTGTAAATGAATAGTGAAGTGTCGTTTTAAGGATCAGGGTTATTTTTAGAATTAATTTACAAATACTGTACACAAATGTGTTTTTTTTAAATTCCAGGCAAACATAACTAATTATTGGACTCAAAGTATGTTGATCAGTTTAGATCAGTGGTTCTCAACCTGGGGGTTGGGACCCATTTGAGGGTCGAACGACCGTTTCACAAGAGTCGCCTAAGACCATGGGAAAAGACAAATTTCCCATGGTGTTAGGAACTAAAGCTTCTATTCTGGTGCCTTGGAACATATTTTTACAATCTGACTTTCCCTCTGACTTTCCTGCCAATCAGCTTAAAGCTCTGTTGGAAGAATTGGCACTAGACTTATGGTTGGGGGTCACCACAACATGAGGAACTGTATTAATGGGTTACGGCACTAGAAAGATTGAGAACCACTGGATGAATGATGAATGAGTTTAAACAGAACACAAAGTGAGGATTTGTATGCATGATTTTTAAGCATAATCTGATTTGTACTTACTATGTCCTAATGCGTGAGTTCAGACATCATGCTGAACAACTCAGCGAATATATTTGGCCTTGAGACTGGAAAGAATGTAGTAAAATATTAAGTGACACTCTTTCTGCAACTAGTCAAAGTTCTAAAGCACTGAATGACAGACAGTACTGGTCCTTGAAACTCTGACCATCACAGCAACACCATGGTCATATAAGTTTGATTTGGGTGCCTGGCAACTAGTGCTGAATTATAATGTTTGAAGCATCACATGGTCACCATTTACAACGTTTCCTGCTAGCTTCCAACGAATAAATGGGGAAGCTGGCAAGTCACAGTCACAGTCATGTGATGTCATGTTGTGCTTATAAAGCACATATTATTCTCTTAAAGATTGTAACTGGACTTGCTACTCATAAATCACATAATGGCATAAGTTTTTGTTTATACCATTGTTGTTTAGCAACAGTTACCACTCCCAATTATGATTGTTTAGTGAGGAGTACATGTAAGGGGGGGAGATATTATTTCACTAATAAATATTAAAGGATTCTGCTGATTGTATCTTATTGTAGAATTGACATTTAATAAATGTTATTTATATGCATGGAAAAAGCTTTTGCATCTGACAAAAAAAACTTTTTTACATAAAATAGTAAAAATTAGTGGTTTCGTTCATGATCCACTGAAATTCTTTTTGAAATTTGATTCATCAAGAATTCATAAGTGTGTTCTCAATTTCTCTCTATTATCTTTTTTGCAAGTAGAAAGGTCTAAAGCCAGGAAGACTTAATTTGAATTACCTCCTTTATTCCTTAAAATGTCAACGGTTTTCGTAATAAGTAATGGGAGATTTTTAAAAGTCAGATGTTTAAGACATGGATAGATTTTATTACATTTGATTATTGATCAGCATAAACAAAAACAAAAAAAGAAAGGGTGCAGTAACAGGCAATATAAATTTGTGTACTTTTAGAGCTAATTTTTTAACATAAAAATATATATTTCCCCTCTTAGAAAGACTCAGAGTTAGGTTTGGCTGAGAGAGAACAGCTGGCCCAAAGTCACTTATTGGGTTTATCTAGGGTAAGGCTGGAGTAGAACCCTTATCTCTATATTCCTAGTGCGGTATATATCACTATCTTGTATTGAGCTATGTAAATTAATTACCATTTTCTGGAAGTAAAACCTTTTTAAGAAAGTGTAATAAGATTGTCAAACAGGGTTAGAGAATCTCTATAACAGTCTAGATAGCTGCAGCTACAAGATTTGAGCCATCATCTTGATTTTCTTTCCTCCCTGCAGTTGCCTTTATTTTTAAATACAATTATTAAAGCATAACTCAGTGACTACAACAGACATATATTTTGCACATAGTCCATCTGTGGCCTAATTCATGGCATTTACGATCAGTGTTAGCAGGGCTGATAGGGAGGAAATGTGAAAACCAACATTGGTTGCATTTACATGCCACCTTAATTTATAAACCATGAGTTACAGACTATATTGGTTGGGTTCACAGAAGATGTGAACATGATCTAAGTATTGCCTTTAAACATGATCTATGTATTGCCCACAAGACCATATGCTGCAACGTCCTGCCTGTCGGCGACTACTTCAGCTTCAACCACAACAACACAAGAGCACGCAACAGATTTAAACTTAATATTAACCGCTCCAAACTTGACTGTAAAAAATATGACTTCAGTAACCGAGTTGTCGAAGCGTGGAACTTATACTATCATCCCCAAACCCCCAACACTTTACCCTTAGATTATCTACGGTTGACCTATCCAGATTCCTAAGAGGTCAGTAAGGGGCAAGTACAAGTGTGCTAGAGTCCCTTCCGTCCCCTGTCCTATTGCTCTCCTATATCTCCTATATCTTTCTTCTATTCCTATATCTCTTCTTCTATTCTTTCATTGATATGGTCTATTCCTATATCTTCTCTTCTATTTTTTCTTAGATATATTTTACTATGAGTATTTCCTCTATAATCTTCATCATGTATTTTACTATGTGTATATACCCACTAAAATTCTCATTGTGTATTGGACTAAATAGATAGATAGATAGATAGATAGATAGATAGATAGATAGATAGATAGATAGATAGATAGATAGATGATAGATAAATAAAATGTGATAACAAGCAAACCATCTATTTAGAAACACAGTTATAAGCATGAGAACATTTTCAGATGTTTGTTCCTAATGAAAATGAAAGTGTTTTGGAACTGCGTGTTTTCTCTGAAGTAATATTTCAATAACTATTAAGCTTTATAGAACATCCTATTAGCCTCCCTAATCAAATATGACTTCTCGAAAGGCAAATATGTTTCCTAGGAAAATCATTGGCAAGAGCCATAATAAATGATTGGGTCACAACCATTTATTTGAAAATAAAAATAGGATAGTTATTGGGCACCTTAAAGAAAAACACATACTTTATGATGTAGTTATTTTGTTGATTATTATACACTTGTTTAGAAATGTAGATCTTTTAGCTAATATATAAAATCATTGACTTCAGTTGCACAGATATAAGACTTATTGAATTAATTAACATATTCCTCATATTTCTTTTGAAGCATCTTCTCCACCAGTTTTATTAAAGGCTGATAGTCCTTCAGACTTATCTGAACTGAGCAGTTGTCCTATTGCAGAATCACCCAATAATCATTTTTAAGAGCAACAATAGATGACATTGCCTTCTATTCATTGTATTTAATTATAAATGCAGTCTGTAGGTTTAGAAATACTATTTTCGTTATTCTTTCAAGTCTTCCTTTTTCTGCAGCGATCTCTGCTATGAAAGCTGTAGTAGCAGAAGGGCTATAATACTTGCTTTACAAACCAAATGTTGCTGATTCAAGAGAGAGCAGAAAATATGATTTTTTAAAATTACTAATTTTTACTTCCTGAGCTAGATACTTTCCCTTAGCCATGTTATTTTTAAATGTCCAGGAGTGCATCATTTAGGAGTGCATCATTTTTCCTACTTCAGATGGAAGGATTTCACCTTAGGGAAGTTGTCTCATGGGAGTGTAGTGTATATGTTAGCCTAAATTGCAATCTGAATGGCATTTGAGCTGTTGCCAAAGTGTCTCAGTCTGAACAAAATCTTTCCAAACTAATTTAGAGTCAAGCAAACATGAGCATAGGACAGGAATAGTTTAAAGATGCTGTGTAGGCATAGGGGTGGTTTCCTCCTGGTTCGGACTGGTTCACCCGAGCCGGTATAGACCCGCTGGTGATGTCATGATGACATCACCAGACTGGATCATCGGTGCTGGTCCATGGGTGCACCACCTTCTTTTGAATTTATTTTGAATTTTATTTTTTTATTGTTTTTTCCTTCTGAGCATGCGCTAAAGCTGAGTTCTGGCCATCTATTTTTCAGCTTTGGGGGGGGGGGTTTGTCTCATGGCATGGGAGGAAGCAAACAGGCAGTGAGGTAGGTTAGAATCCACCACTGTTTCCAGGGTCCCCCCACATCCCTTTTGGGTCCCAGAGGGGCTATAGGGAGCATGCTTGGTCTAAAATGGGTGTGTAGGGTGCAGTGCCCTCCGTGACCCTTTTGGCTCCCAGGAGGCTGTAGGGAGGCTTGCTAGGCCCAAAAGGGATGTGTGTGGGGCTTCAAGAGAGAAAGAGAGAGAGAGAAGAAAGGAAAGGAAAGAAAAGGAAAGGAGGAAGGAGGAAGGAAGGAAGGAAGAAAGAAAGAAAGAAAGAAAGAAAGAAAGAAAGAAAGAAAGAAAGAAAGAAAGAAAGAAAGAAAGAAATCCTCACTGGGGAAGTTCGGCAAAAGTTCGGGTTTGGGAGGCCACTGAGAAGCCCCGTTGCCCAGCTGTCACCTTTTAAAACAGCTGGGGGGCTTCTCGGCGGCCTCCCGAATGCCAAACCCGGAAGTTCGGGTTTGGCGTTCGGGTTCAGGAGGACGCTGAGAAGCCCCCCGGCTGTTTCAAAAGGTGACAGCCGGGCGGCGTTTTTTTGCGGGTTTTTTTCGTTGCACGGATTAATTGATCTTACATTGTTTCCTATGGAAAACAATGTTTCGTCTTACGAACTTTTCGTCTTACGAACCTCCCCCGGGAACCAATTAGGTTCGTAAGACGAGGTATTACTATACATCAAATTATCATCGTCGAATAACACAGAGCTTACTGCATCAGTCACAGTGAATCAGCAGAAAGAACAGAGAAAGCAGAGAAAGAAAATAATGCTTTCTGGCTCCCTCTTATGGCAATTCGCAACGCTACCTCTTAAAGCTATAGTACTGCAATACATACAAGCATTCATTGTTAGCTTGTTTATATATTGCAAACCCAACTGTTTTGTACAGTACTAACACTCTATATAGAAATAATCTGCTTCTTAAATTGAAGC
The DNA here is from genome assembly GCF_031021105.1 of Erythrolamprus reginae. Classification (NCBI taxonomy): domain Eukaryota; kingdom Metazoa; phylum Chordata; class Lepidosauria; order Squamata; family Dipsadidae; genus Erythrolamprus; species Erythrolamprus reginae. The sequence continues at coordinate 77,251,789 of NC_091956.1, read as the reverse complement.
ATAAACTGCAGGTTTGAATAGTCACATACAAGGGTAGAGCTGAAATTTATTTTTTCCACTTGGTTTAGTGTTACTTTGAAAGACTCAAAGAAAAATTAAAAAAGGGGGCTTGGTTTATGGAATATTTTTAGCAAAAATTAAATAGAGCATATTAATATAAAATGGTAGGAAATACTTCTTTATTTATAATACTTTTATTATAAAGACCAGGCAACAATAGCTTTACATAAAAAATTCCATACATCTGAATTCTGATGACATCATAATCAATTCCAACTGAATTACCCCAGACCATTCTTGAGTATATGCACCTTAAGAGAAGTTGTGAAGTGGGGGCATTAAAAAGAGTCAGTCACAACAAGCATAGAACAAAGAGCATCTATTATTACAAGGTCAGTTGGAAAAGGAATTATTTTTGTCAGACAGTATTTGATATATTTTAATCCCTCAAAAATTGAATTAATTATTTTAGCATATCAGTATAAACTCTCTGTAATCTGTAATGTTTATTTATAGTATTTAGGGGACTTTTTTAGAAGATTATTTTCCTATCTTTCTGCTTTTCCTATACCCATTACCGAGAAAAAATAAGTAGATGGTGGAAATATACAACTTCATTGTTTCAATTATTGCTTGTATTCTTTAAAATAATTTTTGTATTTTGCAGCAATTAATGACTTTCAGGTGTTAGTTCTGCCAGAATGATTAAAGAACATTTTGTATATTATTGGACTTTGTCAAACTATGATCATTTCACCTTATCTCCTCTCTATCATTTTAGATTTTTCATTTTAAAAAAATATTCCCAACAACATTAATTTTTCTGATGTAAAAGAACAAACGCAACCAGGGATGGGTTGTGGATTTTCCCACTGGTGGTTCACTCAGTGGGGTATGTGTCCATTGAGCTTTGATATGGTCGATTGACTAATCAAATAAAGTTGATATTGATATTGTGTCCATTGAGCATGCATGCGCAATGCTTAAAAAAAGATGGTGGCACCTCTGGCACTGCCGAAAGAACCAGTTCAGGGGCGTGGCCTGGGTCATTGCTGGTTCCAGCAACCCAAGCCTCCAAATTACTACCGGTTTTATAGAACCGGTCCAAACCGGGAAGAACCCACTGTCAAGCCGATGCAGATGTTGGGAGGAAAAAACATCAGCTCGCCACACTATCAATAGAAGACCTGTTGACTATAGAAATCCGGGAGGGGTGACTTCAGGAGGGAGCAAATGTATCCACAACACATTTTTTTTGATCTACAGTGTTCCCTCGATTTTCGCGGGTTCGAACTTCACGAAAAGTCTATACGACGGTTTTTCAAAAATATTAATTAAAAAATACTTCGCGGGTTTTTTCCCTATACCACGGTTTTCCCCACCCGATGACGTCATATGGCATTGCCAAAGTTTTGTCTGCCTTTAATAAATATATTTTTTTAGTAAACTTTAATAAATAAACATGGTGAATAATAATCTGAATGGTTGCTAAGGGAATGGAAAATTGCAATTTAGGGGTTTAAAGTGTTAAGGAAAGGCTTGTGATACTGTTCATAGCCAAAAATAGTGTATTTACTTCCGCATCTCTACTTCACGGAAATTCGACTTTCGCGGGCGGTCTCGGAACGCATCTCCCGCGAAAATCAAGGGAACACTGTATTTATAAAAAATAAAGTGATTAATGCAGGTGCTTGACAATGAATGGTAGCTGTTGTGAAATTTATAGGAATGTGCTGTATTCTAAGTGACTTGATAACCTCCCATAGCAATAATAAATATAAATGACACATCCTAAAAATAATTCAGTCACAACTCTTTTAGCAAGAATGTGTGATAACTATTCCATTCATTGGTTGTTGACTCACTTTTTAGGTGAAGTGAATGAAAGTCCATATTACTCAGCTCATGTTCCTCCTTTTAATGACTATGATTAATCTAAGTCTTCTCATTTTTCAATTAGGTACTATTGTAAATGCTGATCTCTGTAGCCAAGAAGTAGTGAAGTAGCTCAATGTCATTTAAGGTTGAATTATTAAAACTATAAGGGGAAAAAATGGAATGAATTTTTCTAAAGCAGCAACTCATACACAATCAGAAATTCTAAGCATTAAACATACATTCCGATTCTCAATAAAGTTAAAAATACAAGCATGTGTCAAAATATTTTTAATACACACTCTTTTAAAATATTGTTCAATGAAATCAAACAGCATTTCTGCTTGGGCATGAACAAACAGTGCACATGTTTTTTGTTTGAATATGTAATTGTTTATCTTCATAGATCTGATAATGTCACTTAGTGTTTCCCAACCTTGGCAACTTGAAGATATTTGGACTTCAACTCCCAGAATTCCCTAAACCAGCGAATGCTGGCTGGGGAATTCTGGGAGTTGAAGTCCAGATATCTTCCAGTTGCCAAGGTTGGGAAACACTGACTTAGAAAAACCTCCTTGCTCATTTTTGTTTACTTTTACTGAGTTTTTCTTTTTAAAAAAGATTCACCTTAGCAGAAACAATATGTAACGGGAATGCTGCAAACGTTTTAGAAATTGAACAAGCAATAAAATCAACACAATGTTAAGAATCAAGGCATCTAAATTGAACAATAGAAAACAAAAATAGAGAAGGTAAATGAAAGCAGTTTATTTCTTAGATGGCCTCTTAGTTTCAGATTTTTCTTTGCTCTGAATGTTGTTGAATCTGACAAGATATATAGACAGATTTGTCAATGTGTTTATTGTTGTTGCATAATAAAGTAAATACTTTATTATTAAAACTTCTGTATATGAATTAAAACTTCTGTGTATGATAAGACTGTATGTATGTTTTTTATATATTGGGGTTCCTTGTTTTTTAGACTTTTTAAAATGTATTATTGCTATTTTAGAGTTTAACTATTACATTTCTCATTATATATTGTTTTTATCATTGCTGTAAGCTGCCACTAGTCCATGGAGAGGGGCGGCATACAAATCTAATAAATAATAATAATAATAATAATAATAATAATAATAATAATAATAATAATAATAATAATAACAACAACAACAACAACACAACAACAACAACTACATAAATATAATATAAAAAACAATCTACAAAAACAACCTGGTAAATCATCAAAAACAACAGACAACATAACAGGCAACAGGAATAACAATGGTAATGGGGCAAATACATTAATAATAATAATAATAATAATAATAATAATAATAATAATAATAATTCACTAAATTATTAAAATGCTTATATGGTTCTTATAATGATGGAAAAAAGAAAGGATAATTTGACAGTGAAAATACAATAATGTAGGCATCAGGTGAGCTCCTTGCCATAGCATTAATCAACCACTTCTGAAAAGGCCTTTATCTTGCCCACTTTACCTCATCAATTGCCCTCATCAATTGAGGGTATCTGGAGAAGATGTTAAGACCTTCAGAAAATATGGAGGGAAGAGCTGTAGGCCTCAGAGTTTAAAGGTAGAAACATAGAAACATAGAAACATAGTCTGACGGCAGAAAAAGACCTCATGGTCTATCTAGTCTGCCCTTATACTATTTTCTGTATTTTATCTTAGGATGGATATATGTTTATCCCAGGCATGTTTAAATTCAGTTACTGTGGATTTATCTACCATGTCTGCTGGAAGTTTGTTCCAAGGATCTACTACTCTTTCAGTAAAATAATATTTTCTCATGTTGCTTTTGATCTTTCCCCCAACTAACTTCAGATTGTGTCCCCTTGTTCTTATGTTCACTTTCCTATTAAAAACACTTCCCTCCTGGGCCTTATTTAACCCTTTAATATATTTAAATGTTTCGATCATGTCCCCCCTTTTCCTTCTGTCCTCCAGACTATACAGATTGAGTTCATTAAGTCTTTCCTGATACGTTTTATGCTTAAGACCTTCCACCATTCTTGTAGCCCGTCTTTGGACCCGTTCAATTTTGTCAATATCTTTTTGTAGGTGAGGTCTCCAGAACTGAACACAGTATTCCAAATGTGGTCTCACCAGCATTCTATATAGCGGGATCATAATCTCCCTCTTCCTGCTTATTATACCTCTAGCTATGCAGCCAAGCATCCTACTTGCTTTCCCTACCGCCTGACTGCACTGTTCACCCATTTTGAGACTGTCAGAAATCATTACCCCTAAATCCTTTTCTTTTGAAGCATTTGCTAACACAGAACTGCCAATACAATACTCAGATTGAGGATTCCTTTTCCCCAAGTGCATTATTTTACATTTGGAAACATTAAACTGCAGTTTCCATAGGTAGCCTTTGTAATAGGTTAGTACTTGTATTAGTATTTTGAACAAGGCCTAGCAACAGATTTTCACCTCCTACCAACAGCTAAGCAGTAAAATAATGTTACTGTTATCAATCAATCCCAATTAGCAACTCATTCGATTGATTTTAATCTAACTAAAGTTCTCAAATCACTTCCAAAGTAGGCCAGGTCCAAATCAGGTCATTTTTAAAAGCTGCAGGGATGTTTGTCCCAGCTAATTCAGTGTTACATACAGAAGGAAAGTTCAGCAATAAAAACTATTTTAGGCCTTTCGTTAGTGTACTAGATATAAGAATGCCTTAGAAGGAATACAGTATTTTTAAAAAGGTGACAGGGCATCACTTTTACAAGAGGAAAAAACCACACACAAATAGTAAAGTTATTCTTTAATCTTTGTGCAGCTAAATTATCCTGCCCAGTCAATGGTAAAAAACATGAATTGCCTTACTTACATTAAATGAAAAGCAGTAAAGGTTTTCTGCGTATTATATCAGTGCATTCCTTTATCACCTCTTTCAACTTCTTTTTCAATGGTTTTATGCAGGTGCTAAAAGATTTGAGAAATAAAATGACTGTCATGGAGCACAATATTACCAGCAGCATCTTTTGAAATTAACATCCAGGTAAGGCTATGCATACTCTAATATAAAATACATGCTTTCTGTTTTTACATCTAATTGATGGGATGCAAAGGAACAATATGTGATTTGAATGATAAATTCTAGGTGGAGATACCATGAATGGGATTAGAGTAAAAACTGAGCCTTGGATGTGCTATTACAGCACACTGCATATAAGAAAATGACAGAAATATACTATATTAGATTTATTCACAGGAAAAAAAAACTGATAAAAAGTAATCAATGAGAAGAAAGATCAGTTAAGATTAAAAGAAAAGGTGAGAAAACAGTTGAAGTGTGTTTTTGAGGGGGAAAAATAGAAAAAAATTGAATGGATTGAGGAAGTCTAAAGAAGGAACCTCCAGCAATGCAAAATTAATTTGTTTTAAAAAATTAGGAAATAATTTGAAACTTAAGTATTTATTTATTTATTTATTTATTTATTTATTTATTTATTTATTTATTTATTTATTTATTTATTTATTTATTTATTAGATTTGTATGCCGCCCCTCTCCGTAGACTGGTATTTAGTATATTTGGGAATAATAGTGGAAGGTCAAAGAGAAAATTTGAAACATTGCATATATAGTATGTTAGCATCCAAGAACCAATTAATGAAGAGAGTAATGCAGTGATGGCTAATTTTTGTCATTTGTGCTGAAAGCGCATGCGCGCGAGAGAAAGCATATGCATGCCGGCACCCATAATACAATGCACCCCCCCTGTACATGCATGCAAGATCTTCCGCTCTTGCTGCCCCTTTGCATGCAATCTCCCATGCCCCCATACTCCCATGAATGCATGCTTGACCCCCATGCCTTGTTTGGGGCCTAGCAGGCCTCCCTGCAGCCTCCTGAGATCCAAAATGGGCCGTGGGGAGTTGCATTGTACCCACTACCGCCCTATTTTGCGTTTAATAGGCCTCCCAGCAGCCTCCTGGGCCCAAAAGCTGGCCAAGATAGTATAGCAATCAATATTAAAATATCAATATGGTTTGTTTAGTGTGCAGCCTGTATAATATATTTATATGTGATACTGTATATATCCTGTTTCCCCGAAAATAAGACGTACCCCGAAAGTAAGGCATGTCAGAGGTTTTGCAGAATTTGCTAATATAAGGCACCCCCCGAAAATAAGGCGTAGTCAAGTTTACATACGGTACGGTAGAAAAACATACAGTACCATTCAAAGCTGTTCATAGCGGTACCATAATAATGTGGCGTCCCCTGCTGGCCCCTTCCATAGCTTTGTACCATGCTGTCTCATTGCCATTACAGTCTCCACTACAGTGCGTAGACTGTAGTCCCTCTGGTGGCCGGAAGCTGCAATAGCGGGTGTATATTGTTGTACCATATAAGTGCTCTCATTTGTGTGTGTGGATGTGTGTTTGGATGCCTTAATTTCTGCCTGTGAATTTGTCTTATTTGAGAAATATAAGACCCCCCCCCCCCCCCAAAAAAAAAAAAAGACGTAGCACAACTTTTGGAGCAAAAATTAATATAAGACAGTGTATTATTTTCGGGGAAACACGGTAGAACAGAACAAGTAAATGATTTTATGTAAATATTTGTTTAAAAGATAGTGAATAATATATTGTGAGAATATTTGTCAAAAGTGAAAATCTATGTAACAGCTTGCTTCTGCCCATTTTTCTACATGGAAATGAGAATTAAGTCGGCAGAAACATGAAAGTTGAATTCAATGGAAATGAGATACTGAAAAGTGTGTTGACAAAGCAAGAGGTGGGGTCAGGAATGAATGGGTATTGACTGAATGTTGATTGAATACAAAATCAACAGAAATTCATTGTAGTAATTTAGTCATGTAAAAGGAGTGAATAAAGATTAAGATACAAAACAAATATATGAAGATTGAGTGAAAGTACTGAGAGAAGAGGAAGGATTTTTAAAAATGCTGTTGGGTTGTTAGTACGCTCAAAAAGAGATGAGAATTGTTAAAACAAATGATAATAAAATAATAATTTATTATTGTAAACCGTCTCCCCACCTTTCTATATCATTCAAGGCAGGCCAGGAAAGCGGGACTGGCCCAAATTCACTATTTGGCTGGCTCTCATTTATATTGAAATGATATGATAGAAGCATGATTGGTGTGCAAGAATTACAAAAATATGAACATATATCCTGATTGCGTTGGTGTAAACCATGCTAACAATATTTTTAGCTGTGTTAATGCCACAAATTTGTTTGGATCATTATGTCTTTTTCTGCTATGGCTAGCATTGCTTTCATCACAATCATAGTACAGTGATACCTCGTCTTACAAATCCCTTGTCATACAAACTTTTCGAGATACAAACCTGGGGTTTAAGATTTTTTTGCCTCTTCTTACAAACTATTTTCACCTTACAAACCTACCGCCGCCGCTGGGATGCCCCGCCTCCAGACTTCCGTTGCCCGTGAAGCACCCGTTTTTGCGCTGCTGGGATTCCCCTGAGGCTCCCCTCTATGGGAAGCCCCACCTCCAGACTTCCGTGTTTTTGTGATGCTGCAGGGGAATCCCAGCAGCGCAGAAACGGGTGCTTCTCTGGCAATGGAATTCTGGAGGTGGGGTTTCCCAGCGAGGGGAGCCTCAGTGAAATCACAGCATCGCAAAAACACAGAGGTCCAGAGGTGGGGTTTCCCATGGAGGGGAGCCTCAGGGGAATCCCAGCAGCACAAAAACGGGCGCTTCGGCTGGCAAAAGGGGTGAATTTTGGGCTTGCACGCATTAATCGCTTTTCCATTGATTCCTATGGGAAACATTGTTTCGTCTTACAAACTTTTCACCTTAAGAACCTCGTCCCGGAACCAATTAAGTTTGTAAGACAAGGTATCACTGTACAGTATTTAGTTTAACGGCCACTCATTCAGCGATTGTTTCAACTTACGATTGTGCTGAGTGACACTTAAAACCAGTCCTTGTAGCTTCAGCTCTCACAGAGGCCCTGCAGTCACACGATTGTGATCTAGGTCTCAGTGACTAGCATGTAATTACGACATTGCAGTATCCAAAGTGATGTGATTCCAACCTTCACTGTCCCTTCCAACAAGCAAAGTCAATGGGAAAGTCAGCAGGATGTTGCAAAGGGCAAATAGGTGAGATTTTCTTAAATTGGTGGGATTTGTCTAACAGCAACCGGAGGTGCCAGAACTGCAATTATTAAGTGGCATGGTTACATGACATTGCATCTCATCCAGTGTTTCTTGATCCCTGAATGTACACTCCATTATAACGGTTTATGTGAATCATTAGTTGTCTCAGTTTACTGTTTTTCCTCTTATAAAACGAAACAATGATTTATAGCTAATGTTTATATAGTACAAGGCAAAGTGCTTGGTTTGAGGTAAGGCTTCTCTCTGCCTTGATCTGATTGTATTCTCCAATGTCTTGAGAGCTGTACTTGGAGATCAGTCATTTGTCCTAAAATAGCCTATGGTCAAAACAAAAGCACAATGAAATTGTGTTCCATTTTTTAAAAAATGCCTGAACATCTTTTTAAAAAATGCTATCTGTATATACAGTATTTAAGCCAACAAAAATAAAGTGGTTTGCAAAAATCATTTTGTACTGTTCAATGTAAGGACAGAACAAATTCACTAAAAGTAATAGTCATTTCCATATTTATTTATTTAAACTTATACTCTATCCCAATCTAATGATCTCAACATCTTACAGAGTACACAATACCTCCAAGGTCCCTTCCAACTCTGTTATTCTGTTATTCTAATATACAAAAGTAAAAGAATCCATGAGTCTTCGGAGAGGGGCGGCATACAAATCTAATAATTTGAATTGAATTGAATGATATGATTAAAAATAACAAAAACCTCAACAACAAAGACAAACTAAAAAGGTGGCACAACGTTTGAGATTACAGAGATTGCAGAATTGGTGTTATGTATTCCCAATGCCAAGAAACAGTAACCATGCAGGTTGCTATGTTCTAGACCAGCCGTCCCTAACCCTGGCGGCTTAGGGATGGTACTATGCAAGCAGCGGGTAAGCGTGTGAGCATGCTCATGTGCGCAACTCCATTTGGACAAGTATTTTATTTATTTATTTTATTTATTAGATTTGTATGCCGCCCCTCTCCGTAGACTCGGGGCGGCTCACAACACAATAAAACAGTTCATGACAAATCTAATAATTTACAATTTAAAGTATTTCAAAAACCCCATTATTAAGCAAACATACATACAAGCATACCATACATAAATTGTATAGGCCCGGGGGAGATATCTCAGTTCCCCCATGCCTGACGACAAAGGTGGGTTTTAAGGAATTTACGAAAGGCAAGGAGGGTAGGGGCAGTTCTAATCTTTGGGGGGAGCTGGTTCCAGAGAGTCGGGGCCGCCACAGAGAAGGCTGTTCCTCTGGGGCCTGCCAACCGGCATTGTTTGGTTGACAGGACCCGGAGAAGGCCAACTCTGTGGGACCTAATCGGTTGGTGGGATTCGTGCGGCAGAAGGCGGTCTCGGAGATATTCTGGTCCGATGCCATGAAGGGCTTTAAAGGTCATAACCAACACTTTGAATTGTGACCGGAAATTGATCGGCAACCAATGCAGATTGCAGAGTGTTAGTATACTTACCTGCAGCAATGGGATACGAGCCAGAATGCTAAATTGTGCTCGCCACTGTGGCTCGTAAGTTCTTGCGGGACCAGTGCGATTTTGCTGCTGCATCTGTGGAGATAGCAAAATTGTGCATGGAGCCGCAGGTGCGCCCGTGTTTCAGCATGCGTGGAAGCAAAAAAAAACCTTGCTGAAACACAGGCACACCTGTGGTTCCGTGTGCGATTTTGCTACCTCCATGGGTGCAGCAGCAAAATCACATTGGTCCCGCAAGAACTTACGAGCTGCGGTGGCAATTTAGTGTTCCGGCTCATAGCCCACCACTGCTCACCTGACACTTCTGTGGCCCAGTTCTGAATGGGCCACAGCTTTGTACCAGATTGGGGGTCCCTGTTCTAGATTAGTTGCCATTTCCAAGTAATGTTTAAGGGCAGTCCCAAGTAAAGCATATTCCAGTTGTCTATCCAGATAGTAGTGAGAATTCTAAATAATAATAATAATTAATAATAATAATTTATTGGATTTGTATGCCGCCCCTCTCCATAGACTCGGGGCGGCTAACAACAATAATAAACACAACATGTACAATCCAATAATAAAAAACAACTAAAAACCCCTATTATAAAACCAAATATACACACAAACATACCATGCATAACTTGTAATGACCTAGGGGGAAGAGCTATCTCAACTCCCCCATGCCTGGCGGTATAAATGAGTCTTGAGTAGTTTATGAAAGACAGGGAGGGTGGGGGCAGTTCTAATCTCCGGGGGGAGTTGGTTCCAGAGGGCCGGGGCCGCCACAGAGGAGGCTCTTCCCCTGGGGCCCGCCAAATGGCATTGTTTAGTCGATGGGACCCGGAGAAGGCCAACTCTGTGGGACCTTATCGGTCGCTGGGATTCGTGCGGTAGCAGGCGATTCTGGAGGTAATCTGGTCCATTGCCATGTAGGGCTTTAAAGGTCATGACCAACACTTTGAATTGTGACCGGAAACTGATCGGCAGCCAATGCAAGCCACGGAGTGTTGAAGAAACGTGGGCGAATCTTGGAAGCCCCACGATGGCTCTCGCGGCTGCGTTCTGCACGATCTGAAGTTTCTCCTAAACCAAGTAAAGTTGTAATTAGTACACCAATAAAGCTAAGCAAAGGCCCTTCTAATCTTAGTCTCCACTTGACATTCAAGCAGCAGCCATGAGTCCATGAGGACCTTCAAATTGTCAGTTTGCTACTGTGAGACTATTTCCCCAAACAGGGATAATACCGGCATTGACAGTACAGTGATCCCTCGAGTTTCGCGATCTCGATCTTCGCGAAAACGCTATATCGCGATTTTTCAGCAATTGTTACCATCTCGATCTTCGCGAACACTATATCGCGATTTTCCCCACCCGATCAGGTCACTCTCTTCCTTCCTTTCTCATCTTTCTTTCTCTCTCTCTATGTTGCTTCTTCCTCTCTCACACTCTCTTCCTCCCTCTCTCATCTCTTTCTTTCCTTCTCTCTCTTTCTCTCCCCCTCTTGCTCTCGAGCGGCCGCCTAGCAGCTGATCTGCTCGGCAGCGCAGCAGCAGCGAGGAGCCGAAAATCTTCGGCTCCTCGCTGGTGCTGCGCTGCCGAGCAGATCAACTGCTAGGCGGCCGAAGGAACGTTCCCTGGGTCTTCCCCGCCGCCTCGGATCCTCGCTGATGCCCGCCCGCCGTTTGCCGCTCGCCCCGTTCGGCGGCCGCACGTCCCGTTCGCCCGCCGCTCGCCCCGTTCGCCAGCTGCTCCCCTCGTTCGCCCCCCCACTCCCCTCGTTCGCCCGCCGCTTGCCTCATTCGCCCGCCGCTCCCCTCGTTCGCCCCCCACTCCCCTCGTTCGCCCGCCGCTCCCCTCGTTCGCCCCCCACTCCCCTCGTTCGCCCGCCGCTCGCTTCGTTCGCCCGCCGCTATCGAACTTGCTATCGAGCCTGCTAATGAAATCCAACCCGCAGCGGCCCTTTCCCTCTCCAGGCTGCGGGAGGGGTCCGGAGAACAATGCCTGGCGCCGCGCTCCCGGCTGGGCTTTTTCCCCCCATTTCCCCTCGGGTGGAATTTCAGACCCTCCGCCGGTTGGATTTCATTAGCAGGCTCGATAGCAAGTTCTTCCTCCCTTTAGAAAGCCCCGCAGCCTCCTCCGCCCGGCGAGGCCGCCAGCGAGGACCCGCAAAGCCGCCGCCGCCGCAGCGAGGCCAAGCCGCCCGCTCCCACGGCACGGGCTCCCAACACAGCGCCGCTCAGCCCGCCCTCGGCGATGCCTCCGCGGATCTGCAAACCCAGCCGAGCGACGCCTCTGGTCTGGGCGAAGGCAGTGGGCAGGCCCCGCCGCAGCAGTCCCCGCGGGCACCGCGCGCCAAGGGCCGGCCAGGCCGCCGGCCAACAAAGGGGCTCCCTCGCCTCCAGCGCGGCAACTTGGAGCCCGGCACGCCCCGCAGCCCTCGCCTCGCCCGCCCCCGCCTGGCCGGCGCTCCGGCTACCCCCGGCTGAGGAAGAACCGAGTAGCCCCCGCCCTCCCCCGCCCGGCTCCCTTCAGGCCCCCGGGGCCAAGCGGGCGGGGGGCGGGCGGGACTTCGCCTGTCTCCGCCGCCAGCATCGCCCCTCCGGCGGGCTGGCCTCCCCCGCCCGCCTCTGCTGCAGCCGCCGCCGCCTCCCCGACTGGCACAAAAGGGCCCCGCCCGCCCCGCCCCGAACCTTACCTTGCGAGTTTTTGGCTGCGGGGGGAGAAGTAGGATTTTCCTAACTCCCTCCCCCTGCAGCCAAAAACTCAAAGCCTGTATCCTGCCGCCCGGTTTACCCAGGACACGAGCGGCGAAGTGACTTGGAGGAATGGAGATCCGGCCCTTCACTTGCCCTCCCAGCAAAAGGCAAAGCCGCGCAGCTCCCCAGCCGCCAAAGGAGGCTTAACCCCACCCCTCTGTCCCACTCATCGCCCGTGGTCGGCATAACCTCCTCCTGCCTATCCCCGCTTTTCTGCCGGCCACGGGCGATGGGTGGGACAGAGGGGTGGGGTTAAGCCTCCTTTGGCGGCTGGGGAGCTGCGCGGCTTTGCCTTTTGCTGGGAGGGCAAGTGAAGGGCCAGATCTCCTGCCTCCTGCCTCCCCCCCCCAATGTCTCCGCTGTAGCAGCTGCTACAATAGACTTCCACGCCTTTCGTCCGTGCCTGGCGGGAGGTGAAGAGTTCTTTGCCCAGTGCAAAGTTGACAGCAAGCAGTTCCGCAGTCGCCGAAGGAGGCTTAACCCGCCCGGTTTCAGTGGGGTTTCCCCGTTGCCCAGGGATTCCTGAACCCACCACAGCCACCTCCGTTCGGGCGAAGGAATCCCTGGGCAACGGGGAAACCCCACTGAAACCGGGCGGGTTAAGCCTCCTTCGGCGACTGCGGAACTGCTTGCTGTCAACTTTGCACTGGGCAAAGAACTCTTCACCTCCCGCCAGGCACGGACGAAAGGCGTGGAAGTCTATTGTAGCAGCTGCTACAGCGGAGACATTTTGGGGGGGAGGCAGGAGGCAGGAGATCCGGCCCTTCACTTGCCCTCCCAGCAAAAGGCAAAGCCGCGCAGCTCCCCAGCCGCCAACGGAGGCTTAACCCCACCCCTCTGTCCCACCCATCGCCCGTGGTCGGCATAACCTCCTCCTGCCTATCCCCGCTCTTCTGCTGGCCACGGGCGATGGGTGGGACAGAGGGGTGGGGTTAAGCCTCCTTCGGCGACTGCGGAACTGCTTGCTGTCAACTTTGCACTGGGCAAAGAACTCTTCACCTCCCGCCAGGCACGGACGAAAGGCGTGGAAGTCTATTGTAGCAGCTGCTACAGCGGAGACATTTGGGGGGGGGGGAGGCAGGAGGCAGGAGATCCGGCCCTTCACTTGCCCTCCCAGCAAAAGGCAAAGCCGCGCAGCTCCCCAGCCGCCAAAGGAGGCTTAACCCCACCCCTCTGTCCCACTCATCGCCCGTGGTCGGCATAACCTCCTCCTGCCTATCCCCGCTTTTCTGCCGGCCACGGGCGATGGGTGGGACAGAGGGGTGGGGTTAAGCCTCCTTTGGCGGCTGGGGAGCTGCGCGGCTTTGCCTTTTGCTGGGAGGGCAAGTGAAGGGCCAGATCTCCTGCCTCCTGCCTCCCCCCCCCCAATGTCTCCGCTGTAGCAGCTGCTACAATAGACTTCCACGCCTTTCGTCCGTGCCTGGCGGGAGGTGAAGAGTTCTTTGCCCAGTGCAAAGTTGACAGCAAGCAGTTCCGCAGTCGCCGAAGGAGGCTTAACCCGCCCGGTTTCAGTGGGGTTTCCCCGTTGCCCAGGGATTCCTGAACCCACCACAGCCACCTCCGTTCGGGCGAAGGAATCCCTGGGCAACGGGGAAACCCCACTGAAACCGGGCGGGTTAAGCCTCCTTCGGCGACTGCGGAACTGCTTGCTGTCAATTTTGCACTGGGCAAAGAACTCTTCACCTCCCGCCAGGCACGGACGAAAGGTGTGGAAGTCTATTGTAGCAGCTGCTACAGCGGAGACATTTGGGGGGGGGGGGGAGGCAGGAGGCAGGAGATCCGGCCCTTCACTTGCCCTCCCAGCAAAAGGCAAAGCCGCGCAGCTCCCCAGCCGCCAAAGGAGGCTTAACCCCACCCCTCTGTCCCACCCATCGCCCGTGGTCGGCATAACCTCCTCCTGCCTATCCCCGCTTTTCTGCCGGCCACGGGCGATGGGTGGGACAGAGGGGTGGGGTTAAGCCTCCTTTGGCGGCTGGGGAGCTGCGCGGCTTTGCCTTTTGCTGGGAGGGCAAGTGAAGGGCCAGATCTCCTGCCTCCTGCCTCCCCCCCCCCAATGTCTCCGCTGTAGCAGCTGCTACAATAGACTTCCACGCCTTTCGTCCGTTCCTGGCGGGAGGTGAAGAGTTCTTTGCCCAGTGCAAAGTTGACAGCAAGCAGTTCCGCAGTCGCCGAAGGAGGCTTAACCCGCCCGGTTTCAGTGGGGTTTCTGAACCCACCACAGCCACCTCCGTTCGGGCGAAGGAATCCCTGGGCAACGGGGAAACCCCACTGAAACCGGGCGGTTTGGACTTTCCATTCCTCCAAGTCACTTCGCCGCTCGTGTCCTGGGTAAACCGGGCGGCAGGATACAGGCTTTGAGTTTTTGGCTGCAGGGGGAGGGAGTCGGGGAGGCGGCGGCGGCTGCAGCAGAGGCGGGCGGGGGAGGCCGGCCCGCCGGAGGGGCGATGCTGGCGGCGGAGACAGGCGAAGTCCCGCCCGCCCCCCGCCCGCTTGGCCCCGGGGGGCTGAAGGGAGCCAGGCGGGGGAGGGCGGGGGCTACTCGGTTCTTCCTCAGCCGGGGGTAGCCGGAGCGCCGGCCAGGCGGGGGCGGGCGAGGCGAGGGCTGCGGGGCGTGCCGGGCTCCAAGTTGCCGCGCTGCCTTTGTAAACCTGCCCGAGGGAGGCGAGGGAGCCCCTTTGTTGGCCGGCGGCCTGGCCGGCCCTTGGCGCGCGGTGCCCGCGGGGACTGCTGCGGCGGGGCCTGCCCACTGCCTTCGCCCAGACCAGAGGCATCGCTCGGCTGGGTTTGCAGATCCGCGGAGGCATCGCCGAGGGCGGGCTGAGCGGCGCTGTGTTGGGAGCCCGTGCCGTGGGAGCGGGCGGCTTGGCCTCGCTGCGGCGGCGGCGGCTTTGCGGGTCCTCGCTGGCGGCCTCGCCGGGCGGAGGAGGCTGCGGGGCTTTCTAAAGGGAGGAAGAACTTGCTATCGAGCCTGCTAATGAAATCCAACCGGCGGAGGGTCTGAAATTCCACCCGAGGGGAAATGGGGGAAAAAAGCCCAGCCGGGAGCGCGGCGCCAGGCATTGTTCTCCGGACCCCTCCCGCAGCCTGGAGAGGGAAAGGGCCGCTGCGGGTTGGATTTCATTAGCAGGCTCGATAGCAAGTTCGATAGCGGCGGGCGAACGAGGCGAGCGGCGGGCGAACGAGGGGAGTGGGGGGCGAACGAGGGGAGCGGCGGGCGAACGAGGGGAATGGGGGGAGAACGAGGGGAGCGGCGGGCGAATGGGGCGAGCGGCGGGCGAACGGGATGTGCGGCCGCCGAACGGGGCGAGCGGCAAACGGCGGGCGGGCATCAGCGAGGATCCGAGGCGGCGGGGAAGACCCAGGGAACGTTCCTTCGGCCGCCCAACAGCTGATCTGCTCGGTAGCGCGGCAGCAGCGAGGAGCCGAAGATGAGGTTTCCCCGTTGCCCAGGCAAAGGGGAAACCCCATCTTCGGCTCCTCGCTGCTGCCGCGCTACCGAGCAGATCAGCTGTTGGGCGGCTGAAGTAACCTTCCCTTGGTCTTCCCCACCGCCCACACGCAAACTTCACCATCTGCGCATGTGCGGCCATGAAAAAATGGCCGCACATGCGCAGATGGTGTTTTTACTTCCGCACCGCTATATCGCGAAAAATCGAGTTTCGCGAGGGGTCTTGGAACGGAACCCTCGCGAAACTCGAGGGATCACTGTATTGTCAATTGTGTAAACAGCAGCTTTCTCTCGCTTGGCTTTAATTTTAGCTTGTGTTGTGCCACCCGGACTTTTATTGGATTTTGCTTTTTATAAAGTATTTGTAACATAGGTTTACCATTATCTTATTTTTGTATTTGTGATATCCTTTTGGCTTATTATTTTATGTACACTGGTATGAAAATAGATATGAGTCAGATTAAACATTATAAATCCATTGTCAGGTTGCAAATAGCATCCAAACCTAAATCAGAGTCCGAGGCAAAGTATTCCTCAAAGTCCTAATTTATTAACAGAGCCATGTTGGTACATCTGGGTGAAACCCAAATCTGAAGTTTTTTATTTTTATTTATTTATTTATTGGATTTGTATGCCGCCCCTCTCCGCAGACTCGGGGCGGCTAACAACAATGATAAAAAAACAACATGTAACAATCCAATTTAATAAAACAACTAAAAACCCTTATTATAAAAACCAAACATACACACACACAAACATACCATGTATAACTTGTAATGGCCTAGGGGAAGGAATATCATAACTCCCCCATGCCTGGCGACAAAGGTGGGTCTTGAGTAATTTGCGAAAGACAAGGAGGGTGGGGGCCGTTCTAATCTCTGGGGGGAGTTGATTCCAGAGGGCCGGGGCCACCACAGAGAAGGCTCTTCCCCTGGGGCCCACCAAATGACATTGTTTGGTCGATGGGACCCGGAGAAGGCCAACTCTGTGGGACCTTATCGGCTGCTGGGATTCGTGTGGTAGAAGATGGTTCCGGATGTATTCTGGCCCAATGCCATGTAGGGCATTAAAGGTCATTTCTCAAGTTTCACCCCCCCAGTTGAAAATTCAAGCTCTTGCCCCCACAACCACGAGTCCATCAAGCAGCAGCCATGAGTCCATGAGGACCCTCAAATTGTCAGTTTGCTACTGTGAGACTATTTCCCCAAACACTAAAGTTCAACTGGCAGGCGGGCAGAATCCATACGTCTCCTTCTGTGCAGGTGCAGGAGTACAGAGACAAAGGATGACCTTGGCTTTCTAGAACTTATGACTACATACAGACAACCCTCAAGTATTTCCCCTTCCCAATTTCCCACAGTAGAGAATACATGTTAAAGTAGTATAAAATATAGCAGGCCAAAGCCCCCAACTAAAATGGCTTCAGCATGACAGCCATAGTTTATTTATTTATTTTCATTTATTTATTCATTTGTCCAATACACAAATGCATAGGAAGAAAAATAGACATGTAGCAATATATATAAGGATAAAGTGAACTTAGAGGAGAGGATATATGAAAGAAATAAAATATGTATGATAAGTGAAAGAAAGGAAAGACAATTGGACAAGGGACGAAAGGCACACCAGTGCACTTAGGTACGCCCCTTACTGGCCTCTTAGGAACCTGGAGAGGTCAATCGTGGAGAGTCTAAGGGAAAAAGGTTGGGGGTTAGGGGTTGACACAATTGAGTCCAGCAATGAGTTCCACGCTTCGATAACTCGACTGTTGAAATCATATTTTTTACAGTCAAGTTTGGAGCGGTTCGTATTAAGTTTGAATCTGTTGCGTGCTCTTGTGTTGTTGCGGTTGAAGCTGAAGTAGTCATTGACCGGTAGGACGTTGCAGCATATGATCATACACATCGTGCCATAGGATTTGAGTTTTAGGAGTTTAGTGACTAGAACATTCAGATCAATAAAATATTCAGATCAATAAAATATTCCTTTTATTGCTTGTTCACCATAGATTGCTCATAGTAGTTCTGTGCTCCCCCCCCCTCCCCATGTAGTGATAATGAAGGCTGGAATATTCTTCAAACAAGTTTAATGGGGGATATTTAATACATAGTAAATGTGGCAAGGAACGTTGTAAAAGTTCCATATGCCATAGAAACATAGAAACATAGAAGTCTGACGGCAGAAAAAGACCTCATGGTCCATCTAGTCTGCCCTTATACTATTTTCTGTATTTTATCTTAGGATGGATATATGTTTATCCCAGGCATGTTTAAATTCAGTTACTGTGGATTTATCTACCACGTCTGCTGGAAGTTTGTTCCAAGGATCTACTACTCTTTCAGTAAAATAATATTTTCTCATGTTGCTTTTGATCTTTCCCCCAACTAACTTCAGATTGTGTCCCCTTGTTCTTGTGTTCACTTTCCTATTAAAAACACTTCCCTCCTGAACCTTATTTAACCCTTTAATATATTTAAATGTTTCGATCATGTCCCCCCTTTTCCTTCTGTCCTCCAGACTATACAGATGGAGTTCATTAAGTCTTTCCTGATACGTTTTATGCTTAAGACCTTCCACCATTCTTGTAGCCCGTCTTTGGACCCGTTCAATTTTGTCAATATCTTTTTGTAGGTGAGGTCTCCAGAACTGAACACAGTATTCCAAATGGGGTCTCACCAGTGCTCTATAAAGCGGGATCACAATCTCCCTCTTCCTGCTTGTTATACCTCTAGCTATGCAGCCAAGCATCCTACTTGCTTTCCCTACCGCCTGACTGCACTGCTCACCCATTTTGAGACTGTCAGAAATCACTACCCCTAAATCCTTTTCTTCTGAAGTATTTGCTAACACAGAACTGCCAATACAATACTCAGATTGAGGATTCCTTTTCCCCAAGTGCATTATTTTACATTTGGAAACATTAAACTGCAGTTTCCATTGCTTTGACCATTTATCTAGTAAAGCTAAATCATTTACCATATTACAGACGCCTCCAGGAATATCAACCCTATTGCACACTTTAGAGTCATCGGCAAATAGGCAAACCTTCCCTACCAAACCTTCCCCTATGTCACTCACATGTTTTCCATTTATACAAACACATTATTTCAGCATATAAGAAAATGCAAATCTATACATCTCCTGTTTTTAAAAACAACCCTTTTTGGTATTCCACAGAATAACAACAAATGGCAGTTGATGACTTTTGTTTGTCTAAAGTTCCCCCCCCCCCCCTTTGTTTGTTCAATTCTAATGCAAGTGTACAAGAGCTGACTGGTATTTCTAATGATAAAGCAGAAGGAATTGATAGTTTTTGGGCCAAAGAATGAGTTCAAGTTCTCTTATAGCTGTGATGGTGAACCTGGGCACGCGGAGGCACTCAAAACTTTTCTATGTTTCAATTCCAGCGTGCATGCATGCGCTGGCCAGCTGATTTTTGGCCTTTGGAAAGGCCGTTTCCTCCTCCGGATGCTTCAGGAAAGCTTCCTTTGGAGGCAAAAAAATCCCCAACAGACAAACCAGAAGTTTGGAAAAACACACTTCTAGTTTGCCCGTTTGGGCATTTCTTTTTACCTAATAGTGGTAACGGGGTAGAGCCGTATCGGTATGAACCCACTGATTTTTGGCAAATTCCCACTCAAATTCCGAGCTTTTATTTCTTTCCTAATAGGTTTGCACACAGTATTTGCTTTTACATTGATTCCTATGGGAAAAATTGCTTCTACTTACAAACTTTTCTACTTAAGAACCTGGTCACGGAACGAATTAAGTTCTAAAGTAGAGATACCACTGTATTTTGTTGATATGTGCCTGTAGATTCCCTGTTCTTTTTATTATATTTCTTTTCTATTATATATCTTTTATAGTGCAAAATTATATGTGTGCATATGTATGGGGTGGGGTATCATCAGTATGCAGATGATACCCAGCTCTACATCTCCACCCCTTGTCCAGTCAGCGAAGCAGTGGAAGTGATGTGCCGGTGCCTGGAGGCTGTTGGGGTCTGGATGGGTGTCAACAGACTCAAACTCAACCCTGATAAGACGGAGTGGCTGTGGGTTTTGCCTCCCAAGGACAATTCTATCTGTCCGTCCATCACCCTGGGGGGGGGGAGTCATTGACCACCTCAGAGAGGGTCCGCAACTTGGGCGTCCTCTTCAATCCACAGCTCACATTAGAGAAACATCTTTCAGCTGTGGCGAGGGGGGCATTTGCCCAGGTTCGCCTGGTGCACCAGTTGCGGCCCTATTTGGACCGGGAGTCACTGCTCACAGTCACTCATGCCCTCATCACCTCGAGGTTAGACTACTGCAATGCTCTCTACATGGGGCTACCTTTGAAAAGTGTTCGGAAACTTCAGATCGTGCAGAATGCAGCTGCGAGAGCAGTCATGGGCTTTCCCAAATATGCCCATGTTACACCAACACTCCGCAGTCTGCATTGGCTGCCGATCAGTTTCCGGTCACAATTCAAAGTGTTGGTTATGACCTATAAAGCCCTTCATGGCACCGGACCAGATTATCTCAGGGACCGTCTTCTGCTGCACGAACCCCAGCGACCAGTTAGGTCCCACAGAGTTGGTCTTCTCTGGGTCCCGTCAACTAAACAATGTTGTTTGGCGGGACCCAGGGGAAGAGCCTTCTCTGTGGCGGCCCCGGCCCTTTGGAACCAACTCCCCCCAGAGATTAGAATTGCCCCCACCCTCCTCACCTTTCGTAAGCTTCTTAAAACCCACCTCTGCCGTCAGGCATGGGGCAACTGAGATATTCTTTCCCCCTAGGCCTTTACAATTTACGCATGGTATGTCTGTATGTATGTTTGGTTTTTTATAATAAGGTTTTTTTTAGTTATTTTAGTATTGGATTGGATTGTTACATGTTGTTTTTATCATTGTTGTTACCCGCCCCGAGTCTACGGAGAGGGGCGTCATACAAATCCAATAAATGAATGAATGAATGAATGAATGAATGAATGAATGAATGAATGTCTAATAGTGTTAATTATTGTATGCTCAATGTAATTTCAGGTAGCATGTTGACGATCCTTAAAAGAAAAATCTACCGAAGAACCAAAGCTGTAGCTCAAAGTGGGACCTACGTTTTCCGTATGCTTTGTTAAAAGAATAAAAGTGGATGAAAGTGGATGAGGAAGACTTTAAAAAAAAGAACTGGATGATACTTTTGGAAATCAAACTAGAATCCATTAATCACACATATTAAACCTGATGGATACCATAGAGACAGCAAAGCTTGAAGAACATATGGAAGGCCAGACCAGTGAAGCTTCCAATGGTTATGCTCGACCTGCTCTGACTGTTAGTGAAGAAAACAAGAATGGCAGCAACAAACCAAAGAGTTTATCCAATGGTTTGCGAAAAGGTGCTAAAACTTATCCAGAATACATACAAATTCCCATGCCCACTGACTCTAGAAACAAGTTCCCTTTGGAATGGTGGAAAACGGGCATCGCCTTTGTATATGCTCTCTTCAATTTAGTTTTAACAACTGTCATGATAACAGTGGTACATGAGAGGGTACCTCCCAAGGAGCTCAGCCCTCCCTTGCCAGACAAATTTTTTGATTATATTGATCGTGTGGAATGGGCTTTTTCTGTATCAGAAATAAATGGAATTATCCTTGTTGGAGTATGGATAATCCAATGGCTGTTTCTTAAATACAAGTAAGTAGATTTTTTTTGCTTTTACTTTTCTTATTGCTGAAAACTTTAGATATTTTTAAATGCACTGTATACCATGATCTACAGGTGTGTAAAAATCAAGATGCTAATAAAGATTTCTACAATTGCAATAATGCAACCATAGAAATAAAGAATCTGCATTCTGAATGTCAGGATATAGCAAATACCTTTCAGTTGGAGAGATGTGGACAATATATGCTAATTGGCTAGGTAATTTGTAGATTATGAATTGTAATTTGCACAGAATAAGGTTAACAGATTTGGGTAAAATTGGGGTTTGCTTGTATTGGTGGAATGCTGGATAGTACAGTGATCCCTCGATTTTCGCGATCTCGATCTTCGCGAAACGCTATATCGCGATTTTTCAAAAAATATTAATTAAAAAATACTCCACGGTTTTTTTGCTATACCGCGGTTTTTCCCACCCGATGACGTCACTCTCTTCCTTTCTCATCTTTCTTTCTCTCTCTCTTTCTCTATCTTGCTTCTTCCTCTCTCACACTCTCTTCCTCCCTCTCTCATCTCTTTCTTTCCTTCTCTCTCTTTCTCTATCTCTCCCCCTCTTGCTCTCGAGCGGTGGGCGGGCGGGCGGGCAGCAGTGAGGAGCCGAAGATCAGGGTTTCCCCTTTGCGTGGGCGGCGGGGAAGACCCAGGGAAGGTTTCTTCGGCCGCCCAGCAGCTGATCTGCTCGGCAGCGGGGCAGCAGCGAGGAGCCGAAGATCGGGGTTTCCCCTTTGCGTGGGCGACGGGGAAGACCCAGGGAAGGTTTCTTCGGCCGCCCAGCAGCTGATCTGCTCGGCAGCGGGGCAGCAGCGAGGAGCCGAAGATCGGGGTTTCCCCTTTGCGTGGGCGGCGGGGAAACCCCGATCTTCGGCTCCTCGCTGCTGCCGCGCTGCCGAGCAGATCAGCTGCTGGGCGGCCGAAGAAACCTTCCCTGGGTCTTCCCCGCCGCCCACGCAAACTCCACCATCTGCGCATGCGCGGCCATGGAAACAGGGTGCGCATGCGCAGATGGTGTTTTTACTTCCGCACCACTATATCGCGAAAAATCGATTATCGCGAGGGGTCTTGGAACGTAACCCTCGCGATACTCGAGGGATCACTGTATATCCTAAAACCTCGGAGTATGTTGAAAATGGCGGTTGTGAACATGTAGATATAAATACAATGATGGTGGAAATGATGATGCCACCTGAATTTCAATAACTCTGGGCACATGCTATAACTGGAACAATATTAAAATGTGGGTGTGATTTGCTTAAAGAATGACTGTGTCAGTTGTTTATCACACATGAAAACTGCATCAATGTTTGATGATGGGAAGAATGCAGTGATGGGCTCCTACGGGAACGGTCAGGAACGCAGTTCCAGTAGCAAAATTTGGAGCTCAACCCCAGAGCACCCAATTTGCACTGAAAGATGTTGAAACAAAATGCATCAGCCACGCCCACGGTGTGGTAGTAAAAATTTTGGTAGCCCATCACTGGAAGAATGCCATTACTTTTCTCCTTGTACAAAGTAAGAATAAATGCAAAAAAGAATTTTTTTAAGACTTTGGAAATGTTTTGATTGAGTTACAAGGGGTAACAATAACATTTGACAAATATAATATGGCTTTGTGGCAGGAAGATATACGCAACAATATTTGCTCTCAAGTTATTCATTGAGTAATATGTACATGTGAAAGGGTTTTTCCTAGGTTTGTTTATTTAGGGAAAGCATATAATAATATGAGTAGGCTTGAAGTACTGAATGCTTTGCATGAGTATGGAATGAATGTTGATTGCTGATATCCATAGCAATAGCACTTCGACTTACATAACACTTCATAGTATACATCCCTCTCGAAGTACTGTATTTTTCGGAGTATAACATAGAAACATAGAAGTCTGACGGCAGAAAAAGACCTCATGGTCCATCTAGTCTGCCCTTATACTATTTTCTGTATTTTATCTAACAATGGATATATGTTTATCCCAGGCATGTTTAAATTCAGTTACTGTGGATTTATCTACCATGTCTGCTGGAAGTTTGTTCCAAGCATCTACTACTCTTTCAGTAAAATAATATTTTCTCATGTTGCTTTTGATCTTTCCCCCAACTAACTTCAGATTGTGTCCCCTTGTTCTTGTGTTCACTTTCCTATTAAAAACACTTCCCTCCTGGACCTTATTTAAACCTTTAATATATTTAAATGTTTCGATCTTAGTTAGGGCTGGAAAAAAAAATGTCTTTGGAGGGAGTAGCAATGAAAAACTCCTGCAAGCTGGGAAGATAGTTAGCACCTTGTTAGGGCTGAAAAAACCTTTTCCAGAGGAATAGCAATGATGAAAACAAGCCTACAAAAGGGCTTCAAAAAAAGCTACATTTAGAGAGTTATTGTTAATGGCGAGTATTCTGAGCAGAGTCAGGTTACAAGCGGTGTGCCACAAGGGTCTGTTCTGGGTCCTATTCTTTTTAATATGTTTGTGAGTGACATAGGGGAAGGTTTGGTAGGGAAAGTTTGCCTATTTGCCGATGACTCTAAAGTGTGCAATATGGTTGATATTCCTGGAGGGGTCTGTAATATGGTAAATGATTTAGCTTTACTAGATAAATGGTCAAAGCAATGGAAACTGCAGTTTAATGTTTCCAAATGTAAAATAATGCACTTGGGGAAAAGGAATCCTCAGTCTGAGTATTGTATTGGCAGTTCTGTGTTAGCAAATACTTCAAAAGAAAAGGATTTAGGGGTAATGATTTCTGACAGTCTCAAAATGGGTGAACAGTGCAGTCAGGCGGTAGGGAAAGCAAGTAGGATGCTTGGCTGCATAGCTAGAGGTATAACAAGCAGGAAGAGGGAGATTATGATCCCGCTATATAGAATGCTGGTGAGACCACATTTGGAATACTGTGTTCAGTTCTGGAGACCTCACCTACAAAAAGATATTGACAAAATTGAACGGGTCCAAAGACGGGCTACAAGAATGGTGGAAGGTTTTAAGCATAAAACATATCAGGAAAGACTTAATGAACTCAATCTGTATAGTCTGGAGGACAGAAGGAAAAGGGGGGACATGATCGAAACATTTAAATATATTAAAGGGTTAAATAAGGTTCAGGAGGGAAGTGTTTTTAATAGGAAAGTGAACACAAGAACAAGGGGACACAATCTGAAGTTAGTTGGGGGAAAGATCAAAAGCAACATGAGAAAATATTATTTTACTGAAAGAGTAGTAGATCCTTGGAACAAACTTCCAGCAGACGTGGTTGGTAAATCCACAGTAACTGAATTTAAACATGCCTGGGATAAACATATATCCATCCTAAGATAAAATACAGAAAATAGTATAAGGGCAGACTAGATGGACCATGAGGTCTTTTTCTGCCGTCAGACTTCTATGTTTCTATGTTTCTAAGTATAAGACACAGCCAAATTGTCAGCCTCTTTTGGGGGGGACAGGTGCACCTTATACTCTGAAAAATACACTAGTTTACAGAGTCAGCATATTACCCCCAACAATGTGGGTCCTCATTCTACTGACGTCAAAAGGATGGAAGCTTGAGAACTTTGAACTGCTCAGAATCAAACTCCTGGTAGTGAGTTGAGTTAGCCTCCAATACAGTATTCTAACCACTGTGCCACCACACCAGAAGAGCAATATAAGTGGAATGGTTATTGGATGTTTGTTGGCCTTTATGTGTAGATATATAAGAAATGTTTGTAGGGTAATTTGAGATATGTTGTTTGGATGTGTGGATGTACATATATTTTTGTATGTATATTATGCTGTATTGTTTTATCAGTGAACAGATGATTTGTTATGAATGTTAGACTGCATGATGCAATAAAGACCATAAATCTAAAAATTACTTTGCTGTTTTTTCCCCTATACCCCATCGCCAAACTTTTGTCCACCTTTAATAAATATTTTTTTAATAAACTTTAATAAATAAACATGGTGAGTAATAATCTAAATGGTTGCTAAGGGAATGAGAAATTGCAGTTTGGGGGTTTAAAGTGTTAAGGGAAGGCTTGGGATACTGTTCATAGCCAAAAATAGTGTATTTACTTCCGCATCTCTACTTCGCGGAAATTCAACTTTCGCGGACGGTCTTGGAACGCATCCCCCACGAAAAGCGAGGGAACACTGTATAATCAAAATGTAACTTTGGAGCAGGCAGTGGTTCTTCCTATTTTGTATCCATTTTATTCCACTGTGCTATAACTGACACTGTAACTACCTTTTTTCATAGGAATGTGTGTGGAATACTGCTACCTTTATGCCTCAAGAAGTCTTACCTCAATATGTTTGTGTTTATATTTCAGATCAATAGTAGGACGAAGGTTCTTTTTTATAATGGGAACTTTGTACCTCTATCGGTGCATTACCATGTATGTCACCACTCTACCTGTACCTGGAATGCATTTTAAGTGTGCTCCAAAGGTAAATATATTAGCATGTAGTTGTAATAGTTTCATAGATATCCTTATGCTATTCCATTTGTATGCTTCCCAATCTTGAAGTCTTTCAGGAAAGACCTGATACTTCCATATACATTTTTTTTAAAAATGGCAAAATGGCGTTTGCCCAGGTTTGCCTGGTGCACCAGTTGAGGCCCTATCTGGACCGGGACTCATTGCTCACAGTCACTCATGCCCTCATCACCTCAAGGTTCGACTACTGTAATGTTCTCTACATGGGGCTACCTTTGAAAAGTGTTCGGAAACTTCAGATCGTGCAGAATGCAGCTGCGAGAGCAGTCATGGGCTTACGTAGGTATGCCCATATTTCACCATCACTCCGCAGTCTGTATTGGCTGCCGATCAATTTCCGGTCACAATTCAAAGTGTTGGTTATGACCTTTAAAGCCCTTCATGGCATTGGACCAGAATATCTCCGAGACCGCCTTCTGCCGCACGAATCCCAGCGACCGATTAGGTCCCACAGAGTGGGCCTTCTCTGGGTCCCGTCAACTAAACAATGTCGGTTGGCGGGCCCCAGGGGAAGAGCCTTCTCTGTGGCGGCCCCGACTCTCTGGAACCAACTCCCCCCAGAGATTAGAACTGCCCCTACTCTCCCTGCCTTCCGTAAACTCCTTAAAACCTTAAAACCCCTTTGTCGTCAGGCATGGGGGAACTGAAACACCTCCCCCGGGCATGTACAATTTATGCATGGTATGTTTGTATGTGTGTTTGTTAGTAAAAATGGGGTTCTTTTTAAAATATTTTAAATTATATTTGGATTTGTTGAACTGTTGTATCTTGTTGTGAGCCGCCCCGAGTCTGCGGAGAGGGGCGGCATACAAATCTAAATAATAAATAGATAAAATTAATTAATTAAAAATTGAGAAAGGAAAAGCCGCGTGCTCCCAAATCCCAGTTCCAATTAAAGCATCCCCTCCACCTGTACAGGATGGAGAAAATACATTTTAACAGCTCAGGAGGGAAGGTGAGGCCTTCAAATATCCACTTGGAGTAAGTTTCAAGGAAAGGGGAAAAGCTATCTGCCTGCTTCCAAGGCCTTCTCAAATGGCAGTTTCATAAAGATAATAATCAGGAGGGAGTTAACCGTATTAGGTTTGGTCCCATTGACAAATGAATATAGGAGAAGGCAGTCTTAGATAACTAGGGTCAGAGCCATGTAACACCTTAAAGTTTCATAGATATCATTAACATGTGAAAGCTAATTGTGAACCAGTACAGTTCCTGAAGCAGCAGAGTCACTCAGATATATCGGGAAAACCCCATCACAGTTTAGGATGTCATTTTGTGTACCAGATACAGCTTCTACAGTAAATGTTCTTCAGGGGCAGGTCATTACAGTATTTCGAATAGCAAATGACTAGGGCGTGCCTTCTGTTTAGTGAGAGATAAACTCTGAATTAAGAGGAGCGCCAAATTATGAATTACTTCTGAACAGGGAACGAAAACCCAGTTCATAGTGAAAAAATAGTATTTCTTTGGGATTGTTCTGGTTTCTGGTAGAAATTTAGCAATTACAAATAACTCTTATTAAATGCATTATTTCATGAATAAAGAAACTCCATTTATTTCTCTGCTCTTCTGGAATTTAAACACATTTCATACCGGCACTTATCTCTTGGTCCATTATCTCCCTTAACTGCATTTCTCACATTCCTTCTCCCTCTCCACTTAACAAGATTTATTTTCCTAACAGCATGATTTCTAAAACAGCAGCCCTGACTGTTAATCAACACAGAATACTTTTGCTTACTTGGGAGCGGCAGAGAAAAACCTCCATTTTTTCTCTTTGGCAACGTTGAAACTCCACCCTTCTTCCCCACTGACCCCCTGACGTGCCAAATACATCACTACAGTATTTAACCCATTCCCCTCCTTAATATCTTCTTCCAGACACCTGTTCTCTACGTTTTTGGGCCCTTCTGAATTTAGGGTTAACCCAGCGAGCGTCTGATTCTCCCTCGCTAGATCCTGAACTCATAGCCCCATCCTGTGGCTGGCCCACCACCTCTTCTACTACCTGTAACCCAGGGCCCCCCACTAATTCATAAACACTATCTGAATCCAAGTCCTCAATATCTTCATCATCCTCCAACTGACCAGGAGTATGTACAACAGGGATCAGCAGGCTGATAAAGTTATTCTGACAAGCACATTTGGGTCAGAATTTCCATACTTGCTGATGCATCCCAGAATTGAGATGCCTAACTGGGTATTATCATCCTACTCGTGACACCAAGATTAATCTCTACTGATGGCCTCCCTCGGCAATTTTATGCAATTATTAATGAGAACTGGAGTGAAAAGAGAATTCTGAGGCAGTCCACAAATTAAAGGTCTAACTTGTAAATAGATTTCCCCTTCTCTACAAACTGGAATTGATCTTTAGAAAGGAGCAGTGTCTCCCCTTATTCCAGCCCACCAGAGAAGGATGCTATGGACTGAAGGCCTTTAAGAGTCCCAGGAAGGTTGCTTTTCCACAAACCCAGCTTCTCCAAAGATCATCCATATTATGGCCAGTACAGTTTCTACACTGTATCCCAGATTGAAACTTGTCTGCCAAGGATGCAAATGGTTTGCTTCGTATAATTAATGATGCTCCATTGGCTTTTAATTGCACTAAATGTACTACCTGACTCTGGGGGGTTTTCCCCAAACCCCAAAACGTTACCCTTAGACCAGTGAAGGGCTACCAAAATTTTTACTACCACACTATGGCCGTGGCTTATGCAGGACGCCCTGCATTTTCTTTCAACATCTTTCAATGGAAATTGGGTGCTCTGGGATGGAGATCCATTTTCGCTACCCTAATCCAGGCAGTAGCCCGCCCCTGCCTTAGACTATTACTGCTGACCTCACCCCATTCTTACCAGGTCTTTAAGGGGTGTGCATAAGCGCACGAGTTTGCCTACCATCCCTGTCCTAATATTTTTATTTGCATCCATTTCATGTATTCAGAGTTATTTATTTTTATTTATTTATTTTGTCCAATACACAAAGAGGGTTTAGTGGGTACATATCTATATACACATAGTAAAATACATGATGAAGGTTATAGAGGAGATACAGATACTCATAGTAAAATATATCTAAGAAATAATAGAAAAGAAGATATAGTAATAGAACGTATCAATGAAAGAATAGAAGAAGAGATATAGGAATCGAAGAAAGGTATAGGAGATATAGGAGAGCAATAGGGCAGGGGACGGAAGGCACTCTAGTGCACTTGTACTCGCCCCTTACTGACCTCTTAGGAATCTGGATAGGTCAACCGTAGATAATCTAAGGGTAAAGTGTTGGGGATTTGGGGATGACACTATGGAGTCCGGTAATGAGTTCCACGCTTCGACAACTCGGTTACTGAAGTCATATTTTTTACAGTCAAGTTTGGAGCGGTTAATATTAAGTTTAAATCTGTTGTGTGCTCTTGTGTTGTTGTGGTTGAAGCTAAAACTGAAATAAATAAATAGAAATAGAAATAACTTGTTGATTTTCATATCAATACTATAAAGTGTTATAAATTATTTTGTGTATTTTACGCATTTTATTGTTTTTGTTTGTGTTGAAATGCTTATCTTGTCAAAGGTCCCCTTTAATGTGACGATTCTCTCTCTCTTTTAAATTAATTCTAGCTAAATGGTGATTCTCAAGCTAAAGTTCAGCGAATTCTACAACTAATTTCTGGAGGTGGCCTCTCTATAACGGGCTCACATATCTTATGTGGAGATTTTCTATTCAGTGGACACACTGTAGTCTTAACACTCACTTACCTATTTATCAAAGAATGTAAGTTTCCGTATTTGCATTTTTTTCCAAAAATAAAAATATTTTCACAAAAATGTTTAATGCCAGCGCCAGGCTAGAAACCAGAACATTGTGAGTTGCATTCTCCATTTAAAAGTCTATTGACTATGACTAGTTTGAATGACTGGCTTTGGGCCAGTCATTCTCAGTCCATGATGTTGGGCTTAGGCAATAAGCGGGTCAGTCAATTCCTCATGCAACCAGTGAATGAAAACTTAGCTGATCTGGGAAAAAGCAGACAATGCCAATTGTAGATTAGATTAGATTAGATTTATTGGATTTATATGCCGCCCCTCTCCGCAAACTCGGGGCGGCTCACAACAAGAATAAAAACAGTACATAGTAACAAATCCAATTCCCACCAATCTAATTACAATTTTAAATTAAAAAATTCATAAAACAATCCCAATATATATATATATATATAAAACAAAAACAAAAAAACAGGCACACAGTCAATCAATCAAACGGCAAAACAACATGGGCAAGGGGGGAGATGTTTTAGTTCCCCCATGCTTGACGACAGAGGTGGGTTTTAAGGAGTTTATGTAGGAAAACACTAAGAATTAAAAATCATATCACCATAGTCTTCTGTTCTCTAGGTTGAATGTATGTGTAGCTTTTAATCATTCCTCATAAGTTTTTCATTCCAAGGCCCTCATCATCTTAATTTGTATTTTGTATTTGTATTTATTATATTTGCATGCCGCCCCTCTCTGAAGACTCGGGGCGGCTAACAACAATAAAAAAGACAATGTGAACAAATCTAATATTAAAAATAATATAAAAACCCCCAATTTAAAGAGCCAATCATGCATACAAGCATACCATGTATAAATTCTATAAGCCTAGGGGGAAGGGAAAATTTCAAATCTTCCATGCCTGACGACAGAGGTGGGTTTTAAGGAGCTTGCGAAAGGCAAGGAGGGTGGGGGCAACTCTGATATTTGGGGGGAGCTGGTTCCAGAGGGTCGGGGCCGCCACAGAGAAGGCTCTTCTCATGGGTCCCGCCAAACAACATTGTTTAGTTGACGGGACCCGGAGAAGGCCAACTCTGTGGGACCTAACCAGTCGCTGGGATTCATGCGGCAGAAGGCGGTCCCGGAGATATTCTGGTCCGATGCCATGAAGGGCTTTATAGGTTATAGAATTTATAGAATATTGCTTTTTGTTTCAGTGTCAATGTCCTCTAAACTGTGGTGCCCAAAGTAGATGCAATATTCTCTAAGTACAATCTGACCAATACAGGTTAGAAAGAAAAATGACTTCTTGTTAGCTTGATCTCATACTTCTAATGATAATGCTAGGATTCCATTCCATCCCCTTCCACTTTTTTTTTTTACAATTGCATCACATCCTAGGTTGACTCATGTTTGGCATGTGGTCCACCTAGATCTTTTTCATGCATACCACTGTCAAATGTAATCTTTTCCACCCTAGCCTCGACACCTTTGTTTTTTCCTAATCATTTACTGGACTCACCTTGCTGGTTTCTATCTATTGTTGCAACTTGTCATAGTCCTCTTGATACTGCCTTTAAAGTGGTTTTATACCTCTGTGTTTGAGTCATTTCAAATATATTTTATCATCCAGTAGCCTGTTTTGAATGGGTACAAAAGACTGCAATAAACCACTTGACACTGACTCACTAATGTAAACCTATTAGATATGTTTGCCAGCTCTGAATCTAGCTAATCCACTGACATTTCTACTAGGTTTTCCTGGAAGACCTTGTTTATTACATTTCTGAAATCATGTAGAATTTAATGATTGGCATTCCTCTGGTTAGCTAAACTGTTTGGTCAGTCTATCAAAAAAGGAATTCAGTTTGTTTTACCATGTTTTTCTTAATAAAACCATGCTGGCTGCTGCCAAGCAATGGATTCTTTATAAAATTCTCAAAAACATTCTCCTTAATAATCTAGTTTAGAAGTGTGTGCGTGTGTGTGTATATATATATATATACACACATACTTGCTTGTGCTTATAATTACTTAGGTCTCCTTTTTCCAATGTTGAAGATAGCAACACCATTTGTCCTTCTCTTCCAGTCACCTAGCAAAACTCTTGAATATAATATTATTTTACTGAAAGAGTAGTAGATCCTTGGAACAAACTTCCAGCAGACGTGGTAGATAAATCCACAGTAACTGAATTTAAACGTGCCTGAGATAAACATATATCCATCCTAAGATAAAATACAGGAAATAGTATAAGGGCAGACTAGATGGACCATGAGGTCTTTTTCTGCCGTCAGTCTTCTATGTTTCTATATAACTCTAATTTTGAACTATAGTCCCCAGAGTAAAATATGATTGCCCATATTTTATATGATTTATTTATTTTGACAGATTCACCTCGTCACTTTTGGTGGTATCACTTGATTTGCTGGTGTATGAGTGTTGCTGGAATAATCTGTATCCTGGTAGGACATGAGCATTACACTGTAGATGTTGTCATTGCTTATTTTATCACAACTAGACTCTTCTGGTGGTATCACACAATGGCTAACGAAAAGGTAAGTATTAGCAGTGCCAACTTTAAGTGTTATAATGAATTTTAAATGTTGGACTTGAGATACATATGTTCAACCGTATGCATATGTTCAACCGTAAGCCAAAGTGTATAAAGTAATTATCAGAAGCCACATATATGAAATTAAGCATGTCACAACTAAGCTTAGTTGCTCATATATGCCAAGCATCAGAGAAGTAGTTCTTTGAGCTCTTCACAGGAAAGCAACAATACAAATAAGGCTAAGTAGTCCTTTTTTCAGTAAAGCAAGACCTTAAAATTTTACACAAAAATGCAATTTCTAATAGTAGGTGAAAAAGCATATATTCACAGTAGTTCAGTTCTAATAGTGGTGAGAAAAGCATACATTACAGTAGTTAATTGTGTTAAACTACCTTTAGCCAAACAGATGATACAGTGACAGTGTTTTCAGTTTAAGGAAAATAATACAGTGATACCTTGTCTTACAAACTTAATTGGTTCTGGGACGAGGTTCTTAAGGTGAAAAGTTTGTAAGACAAAACAATATTTCCCATACGAATCAATGGAAAAGCGATTAATGCGTGCAAGCCCAAAATTCACCCTTTTTGCCAGCTGAAGCGTTGGTTTTTGTGCTGCTGTGATTCCCCTGAGGTTCCCCTCCATAGGAAACCCCACCTCTGGACTTCCATTGCCAGCGAAGCACACGTTTTTGCGCTGCTAGATTCCCCTGCTGGGATTCCCCTGCAGCATCACAAAAACATGGAAGTCCGGAGGTGGGGTTTCCCATGGAGGGGAGCTTCAAGGGAATCCCAGCAGCGCAAAAACGGGTGCTTCGCTGGCAAAGGAAGTCCAGAGGCAGGGCATCCCAGCAGCGGCGGCGTGTTTGTAAGGTGAAAATAGTTGTAAGCAGAGGCAAAAAAATCTTAAACCCTGGGTTTGTATCTTGCAAAGCTGTATGATGAGGCATTTGTAAGATGAGGTATCACTGTATTTCTGGTGGCTGTTACTGTGCTTTCAGTGCAATCTAACGATGATTTTAATAATTTTTTTTCTAAATACAGAACTTGAAAATATCATCACAGACTAACTTTTTGTCTCGAGCATGGTGGTATCCAGTCTTCAATTTCTTTGAGAAGAATGTACAAGGCTCCATTCCTTGCAGTTTCTCCTGGCCGATAACATGGCCTCCTGGTTGTTTCAAGTCTTCCTGCAAAAAATATTCCCGTGTGCAGAAAATGGGAGAGGACAATGAAAAATCCACCTGAAGTAGATGAAGGCAAAAAACATGCATATTATTTTTTCCTTTTTACCAAAACACTCATGCTATAACCAAAGCTGTCGAGATGACTAGATTGTTTATTGAAGAAGTGGAGCAGACTCTGGGCAATGGATCTGAGAAAAGACTTTTGTAGCCATTAGAAAACAATAGCTATGCCTTGGTATTTTTTTTTTTATAGTCATATTGTACAGCTCCATCCCACTCTTCGGTATTAGTAGACATTGGCATTTGATGACACTCCAGTGCCAATATAATTCTTCCTGGGGAAAAGAGCCAGGATGTTGGCCTCTTAATGAGATTAAGAGGTGCCAAAGTACACATCACACCATCTGTAGTTAAATATCATTCACCCACAGAAGCTCTGAAACAAAATACCAGCTTCAGATTTCTGGAGTTTGATGAGCAAAAAAACAAAAAAAAAAGGTAAAAGGCACAATTGGTCTCTCAAGATGAGAGTGACAGAAATTGGCAGGCAGAGGTATTAAATCCACCTGGTGCGTATATAAGACCTGTTACATATAACCGGTAAAACCAGAACAAATTGCGATCTTTTATATTCTTTTATGGGAATGAATTACATTATGACCCCATAATGCCACCACTGTATCTACCGGTACATGCTATCCTCTGTTAACTTTTTTTTTTTTTAATATGGTAATTTTATATACGGAAATAAAACCTATTTTACCTGATGATACTGTAAGCTAGAAATAATGTCTACTAATGTCCTCAATGTCCTAAAAGAGAAGAGGTGAACTAATTTATTGTTAAAGTAATGTACATATGTCAAAAGGATTATTTATTTTCTATTGGTCAATGAGTTTGCATGACTTTGCAGCAGGTGTACTGGATGCATTTTTTGAACATTAACGTTCGCAGTTAATGCTCAATAGATTAATTATACGGAGAGTCTGCAATCATCCTTCAGACGACAATTGAAAAGATAATATATCACTTAATAAAGATAGTGGTCTAATAACAATTTTCAGCATTCAAAAGCACCTCGTAATTTTGAAGAGGTTGTAACCAGTCTATGTCCATCTGTTGACAAGAGCACTTTATATTACCAGAAAAGGAAAATAAATGATTTTGGTGCCTCCCTCCTGCCTTTTTTTAAACCTTTCCCCCAGATTAAGTTCCCCTTCAGAACAGCTTGGGAGTGATAGGTAAAAGGGGGAAACAACAATTATCACTCTGCTAATGAAAGCCTCTCCTGGATTAAAATGCCTTCTGCGCAAAGTAGCCTTAGAATTGTCAATATTCTGTTGTGATGGTTACTGAAATTCATATGCATATGAATACAATGCATTAAAAAATAACAAATTGAAATAATCATTTAAGATCAAGAAGAACAGCAATTCATATTTCCTGGCTTTTAGTGTCATTTAAATGGTGTCTTGAAAATATTTTTTCAATGTTTTTTTTAAAAAATTGCATTCACTAAAACATTGAGGTAGATACGATGCCTTTACTGATGAATATCATTTTTGCTTTCCTTTGGCATTTGAGTTGTTATGCTAAAGTTTTTCCACTGAATATTTTGTTTCACTATTACCTAACACTATTTATTATTAAATGGTCACATGGCCAACCTGATATCTTCTTGTTTGTTTGAACAAAGTCTTTCTTTATGATATAAACTTAATGAATCTGAAGTATTTATTGATGCTCACGAAAATTTACATGGCCTACTACTTTTGTTCAGTTTTGCTCAAAAACCAAACAATGCTACTAGAATTACAACTCAAGCAATCAAATAGATTGTTTTTCTCTATATTATAATATGCTTTTATAAAGGCAATATTCAGAAAATCACTTTTCACATTTGCTTTCATTAGTATATATTTTAAATATTTTGAAGTTTATAATTATATAGCAAGGAAATCAATTAGAAAAATTGACATTAAAAAAATTATAAAATCAAATTTTAAAAAGGGAGTTTGGTGAAAATTTTCTGAAAGCTTTTTTCCCCCACTAAAATTTGTTAGCTAGAAAAGATGCTATCCCTTTCTGAATTTTTGTTTTCATAAATTAACATAGCTATTGTTTATACAAGGTCATATAGAATTAATTTTCAGATGAATACAAATCCTTGTATAGCAAACAATATAATTTAATCATAGATGATAGTAAAGTGTGATATTCAAGTCAAAGGCTTTATTATGCATTAACTTTCTTCACTAGAACCAATTCATTGCTTTCAGGATATCTATGTCACCTGATAAACTACATCTTTTAGTCAAAACATAGATGTCCCTAACAAAATGAGAAATTCAAATTGAGAACTTAAAATACAGATAAATTGGGTTTCAGCTTCATCTTAATAGGACACAACAGTTGGAGTCCAGAAATATGGTATATGAAATTAAGATTGAAACATGCAGAAGAACTCTTTGCTACACACACTCACATATACAGAGGCAGAATGTAGAATATATGCTGGCTGTGAATTCTGTCTTGATTATCCCTCTGTGTCTGCCTGTCTGCCTGTCTGTTTATGTGTGTGTATGCAAGTATCGGCTATTTTCCAAAGACCCTTCAAGAGACATTTTATTATATTGAGTACCCCGGCCCTCTGGAATCAACTCCCCCCGGAGATTAGAACTGCCCCCACACTCCTTGTCTTTCGTAAATTACTCAAGACCCATCTATACCGCCAGGCATGGGGGAGTTGAGACACCTTTCCTCCAGGCTTTTTTATATTCATGTTTGGGTATGTATATGTTGTTTGCTTTTTTAAATATGATAGGGTTTTATGTGCTTTTTAATATTAGATTTGTTTTCGCTGGAATATTGTTTTTATTATTGTTGTGAGCCGCCCTGAATCTTCGGAGAGGGGCAGCATACAAATCTAATAAATTGAATTGAATTGAATACTGGGCCCACCAGAAGTTGAGAATGGGCTGTTTCTGGCCCCCAGAAGGCCAGAAACAGGGGAGGGGGGCAGGGGAGGCAATTTTTACCCTCCCCAGGAATTGAATTATGAGTGTGGGCACTTGTACAGATGCGATAGTGTGCGCGCACATGCTTTCGGCACCCGAGGGAAAAAAAGGTTTGCCATCACTGCTATATGAAGTCCAGAACAGACATGGAGTAAAACAATTGATAACTATTACAATCAATTTTAGTATCATCCATATTATAAATCCGAATTATAAATTGATAACTATTACAATCAATTTTAGTATCATCCATATTATAAATCTATTATAAATTGATAACTATTACAATCCATTTTAGTATCATCCATCTTATAAATCCATATTGTAAATGGATAACTATTACAATCAATTTTAGTATCCTCCATATTATAAATCCATATTATAAATGGATAACTATTACAATCCATTTTAGTATCATCCATCTTATAAATCCATATTATAAATTGATAACTATTACAATCCATTTTAGTATCATCCATATTATAGATCCATATTATAAATGGATAACTATTACAATCCATTTTAGTATCATCCATCTTATAAATCCATATTGTAAATTGATAACTATTACAATCCATTTTAGTATCATCCATATTATAAATCTATTATAAATTGATAACTATTACAATCCATTTTAGTATCATCCATCTTATAAATCCATATTGTAAATGGATAACTATTACAATCAATTTTAGTATCCTCCATATTATAAATCCATATTATAAATGGATAACTATTACAATCCATTTTAGTATCATCCATCTTATAAATCCATATTATAAATTGATAACTATTACAATCCATTTTAGTATCATCCATATTATAGATCCATATTATAAATGGATAACTATTACAATCCATTTTAGTATCATCCATCTTATAAATCCATATTGTAAATTGATAACTATTACAATCCATTTTAGTATCATCCATCTTATAAATCCATATTATAAATTGATAACTAATACAATCAATTTTAGTATCATCCATATTATAAATCCATATTATAAATTGATAACTATCACAATTAATTTTAGCATCATCCATATTATAAATCCATATTATAAATGGATAACTATTACAATCAATTTTAGCATCATCCATATTATAAATTTTATTTTATTATTTTTATTTATTCTTTGTCCAATATACAATACATATGGAAGAGAATAGACATTAAGTAATATATATGACGATAGAAAGTAAAAAGAAGAGAAGTATAAATGGATAACTATTACAATCAATTTTGGGGGAAAGATCAAAAGCAACATGAGAAAATATTATTTTACTGAAAGAGTAGTAGATCCTTGGAACAAACTTCCAGCAGACGTGGTAGATAAATCCACAGTAACTGAATTTAAACATGCCTGGGATAAACATATATCCATCGTAAGATAAAATACAGGAAATAGTATAAGGGCAGACTAGATGGACCATGAGGTCTTTTTCTGCCGTCAGACTTCTATGTTTCTATGTTTCTATCCATATTATAAATCCATAACTATTACAATCAATTTTAGTATCATCCATATTATAAATTGATAACTATTACAATCAATTTTAGTATCATCCACCTCACGGCCTTCTAAAAAAGAAAAAAAAAGCATCGTTGGGCGGGTTCTCGTTCGTGCGCGCGCCCGCGCCCGCTACAAACGCACACGCCGCGGGTCCCCGGGCGAGTCCAGCCCGGCCGCTCAGAGGAGAAACCCCCCTCCCTTTGGAATCCATGACGTCACGGGCTTTTGGGTTAGGCGTTTCCCGCGAGCTGTCATTGCTTCTTTCTTCCCCGCGGGCAGCCAATGAAAAGAGTAGCTGCCGCCGACCCGCCGGTGGGGAAAACAAAGGCGCGTCCGCAATAGCCCGAAGCCATAAGCGGGGGCGGCGTAAGTAGCGTCGCGTTACACCTGCAGCTGGGTTCGCCCTGCAGGGATGATGGCGGAGGAGTCGGCTTCTTCCCCTCTGGCGCCGGATACCGTTAGAGCGGCGATGCTCGGAGCCGCCGGGCTGCTGCTGGCCTTGTGGTGGCTGTTGGGTCGGCGGAGTCTGCAGCGCCTCCCGCCGGGCCCCAAGCCTTGGCCCCTGGTGGGCAACTTCGCCTTCGCTCTGCTGCCCAAAAAGCTGCAGGTCTCCGGGCTCTTCCCGGCCCGCAAGAAGGGAAGCGGCTGCGGCGGAGGGCCGGCGCCGATGCACGTGCTGCTGACCGGGCTGGCTAAAATGTACGGCAGCATCTTCCGAATGGAGCTGGGCCGCCGCCACGTCATTGTGCTGAGCGACTTCGAAGCCGTCCGGGATGCGCTGGTGGCTCAGGCCGAGGTCTTCAGCGACCGCCCCAGCACGCCCATGGTGGCCCTCCTCACCGAGAAGAAGGGTAACTCTTTTATTTATTTTATTTATCCATTGGTCGATTTTGTCCAATACACAAGGAGGGTTTTAGTGGGTATGCACAGATACTTCACCATCACGCCTCCACTCGAAACAGAATCCCCTACGAGGCTAGACTTTCAATCCTGGGCCTAGAAAGTTTAGAACTAAGACGCCTTAAACATGATCTAAGAATTGCCCACAAGATCATATCCTTCAACGTCCTGCCTGTCGGCGACTACTGCAGCTTCAACCACAACAACACAAGAGCACACAACAGATTTAAACTTAATATTAACCGCTCCAAACTTGACTGTAAAAAATATGACTTCAGTAACCGAGTTGTCGAAGCGTGCAACTCATACTATCATCCCCAAACCCCCAACACTTTACCCTTAGATTATCTACGGTTGACCTATCCAGATTCCTAAGAGGTCAGTAAGGGGCAAGTACAAGTGCACTAGAGTCCCTTCCGTCCCCTGTCCTATTGCTCTCCTATATCTCCTATACCTTTCTTCTATTCCTATATCTCTTCTTCTATTCTTTCATTGATATGTTTTATGTTGCGGCCCTATCTGGACCGGGACTCACTGCTCACAGTCACTCATGCCCTCATCACCTCGAGGTTCGACTACTGTAATGCTTTCTACATGGGGCTACCTTTGAAAATGTTTGGAAACTTCAGGTCGTGCAGAATGTAGCTGCGAGAGCGATCATGGGCTTCCCCAGGTATGCCCATGTTACACCAACACTCCGCAGTCTGCATTGGCTGCCGATCAGTTTCCGGTCACAATTCAAAGTGTTGGTTATGACCTATAAAGCCCTTCCTGGCATCAGACCAGAATATCTCAGGGACCGCCTTCTGCCGCATGAATCCCAGCGACCAGTCAGGTCCCACAGAGTCGGCCTTCTCTGGGTCCCGTCGACTAAACAATGTCGTCTGGTGGGACCCAGGGGAAGAGCCTTCTCTGTGGCTGCCCCGACCCTCTGGAACCAGCTTCCCCCAGAGATTAGGATTGCCCCCACCCTCCTTGCCTTTCCTAAACTTCTTAAAACCCACCTCTACCGTCAGGCATGGGGGAACTGAGACATCTTCCCCAGGCCTATATAGTTTATGTATAGTATGTTTGTGTGTATGTCTTGTTTTTAAATAAGGGGTTTTATCTGTTTTTAATATTGTATTTGTATATTGTGTATTGTGTTGTGAGCCGCCCTGAATCTTCCGAGAGGGGCGGCATACAAATATAATAAATAATAATAATAATAATAATAATAATAATAATAATAATGAATAAGGATAAGAATAAAGAATAAAGAATAATAATAATAAAGAATAAACAATAAGAATAAGAATTAATAATAATAATTATTATTATTATTATTATCACTGCCCTATTCCCTCCCCACTTTCTATGGCAGCAAGCAACAGGCTGGCTGACAAAGGCCTTGGAACGAAAGAAGCTGCAGACAAGATTTTCAAGGAGCCCCATTTCAAATCCTAAATGTTCTTTTCTCCATACAGGTGTGGTGTTTGCGCCTTACAACCTAGTGTGGAAAAAACAGAGGAAGTTCTCCCACTCAACTCTCCGTCACTTTGGATTAGGGAAGCACAGCCTGGAGCCGAAAATCATTGAAGAATTCAAGTACGTGAAAGATGAGATCCTGAAGCACGGCGAGGGGCAATTCGACCCTTTCCCTATCATCGGCAACGCGGTGTCCAACGTGATCTGCTCGATGGCCTTTGGCAGGCGCTTCGACTACGACGACGCCGAGTTCAAGAACATGCTGAATCTTATGTCCCGTGTCCTGGAGTTCAGCCTGAATAGCCAGGTTCTGCTGGTCAACATTTTCCCGTGGCTCTATTACCTTCCTTTCCGGCCTTTCCGAGAATTCAGGCAGATGGTGCTGGACATCACAGCTTTCTTGAAAAACATCATCAGGCAGCACAGGGGAAGCTTGGATGCCCAGCATCCCCGAGACTTCATTGATATGTACCTCCTGCATTCGGACGAAGAAAAGAAGGTCAACGGGGAAAGTAGCTTTAACGAAGACTACCTGTTCTTCATTCTTGGAGACCTTTTTCTCGCCGGCACCGACACTACATCCAACACGCTGCTCTGGAGCCTCCTCTACATGTCCCTTCACCCACAAGAGCAAAGTACGTGGCGTCGGGTTTTAATCTACATTTCCTACCGAACCTACTTTGAAGTCAGTAATTCAAAGCTTTCCTACTTGGGAGAGGGGGGAGGGTGTTCTAAGATGGGAAGAGAAGGATTTAGGGGTAGTGTTTTGTCGGGCTCTCTGGTAGAATCCTCCCAAAAATGCACAGATACAATTTCACACACACACGTTTGAAAATTCAAAACAATGTTCTTTATACCGAAAATGCAAATAAACAGAGCACTCTTTTTGTATAGCAAAGAGCACTGGTCTCCAAACAAACTGGTAATTTGTACAAATCCCTTATCAGTTCTGAGATACTTAGCTTGCAGCTGTGAGGCAATTCACAGTCCTTCTTCTTTCCCAAAGTGAAACACACTTTGCTCTGGTTTAGTTTCAAAGCGGGGGAAAATCAGCACACAAAGGTCAAAGTCAGCAAAGCAGGCATGAAACACAACGATCAGATAATCCTCCACAATGGCCAAACCCACAGGCTGCTATTTATAGCAGCCTCACTAATGACCACAGTCCCACCCAACCCCAGGTGGCCTCATTTTCTTTGATAATAATCTCTCAGTTGTTGTTGCCTATGCATCGCTCTCCGCATGCATGGCTGTATCATGAACTCTTGTTCTGAATCCAAAGAGGAGCTAGATAATTGATCTCCTTCTGAGATGTCTGCCACACTCTCCTCCTCCCTGTCACTCATGTCTTCTTGGTCAGAGGAGCCTTCATCATCAGATTCAACCGGGGGCAAACCAGGCCTGCAGCATGTGGATGACTCCCCCACATCCACAGTCCTTGGGGCAGGAGCTGGGCCAGAGCTAACCACAACAGGTGGGTGAGGGTTTTCTAAGATGGGAAGAGAAGGATTTAGGGGTAGTGATTTCTGACTGTCTCAAAATGGGTGAGCAGTGCAGTCAGGCGGTAGGGGAAGCAAGTAGGATGCTTGGCTGCATAGCTAGAGGTATAACAAGCAGGAAGAGGGAGATTGTGATCCCGCTATATAGAGCGCTGGTGAGACCACATTTGGAATAGTGTGTTCAGTTCTGGAGACCTCACCTACAAAAAGATATTGACAAAATTGAACGGGTCCAAAGACGGGCTACAAGAATGATGGAAGGTCTTAAGCATAAAACGTATCAGGAAAGGAAAGACTTATATAATAAGGGTTTTTAGTTGTTTTATTGAATTGGATTGTTACATATTGTTTTTTTTATCATTGTTGTTAGCCACCCCGAGTCTGCGGAGAGGGGGGGCATACAAATCCAATAATAATAATAATAATAATAATAATAATAATAATAATAACTCAATCTGTATAGTCTGGAGGACAGAAGGAAAAGGGGGGACATGATCGAAACATTTAAATATGTTAAAGGGTTAAATAAGGTCCAGGAGGGAAGTGTTTTTAATAGGAAAGTGAACACAAGAACACAATCTGAAGTTAGTTGGGGGAAAGATCAAAAGCAACGTGAGAAAATATTATTTTACTGAAAGAGTAGTAGATGCTTGGAACAAACTTCCAGCAGACGTGGTTAGTAAATCCACAGTAACTGAATTTAAACATGCCTAAGATAAAATACAGAAAATAGTATAAGGGCAGACTAGATGGACAATGGGGTCTATTTCTGCCTTCAGACTTCTATGTTTCTATGTTTTTTCTCTGTCAGTTCCAATAGTTAATTCAGTTAGTTCAAAATTTGATTTAACGTAACCAAATAGTAAAATATTTAAGGAAGATAAACAAGGGTTTTTTTTTGTTGTTCAATCAAATGTTCAAAGTTATTCAGCTAGCC
The DNA here is from genome assembly GCF_031021105.1 of Erythrolamprus reginae. Taxonomy (NCBI): domain Eukaryota; kingdom Metazoa; phylum Chordata; class Lepidosauria; order Squamata; family Dipsadidae; genus Erythrolamprus; species Erythrolamprus reginae. Next base: position 77,209,074 of record NC_091956.1, on the reverse strand, counting down.
AGGGCAGAGTTGCTGTCTCAGGAGATGATCGGATTAAAAGTATAATCTAGGCCATTGTGTAAATAGGATTTGTCAAACAAATGGGATATGCTGGTATGCTCAGATTAACTTTGAACTCATTTTTTTTTAAATAAAGCCAAAATAATAGCAAATAAGCAGAGAGAGAGACTGCAGATTTTCCCAAAGTGAGCTCATGGTTCCTTTGTGAGGCTGTGGGATGGTAAGGAGCTAAAACCATGGGCTATTAAGGGTTTAGAATAGGAATGACACCTTAAAGGTAAATGGTTCCACCACCCTGAAGGGGCCTATTTATAGCCAGCTGTTCTCAATAGCTAATGCCCAGTATACAATCTATTTTTGGGGGGGGGGGTGCTGGTGGTGGAAGGTAGTACATTGGGGATTTAGCTGTAAGGAGCTTTAAAAGAAACACATTATCTGAGCCCTTTTTATTCAGAGTTACATAGAAACATAGAAACATAGAAGACTGACGGCAGAAAAAGACCTCATGGTCCATCTAGTCTGCCCTTATACTATTTCTTGTATTTCATCTTACAGTGGATCTATGTTTATCCCAGGCATGTTTAAATTCAGTTACTGTGGATTTACCAACCACGTCTGCTGGAAGTTTGTTCCAAGGATCTACTACTCTTTCAGTGAAATAATATTTTCTCACGTTGCTTTTGATCTTTCCCCTAACTAACTTCAGATTGTGTCCCCTTGTTCTTGTGTTCACTTTCCTATTAAAAACACTTCCCTCCTGAACCTTATTTAACTCTTTAACATATTTAAATGTTTCGATCATGTCCCCCCTTTTCCTTCTGTCCTCCAGACTATACAGATTGAGTCCATGAAGTCTTTCCTGATACGTTTTATGCTTAAGACCTTCCACCGTTCTTGTAGCCTGTCTTTGGACCCGTTCAATTTTGTCAATATCTTTTTGTAGGTGAGGTCTCCAGAACTGAACACAGTATTCCAAATGTGGTCTCACCAGCGCTCTATATAAGGGGATCACAATCTCCCTCTTCCTGCTTGTTATACCTCTAGCTATGCAGCCAAGCATCCTACTTGCTTCTCCTACTGCCCGACCACACTGCTCACCCATTTTGAGACTGTCAGAAATCACTACCCCTAAATCCTTTCTGAATGGGACCGGTTACCTACTGCCATATGGAGTGCTAAGTTGCATGGCTGCCGCTGATTGTGTACATCAGAGGTGGGCAATTAATTTTGCCAGGGGGCCGCATGAGAAATTGGGATGGTTTTAGAGGGCCGGACTAATATTCCCTTAGACTATCCACGATTGACCTCTCCAGGTTCCTTAGAGGTCAGTAAGGGGCGTGCATAAGTGCACCAGTGTGCCTTCCGTCCCCTGTCCAATTGTCTCTCCTTCTCTCATTTATCTTTTCTTCCTTTCAAATATGTTCACCTATACTTTTATATCTTTTCTTCTATTCTTTTCTTTACTTATATTATTACATATCTTTCTCTTCAATGTGTACTATGTATTGGACAAAATAAATCAATAAATAAAATAAAATAAATATCATTAACTCAGTCCCTACCCAATACAGTGTACCCTCGATTTTCGCGGGTTCGAACTTCGCGAAAAGCCTATACCACGGTTTTTCAAAAATATTAATTAAAAAATACTTTGCGGTTTTCCCCTTTATACCACGGTTTTTCCTGCCTGATGATGTCATATGTCACCGCCAAATTTCGTCCGCCTTTCATAATTTTTTTAAAAATAAATTTTAATAAATAAACATAGTGAGTAATAATCTAAATGGTTGCTAAGGGAATGGGAAATTGTAATTTAGGGGTTTAAAGTGTGAAGGGAAGGCTTGTGACACTGTTCATAGCCAAAAATAGTGTATTTACTTCCGCATCTCTACTTCGCGGAAATTCGACTTTCCCGGGCGGTCTCGGAACGCATCCCCCGTGAAAATCGAGGGAACACTGTATTGTATATTATTGGGTAGAACTGAGTTAATTATATTATTATTATTATTATTATTATTATTATTATTATTATTATTATTAATTGGATTTGTATGCCACCCCTCTCCGCAGACTCGGGGCTGCTAACAACAGCAGTAAAACAGTACAACAAAATCCAATACTAAAAAACAGTTAAAAACCCATTATATAAAAACCAATCATACATACAAACATACCATGCATAAAATTGTAAAGGCCTAGGGGGAAAGTGTATCTTAGTTCCCCCATGCCTGGCGGCAGAGGTGGGTTTTAAGCAGCTTACGAAAGGCAAGGAGGGTGGGGGCAATTCTAATCTCTGGGGGGAGTTGGTTCCAGAGGGTCGGGGCCGCCACAGAGAAGGCTCTTCCTCTGGGTCCCCTCCAAGCGACATTGTTTGGTTGACGGGACCCGGAGAAGACCCACTCTGTGGGACCTAACTGGTCGCCTGGTATATAGTATACATGTGCTATCTTTTCATAAACAAACATTGTCCTGCATATGCAAAAGCGAAAAAAACGCATCAAAACACAGGCGCATCTGCATCTCCACGCACGGTATTGCTACCTGCACAGGTGCAGTGACATAATTGCGCTGGACTCCGCTAGCACTCAGAGCCACGGAGGCGAACACACGTCAACGTTCTACCTTAGCAGCCCACCTCTATATCAGCAGGCATAACTCCTTAACTACTCAAGTCTTAATTTCAAATTGTTTACTTAAAAACAACAACAACATAATAAAAGCTAAGACCCCAATAATGATCTCTTGGGGACAGCACTTTCAATATCTGAATCAAGGAGAGAATTGTCTTTTTATTCCTACTTTCTATTTTCTATATAGGCAGACGTTTTTCAAAGTACTAAACCACATCTAAAACTAATCATTGTACAGATTTTTATGGCAGAGGAAACAAATAAATACAAGATTAAAGGGACTCGCACCTAGAAGAACAGATTGTGTCACTTTTCTGGACATGAAAGTCTCTCTCTCTATCCAATAATCCTGGCGGGACCCAGGGGAAGAGCCTTCTCTGTGGCAGCCCCGACCCTCTGGAACCAGAGGTCACAATTCAAAGTGTTGGTTATGACCTATAAAGCCCTTCATGGCACCGGACCAGATTAGGATTGCCCCCACCCTCTTTGCCTTTCGTAAACTTCTTAAAACCCACCTCTGCTGTCAATCAGGGGGAAACTGAGACATCTTCCCCAGGCCTATATAGTTATGTATGGTATGTTGTGTGCATGTTTTTTAAATTATGGGTTTTTAACTTTGTAATATTGGATTTGTATTGTACATTGTTTTCTATTGTGAGCCGCCCCGAGTCTGCGGAGAGTGGTGGCATACAAATTTATTTATTTAATTAATTAATAAATAATAATAATAATAATAATAATCCTCTTTCATTAGACTGCAGGTGGACCAATTCTCTACCCATCCAAAACATTTAATTTACTGTTTATTTCGCCTAGGAAAAGTTCAAGAAGAAATTGAACTGGTAATTGGGTGCAACAGACCTCCTACCCTGGCTGATAAGGCACACATGCCCTTTACAGAAGCAACTATTATGGAAGTTCAGAGGATGACCGTTGTTGTCCCTCTTTCAATTCCTCGGATGGCCTCAGAAACTACCGGTCAGTATTGAAGAATAGATATGCGGGTCAGCTTGACAATGCTGTCCTTTCCTGCTGCAGGTGCCTTTGGCTGAGAAACAATGCACTTAAGTAGAAACTTGAAAAACTGAAATGAGTAACATTCAGTTCTTTGTGTTGCTGCAAATTCCAGGGTATTTGCAACTACCATAGTAGTTGTTGAAGTAGGACAAGGGATACCCAAGTACAAGTCCTTCCAATGTAGATGTTTACTGGTAATTCTGATCCAATCACCCTTTAGTTCAACCATTTCAGAGTGTTTTTGTTATGGGTAAAAACCAGGGCCATCAGTCGGAACGGGCCGGAGGGGGGGTTCCGTTCCAGGAGCGGAAATGGCGCTGTACACGAAGCTCCATTACTGCCAGCAATGCACATGCTGTTGACGCACAACTGGCACGATTCCGGAAAAAAAACACCAGGTTTTTTGCTTCCGCGCATGCATGGAAACAAAGAAATTGGCGATTTTTGCCGAAATCTCACTGCCGGAAGGATGTACACACGAGATTTTGGTTGTTGCACATGCACAGCAGCCGAATCTTGCCGCGGCGCCTAGAGTGGCAGCTGGGGTCAATGTCAACAGCGGTAGGCTCGAGTTCCGGCTGCGTGGCCTGCTCTCTGGTCTCCCCCGTCGCAGGCATCTCTTGGCACACGCGGCGAAGGCGCGCTGAGCGAGTCGTGGCCTTCAGAAGCAGCGCTGTACTCCTGAAGGCCATGACTCGCTCGGAAGGCCGTCACCACGCCAAGAGATACCTGCAGCGAGGGAGAACACAGAGCAGGCCACGCGGCTGGCGCTCAGGGCTGCCCGGCCTGCTCCCCATGCCGCATGCCATCTTCTCGACCCAGCAAGGGAGAAGCTGCAGGAGATTGTGCAAGCGCCGGAGCAAGGCTGTATCTTATTTTCCTTTATGGGTGATCTGTATATTTTGATCTGAACTTTATTCTTTCTCCTTCCAGAGCTTCAGGGATACATTATTCCAAAGGGCAGTATAATCATTCCTAACTTATGGTCCGTGCACAGAGATCCCAACAAATGGGAAAACCCAGATGATTTTTGCCCGAGGCGATTTCTGGATGAGAATGGCCAGCTCCTCAAAAAAGAAACATTTATTCCTTTTGGAATTGGTAATTTAATTGTTTATTAGAGTAAAAAAAAAAATAGGTCTGCATTAATGTGATAGATCTTTACATTTCATACTTACTTCTTTGCAGCAGACGCTGCACCTTTTGGGGGTCAGAAACAACCATTTTGCCAGACATGAAAAATTCCAAGGTTCAATTATATTGTTCACATGTATTTTAGTGAAAGAGTAGTAGATCCTTGGAACAAACTTCCAGCAGACGTGGTTGGTAAATCCACAGTAACTGAATTTAAACATGCCTGGGATAAACACAGATCCATCCTAAGATAAAATACAGGAAATAGTATAAGGGCAGACTAGAGGGACCATGAGGTCTTTTTCTGCCGTCAGTCTTCTATGTTTCTATGTATTATTTTTATTATTTATTAGATTTGTATGCCGCCCTTCTCCGAAAACTCAGGGGAGCTACTGGTAGGAATGCTGGAACCATAATTTCATGAACCTAAATGATAGTCATAGCCCACAAATGCTGACCCTGCAATAGATTACATTACAATAACAATGTAACAAAGAAGCCGGGGTGGCGCAGCAGGTAGAGTGCTGTACTGCAGGCCACTGAAGCTGACTGTAGATCTGAAGGTCAGCGGTTCAAATCTCACCCCCGGCTCAAGGTTGACTCAGCCTTCCATCCTTCCAAGGTGGGTAAAATAAGGACCCGGATTGTGGGGGCAATAGCCTAGCTCTGTTAAAAATTATTATTATTATTTTATTATTATTTATTAGATTTGTATGCCGCCCCTCTCCGTAGACTCAGGGCGGCTCACAACAGTGATAAAAACAATACATAATGAGAAATCTATTAATTAGAATCTAAAATAGCAATTATACATATAAAAATCTAAAAGAGGAACCCCAGTAAATAGAAGCATACATACAGTCATATTTTGCACAGAAACTACATAGGGAAGGAGAAAATGTCTCAGTTCCCCCAAGCTTGACAACAGAGATGGGTTTTCAGGAGTTTACGAAAGGCAAGGAGGGTGGGGGCAGTCCTAATCTCCGGGCGGAGCTGATTCCAGAGGGTCGGAGCCACCACAGAGAAGGCTCTTCCCCTGGGTCCCGCCAGACGTGCTATTGCTATTGCTAACATGTTGTAAGTGCTATTGCTAACATGTTGTAAGCCGTTCTGAGTCTAAGGAGAAGGGCGGCATAAAAATCGAATGAATGAATGAAGGGATTTGTCCAGGCAATCTCCGAGAATCAGAAATTATTGAACAGGAGGGAAAAATAGTGTTAATAGGAATGTAGCAATAGTGTCTTCAAAGGAAGAAGACATTTTTCAACAATTGCTAAGGAGCTGAGCTTCTTAGTAAGTAACAAGAATGCCCCTAATTTCCTTCTCAACGTTCTCCTTTGGGACTGAATGAAGGAGCGGTCCAGTGACTCATATCTGCATTTCTAAGGGAGACGAAATTCTCTCTTTTTTCCCCATATGCACATACAGTAAATACAAATAGAGTATGCAGTACAATAAATACACAGAGGGCTGCAATGTTCCACTCATCATTTGGTCATTTCTTAGAAGCAAATGCCCTTTCGTCAAATTGAATAAAATTGAACTGAAATTTAAAATGCAGCTGCGAGAGCAGTCATGGGCTTACCCAGGTATGCCCATGTTTCACCATCACTCCGCAGTCTGCATTGGCTGCCGATCAGTTTCCGGTCACAATTCAAACTCTCTGGAACCAACTCCCCCCGGAGATCAGAACTGCCCCTACTCTTCCTGCCTTCCGTAAACTCCTCAAAACCCACCTTTGCCGTCAGGCATGGGGGAACTAAACATCTCTCCCTGGGCACATTTAATTTATACATGGTATGCCTGTGTGTGTGTCTGTTAGTATATGGGGTTTTTTAAATCTTTAAATATTTTAATTAATTGAATTATTTATGATTTGTTTTACACTTGTTGTGAGCCGCCCCGAGTCTTCGGAGAGGGGCGGCATACAAATCCAAATAATAAATAAATAATAAATAAATAAAAAATATACTTCTTTCTGCTAGGCCCTAATTAATTGTGAAAAGTCATTTTTGCCTGCCCCGTAATTCCTTTCCTTGTTTCCTTTTTGAAGGCAAACGGGTGTGCATGGGAGAACAGCTGGCCAAGATGGAGCTTTTCTTGATGTTCGTGAGCCTTTTGCAAAGTTTCACCTTTATATTCCCCGAGGACTTAAAGAAACCACCAATGGAAGGAAGATTTGGCCTGACCTTAGCTCCCTTTCCATTTAAACTTATTGCCTTAAAGAGATGAGCAGACTTCCAAGAAAATAAATGTTGCATGATGTTCATGTTACTATATGAAATTCAGGGCTATACATGAAATGTTCTTCACCAAAAGCTAGTCATTAGCTCAAAACAGGCTAGGGGATATCCAAAAATTATCAAGCACTTTCTCCTTCGCTTGGGCTGTTCCCCCACTTGATATGCTGGAACTCTTCAACTGTAGAAACAAACTGGAGTACAGTGATCCCTCTATTATCGCGAGGGTTCCGTTCCCAGACCCCTCGCGATAATCGATTTTTCGCAATGTAGGGTTGCGGAAGTAAAAACACCATCTGCGCATGCGCGCCCTTTTTCCCATGGCCGCGCATGCGCAGATGGTGGAGTTTGCGTTCCCCGCCGCCCACGCAAAGGGGAAACCCCGATTTGGCTCCTCGCTGCTGCTGCGCTACCGAGCAGATCAGCTGTTGGGCGGCCGAAGGAACCTTCCCTGGGTCTTCCCCTCTTGCTGGCGGGCGGGCGAGCGGCGGGCATCAGCGAGGAGCCGGGGTTTCCCCTTTGCGTGGGCGGCCGGGAAGACCCAGGTTGGGGGCTTGGGGGGGGTGCTGGGAAGCCCCCCATGCCGGCGGCGACCTTTTAAAACAGCCGCACGGCTTCCCAGCTGAGTCCTGAAGCCAAACGCCAAAGGCGAACTTCCGCGTTTGGCTTCAGGACTCAGCTGGGAAGCCGCGCGGCTGTTTTAAAAGGTCGCCGCCGGCATGGGGGGCTTCCCAGCACCCCCCCGAACCGCCAACCCGGGTTTGGGGGGGTGCTGGGAAGCCCCCCATGCCAGCGGCGACCTTTTAAAACAGCCGCGCGGCTTCCCAACTGAGTCCTGAAGCCAAACGCGGAAGTGGTTTTTTTTTTAATTAATATTTTTTTAAAAATCGCGATATAGCGTTTCGCGAAGATCGAGATCGCGAAACTCGAGGGATCACTGTATGCTGACCCCCGGAGGTGCAGAGAAATGAGAAAATTGGGGCAGGCACACATAAGGCAATCGTTGGTTTTTTAATGCATTTTTATAGCAGATAAAAAGCAAAAGAAAATACTGGAAATCTAATTTGCACACGACAATAGACAAAAGTCGAAAAAGAAAAAGGAAAAAGATTCATAAAGCACTTATGTATTTGCAACTTTTAAAAAGACATAGTTAAAGATGCATGACGGGTTATCTTAAAAACTTGAGTGGCATTGCAAATTCTCTTAAAAATAGACTCTATTGGGGAAGGGTTTGTGTCTTCTATTGCAGTGTTTTTCAACCAGTGTGCCGCGGCACACTAGTGTGCCGCGAGACATGATCAGGTGTGTCGCGAAGCTCAGAGAGAAAGAAAGCAAGAGAGAGAGAAAGCAAGAGAGAGAGAAAGCAAGAGAGAGAGAGAAAGAAAGCAAGAGAGAGAAAGAGCGAGCAAGAGAGAAAGAACAAGAGAGAGAAAGAAAGCAAGTGAGAGAGAAAGAGAACAAGAGAAAGAGAGAGAGAAAGAGAGAGAGAGAGCAAGAGAGAGAAAGAAAGCAAGAAAGGGAGGGGAGAGAGAGAGAAAGACATAGAGGGAGGTAGGGAGGGAGAGAGAAAGACAGCAAAAAAGAGGAAGAAAGAGAAAGAAAGAGGGATGGAGAGAGAGAGAAAGAAAAATGAAGGAAGGGAGGGAAAGAGGGAGGGAGAAAGAAATAGAGTGAAGGGGAGGAAGAGAGAGAGATACTTTTTTGTCCAAACTTTTTTTAGCCCCCCCCCCCCCCCCGCTCAATGTGCCCCAGGGTTTCGTAAATGTAAAAAATGTGCCGTGGCTCAAAAAAGGTTGAAAATCACTGTTCTATTGGATGAGTCTGGTTTGTCTTCACTTTCAACAGTAAATCAAGCAAAAAAAAAAAAAGCTGTCCTATACATGCTAATGTTAGTTCAATCCTCGGGCTAACTCCTTTTATATGCTCAAAGGAGGCTGCTTTTAAAAAAAAAAGTATGAAGCCTCAAACATACATAGATATGTTTAATTAAGTGAATGCTCCATCCTTGTTTTAATAATGAATTTAAATTAAAAAAAATTGCTTTTAAAAGGTGATGGAAATGGAGCGAGATCCCCGGGGTGGTGGTGGTGATGATACAAAATGATGTTATTGATTCTAAGGGAACATTACCATGTGCAATTTCTGTTCCTTTGTGCTAATCAAGAAAAGCAAAACAGAGTGGACTTCCACAATTCAAATTTTAATATATATTTCTTGAGATTTATCTCATGGCAACTCTCTTTATTGTTTGCTAAAAGCACTTTTTCCTGTTGTTGGCACAATTTTAGGTAATTCCTCCACTGTTCACATTCTGAACTGCTGTTAAAACTGCTTGTTTTAACCAGAAAACCACCCATAAAATCTATGTTGAAAATGTGTAATACAGGTAAATGTGCATATACCTTGCTAACATCATAGGAAGCGGTGTTAGCATGGTCAAACAGTACTGTTTCAGGAAAGCATAGGAAATACAATGATAAATATCTTAAAAATAGGGTTTTATTAGGCAGAAGATGTACTTGTCTCTAGCACCTTAGTTCACTGCTGTTTGTATTGGAGAAAAGTCTTGACCAGTTGTCATTGTGATCCTGGCATGAATTATACATAATTTAATTGACAAATCATTAAGTTTGAATTTGGGGATGTAAAATTTAATTTAAAAAGGCCTTTAGAAATGAAAGAGAGGTAAGAATGCAACTCTCATTCTAAACTTATTTTCCAAAATAAGATTAAAAATTAAGCCCCGTGCTTTTAAATACTAAAATGTAGAGAAAGGAAAAACAATTGGTACTTCCTATATTTCTTATGTATTTCGTGGTCCATAAATGCAGAATGTTTTTGATGAACATTTAGATGCTATTCAGCATCATAAAAAAAGAGTAGATGTACAGTACATGTATTTAATCCCAACTCATATTTATGTGAGTGAAAGACTCCCCTACCTTTTCTCCATTCTTGTTTTATTTATTTATTCCATTTTTATGGTGCCCACTGCCTAGAGATGAAGAAGCATTTCAGGACTGAATTCTACTTACCTTCCCCATTGGTTCGCATCGCGACAGAAGTACATGTTTTGCCCTCTACGTATGCGCAGTACTTAAAAAAAACTTCTGTGCATGCGCAGAAGCAAAAAACAAGATGACAGTATTTACGGCACTGCCGAAAGAACAAGCTTGGGGGCGTGGCAGGCTTGGGTTGCTGCCTGTTCCAGTGATCCAGGCCGCCATATTACTAACGGTTCTATAGAACAGTGTTTCCCAACCTTGGCCACTTGAAGATATTGGACTTCAACTCCCAGAATTCCCCAGCCAGCGAATGCTGGCTGGGGAATTCTGGGAGTTGAAGTCCAGATATCTTCAAGTGGCCAAGGTTGGGAAACACTGCTATAGAACTAGTTCAAACTCACCTCTGATGCACTCTGATGTTTGACTTTATTTTGTAACATTTTAATTAACTGCATTTTTAAAAAGATATTTTCCTTGGGTGAGGCAAGAAACGTAACTAGTCCTTTTCATGCATGTTATCCTAATTTTTTAAAAAAACAATACTGCCAAATTTGGTGGCTTGTGCTTTTTGATGGAAAAATCGAAAGAAATTCCCATTGAAAATGGCAGGTTTTCATTCATTATCAGTTCATAGAGAACCTGAATGAAAGGATCAGCAGGTTTGATGAACAAACCGGACCATTTTTCGCTTACCTGTGGTTTATTGCATGAACAATATTTAATTGGTTGATACGATATAGTGTTAAAAAAAGAAAGGACATTGTGATATAGTGTAATATGAATTAACTTGCAGAATGACTTATTCTTTAAAAAGGAAACTTGGCCATCTTCGACACTCCTTATCCTTCAATTGCACTGCTAACATTTAGATGAGTATTGCCATGGTAGATAATCTTATCAGGCAAAATACAACTTTGGTAGGGCATGTGCATCCTTTTGTAATGAAGCAATCTTTTACTGAAGCACTTTATAATTTTGTCAGATTCCAAAGGTCTGTATTTCTGCATTTTAGAAGGCATTAAGGGCCTGTGTAAGAGCTGGGTATATTAGTTGCCTATACCTTGCTAATGTTTATATTGTCTAATGTTGTTTTTAAATTAATGCCTTGTTTAAATTTTAGGATGAGAATGTAAAATCCAAGATCTGAAATAATGGATTGCTTTTTTTTAAAAGGTGCCTATATTTAGACACTGTAAAAAATATTTTCATTTAAATAAAGTTTTAGATAAATAAAATGTTTGTCTAAATAAAGTTTTGTTGTTAAAAATCGACTATTAAGAAGACAATTTTGATTTAAAACACTTTCTCCTGTGGGTATTAAAAATATAACAAATTATTGTACTAGCCTTTCTCAAATGCTATTCAAATGCTTGGGAGTACAAAATATCTGGAAAATCTCAGATTGGTGATAATTATATTACAGATATCCTTTTTTATGTACCTAAATATTTTCTTCCAAAATTGTTCTTATTTCTGGATGATTTGACACTACTATAATAATCTTTCTCCAAGTATTCTTGGCAACTGTAGTTTACTAAGTAAAAATTCTTACGGTAATTCAAATGATTTCTTTAAATTGAACTATATACAGTGATACCTCATCTTACAAACTTAATTGGTTCCGGGATGAGGTTCTTAAGGTGAAAAGTTTGTAAGATGAAACAGTGTTTCCCATAGGAATCAATGGAAAAGCGATTAATGCATGCAAGCCCAAAACTCACCCCTTTTGCCAGCCAAAGTGCCCATTTCTGTGCTGCTGGGATTCCCCTGAGGCTACCCTCCATGGGAAACCCCACCTCCAGACTTCGGTTGCCAGCAAAGCGCCCGTCTTGCGCTGCTGGGATTCACCTCCTGGGATTCCCCTGCAGCATCACAAAAACACAGAAGTCCAGAGGTGGGGTTTCCCATGGAGGGTAGCCTCGGGAATCCCAGCAGCGCAAAAACGGGTGCTTCACTGACAACGGAAGTCCGGAGGCGGGGCATCCTAGCGGCAGCGGTGGGTTTGTAAGGTGAAAATAGTTTGTAAGAAGAGGCAAAAAAAATTTAAATCCCAGGTTTGTATCTCGAAAAGTTTGTATGACGAGGCGTTTGTAAGATGAGGTATCACTGTATATGCAAAACTCTTGTAAAATGGGCATATTTTCCCTATATTGTCTAAACTAATTACAATTTCAAACTGTATGCTATGCGTCAGTGGATTATGGAAGTGCAGCCAACTACTGATCAAGTGTGATTGGACACACAAGGAATTTGTCTTGGTGCATATGCTCTCAGGGTACATAAAAGAAAAAATATATACATTTTGTCAAGAATCATGTGGCACAACACTTAATGATTATCACAGGGGTCAAATAAGCAATGAAGAAACAATCAATATTAATAAAAATCTTAGGATACAAGCAACAAGTTGCAGTCATACAGTCCTGAGTGGGAGGAAAAGGATGATAGGAATGATGAGAAAGTGCAGATTTAATAAAAAGTCTGACTGTTGAGGGAATTGTTTAGTAGAGTGATGGCGTTCGGGGGGAAAAACTGTTCTTGTGTCTAATTGTCTTGGTGTGCAGTGCTCTGTAGCGACTTTTATTTTATTTATTTATTTATTTATTTATTTTGTCCAATACACAATGAAGGTTTTAGTGGGTATATATCTATATACACATAGTAAAATACATGATGAAGGTTATAGAGGAGATACTCATAGTAAAATATATTTGGTTGGTTTGGTTTGGTTGAGAAACTAAATATTTTATTTTATTTATTTATTTATTCATTTGTCCAATACACAAATACATGGGAAGAAAAATAGACATGTGGTAATATATATAAGGGTAAAAGTGAACTTAGAAGAGAGGATATATGAAAGGAAGAGAATATATATGATAAGTGAGAGAAAGGAAAGACAATTGGACAGGGGAAGAAAGGCACACCAGTGCACTTATGTACGCCCCTTACTGGCCTCTTAGGAACCTGGAGAGGTCAATCGTGGAGAGTCTAAGGGAGAAGTGTTGGGGGTAAGGGGTTGACACAGTTGAGTCCGGGAATGAGTTCCACGCTTCGATAACTCGATTGTTGAAATCATACTTTTTACAGTCAAGTTTTGAGCGGTTCGTATTAAGTTTGAATCTGTTAGATTTATAGATTAGATTTATTGGATTTATATGCCGCCTCTCTCCGAAAACTCGGGGCGGCTCACAGCAAGACAAAAACAATACATAATGACAATCCAATACCCACCAATCCAATGACAATTTTAAGCTAAAATTCATAAAAAACAACCCCAGAGTATTAAAACAAATAAACAAAACACGCATACAATCAATCTAATACCAAAACAACATGGGCAAGGGGGAGATGTTTCAGTTCCCCCATGCCTGACGGCAGAGGTGGGTTTTAAGAAGTTTGCGAAAGGCAAGGAGGGTGGGGGCAATCCTAATTTCAGGGGGGAGCTGGTTCCAGAGGGTCGGAGCCGCCACAGAGAAGGCTCTTCCCCTGGGTCCCGCCAGACGACATTGTTTAATCGACGGGACCCGGAGAAGGCCAACTCTGTTGCGTGCTCTTGTGTTGTTGCCGTTGAAGCTGAACGTTTGGTTGAGAATAAATAAAGGACGCGAAGGAGGGACCGCCTCGCCGTTCAAAAGCAAGAGGTTTTCTTGCTGGCGAATGAGGCCTGCCAACCGAAGGAGTCGTGCAAAACAAGGCGGCTCTGAGAGAAAAGCGGGCCGGGGACGCCAGCAGCTAACCCGGCCAACCTCGGTCTTCCTGACTAAAAAGGCAAATGGGAGGAGCGGCCAGTAAGCTCGGCCCTCCGGGGTCGGAAGCCTCGCGCTGGATTTGTCGGCGCTGGCCCGCCCCTCCTCGGGCTGCCTCTAGGGCCTCCTCCTCCCTCACACGAGCGTGCTTCGCCATGGCTTTCGCCACCCGTCCCTTCGTTCGCCTGGCTTCTTCCACCGCAGCCGCCAAGAAGCTGGTGATCAAGCATGTGACGGTGATCGGAGCCGGCCTGATGGGCGCCGGCATCGCCCAGGTGAGCTACTCTCCGTGGCTGGAAATAATAAGCAGGGTGTCGGCTGGAGCAGTCCAGCTTGGAGCCTCCCTGGCCCCCCTCCTCCGCCTGCCTTGCATGAGGGGGGGGGGGAAATCTGCTTCTCGCCGCAGGAGCCGGAAAATCTGTGCCAAAAAGTGCCCTTGACTTAATACTTAAAGTGGAATGTGATCTTGCAATGGCGGAAGGGAATCAAAAGCTGCTAGCAAAAGAAGAGTCCAGCAGGAGAAGGAGGAGACCGTCACCTTCCTCCACTGTCTGCAGCACTCCAAAAATGCTGGACTTTGCTCCTCTTAGTATGCTCCTCTTAGTATGGTATGAGAATTATACTTCTCATGCAACCTGTAGTTTACTGTGCTGCATAGCGGTGTTTCTCAACCTTGGCAACTTGAAGATATTTGGACTTCAACTCCCAGAATTCCCCAGCCAAGCTGAGAAATTCTGGGAGTTGAAAAATTGAAACATAGAGACATAGAAATCTGAGGCAGAAAAAGACCTCATGATCCATCTAGTCTGCCCTTATACTATTTTCTGTATTTTATCTTAGGATGGATATATGTTTATCCCAGGCATGTTTAAATTCAGTTACTGTGGATTTATCTACCACGTCTGCTGGAAGTTTGTTCCAAGGATCTACTACTCTTTCAGTAAAATAATATTTTCTCATGTTGCTTTTGATCTTTCCCCCAACTAACTTCAGATTGTGTCCCCTTGTTCTTGTGTTCACTTTCCTATTAAAAACACTTCCATCCTGGACCTTATTTAACCCTTTAACATATTTAAATGTTTCGATCATGTCCCCCCTTTTTCCTTCTGTCCTCCAGACTATACAGATTGAGTTCATGAAGTCTTTCCTGATACGTTTTATGCTTAAGACCTTCCACCGCTCTTGTAGCCCGTCTTTGGACCCGTTCAATTTTATCCATATCTTTTTGTAGGTGAGGTCTCCAGAACTGAACACAGTATTCCAAATGTGGTCTCACCAGCACTCTATATAGCAGGATCATAATCTCCCTCTTCCTGCTTGTTATACCTCTAGCTATGCAGCCAAGCATCCTACTTGCTTTCCCTACCGCCTGACTGCACTGTTCACCCATTTTGAGACTGTCAGAAATCTCTACCCATACATCCTTTTCTTCTGAAGTTTTTGCTAACAACCTCAGTCCAGGTATCTTGAAGTTGCCAAGGTTGGGAAACACTGCTGTATCGTCTAGGTTAGGAAAATCCTGGGAATTGAAAGTCCACATTCTTAAAAGTTGCTGAGGTTGAGAAATCCAGGTTGCAGGTGCAGCAAAGTTGATCTGTTGACAGATAAAAGATCCCTTGACGCTGAACTGAAACCTAACTCCACTAGTAGTAAAATGGCACGTTCCTACAATGTGGTTTGTGGGTGTGGTGCTCAAAGTATGGTAAGAGAAAACTTTCCAGCTGTAATGCATATGCATTTTGGATACCATAACTTCCTTTGAAAACCTTAGGAATTATAGCCAAAGGTGCCTTTTGCAAGAGGCAACTCTACCCTCTGGTATTTAGTTAGTTAGTCAAGTACGTATTGGTAGTATGCATAGATATAACACTGTTTACATACATGAAATGGGTACTAATAAGAGGGAAACATTAGGACAGGGATGGTAGACAAACTGGTGCACTTATGCAGGTTTTCCCATCCAAAAGCTGGGGTAGGGTAGTGGTTAGAGTGCAGCACTGCAGGCTACTTCAGCTAACTGACAGCTGTAGTTCAGCAGTTCAAATCTCACCAGCTCAAGGTTGATTCTTTTCATCCTTCCAAGGTGGGTAAAATGAGGACCCAGATTGTTGGGGTCAACATGCTGATTCTGTAAACCGCTTAGAAAGTCCTATGAAGCGGTATACAGTGATCCCCCGGTTATTGCGTCCCCGACCATTGCGAACAGGCTAATTTGCGATTTTTCAACCGGAAGTCAAAACACCATCTGCGCATGCGTGCCCTTTTTTCTATGGGCACGCATGCGTAGATGGCGCCGGGCAGATCAGCTGCTGGGCGGCTTCCCTGGGTCTTCCCCCTCTTGCTGGTGGGAGGGCGAGCGGCGGGCATCAGCAAGGAGTTTCCCCACCGCCCACGCAAACTCCTCGCTGCCGCCCGCCCTTCGCCCGCCCACGCCGTTCATTCTCGCCGCTTCCCAGCTGAGTCCTGAAGCGAATTCGCTTCAGGACTCAGCTGGAAAGCGGCGAGAGCGAGCGCCAGCGAACGGCTTGTCCGCCGCCTGCCTGCCCGCTAGCGAGGAGCCGAAGATTGAGGGCGACGCAGCTGTTTTAAAACGTCGCCGCCGGCATGGGGGGCTTGCAAGCACCCCCCGGACCCCCAACCCGGGTTTGGGGGCTGCTAGGAAGCCCCCCATGCCGGCGGCGACGTTTTAAAACAGCCGCGCCGCCCCCAATCTTCGGCTCCTCGCTAGCGCTGCAGAAGTAAAAACACCATCTGCGCATGCGCAGATGGTGTTTTTACTTCCGCAGCGCTACTTCGCGAAAACCCGCTCGTTGCGGGGGGTCCTGGAACGGAACCCTCGCAACGATCGGGGGATCACTGTATAAGTCTAAATGCTATTGCTATTGCTAAAAACCAGAAAGTCCAGTTGGCTTTTTGAAAAAGCGCCTTTGGGACAAACTATGATCTGGAAGACTGAGAACCTCCATAAACACTTAAGGAATTATAACTCAGGAACTTTCAGTCTAAGTCTCACCCCAACTTTTGTTTTTGTCCATAGTTCCATACCAGAACTTTTTTTTTTATTGAAGAGGCATCAAAAAGAAGAGTCTGCTTATCTCTTCTGCCCCCCAAAAACTCTTTATAGCCTTTAAAAAAATACTGTATTTAAATTAAAGCAGTTGCCGCAGTTTCCAATAAGGGGAAAAAACATTTGTAACAATAGTGACGCTTTTAAAAAATCCCCACAAAACATAGTAATCAAGGGCTTTGTATAACAGGGCTTAGTCCTTACTACTACTTAGGACTAAGGATTTACTTAGTCCTAAC